>NC_059283.1:5573511-5588511 GCF_017591435.1 Portunus trituberculatus | reverse complement strand
GAGAGAGAGAGAGAGAGAGAGAGAGAGAGAGAGAGAGAGAGAGAGAGAGAGAGAGAGAGAGAGAGAGAGAGAGAGAGAGAGAGAGAGAGAGAGAGAGAGAGAGAGATACTGACTCATGGCCTAATCCTTTCTCCCTCCTCCTCCTCCTCCTCCTCCTCCTCCTCCTCCTCCTCCTCCTCCTCCTCCTCCTCCTCCTCCTCCTCCTCCTCCTCCTCCTCCTCCTCCGCCTCCTCCGCCTCCTCTTCCTCCAGGATTGCAAATAAGGATCATCTTTCCATCAAATCTTGGAATGCATTTACCTCAACGACTCTCTCTCTCTCTCTCTCTCTCTCTCTCTCTCTCTCTCTCTCTCTCTCTCTCTCTCTCTCTCTCTCTCTCTCTCTCTCTCTCTCTCTCTCTCTCTCTCTCTCTCTCTCTCTCTCTCTCTCTCTCTCTCTCTCTCTCAGGTAAATGCAAAATTTAACGTGAAATCGAAGAAATCCGAAAGTTCAAGAATGAATGAATGAAGGAAGGAATGGAGGAGGAGGAGGAGGAGGAGGAGGAGGAGGAGGAGGAGGAGGAGGAGGAGGAGGAGGAGGAGGAGGAGGAGGAGGAGGAGGAGGGGGAAGAAGAAAAGAAGGAGGAGGAGGAGAAGGAAAAGGAGAAGGAGGAGGTCGAGAAAGAGAAAGACAATGACAAAGATGAGACAAATTCTGCAGTTTTATTTAAGAGAGAAAAAGAAACTGAGTGTACGTGTGTGCGTGCGTATGTGCGTGAGTGTGCAAGTGTGTCAGTGTGTATGCGTAGGTGCGTTACTAAGGTGAGGGGAGACAGGCTACATCGATCCTCACACCTGACACACTTCTCACCCTCATAGCAATCACCCATTTCTTTCACCCTTCACCCTTAACCTCTCATCCACGCCTCTCTCAACTCCCTTTGCACTGGAGTGAGAGAGAGGAGAGGGAGGGAGTGAAGGGAGAGATAAATTCAGGAGTGTGGTGAAAAATAGGGGTAATTTATAAAGGAGGGATAGGGAATGGGCTCAGAGAAGGCAGGTGTGGCAGGGGAGGTGTGGCAGGGGAGGGTGGAGGGTTACTGGAATTGTGTAGAGAAAATGTGGTGGAAGTGTGGAGGAAGTGTGGAGTGAGTATTGTGTTTTGGGTGAGTAAGGGAACATGTACTGTAAAAAAAATGATGATTGTGTCAGTGTATCATATTCATTTTTTTTTTTGCTACTACTGCTACTCCTACTACTACTACTACTACTACCACAACTACTACTACTACTACTAATACCACTACTACTACTACAACTACTACTACTACTTAAGAGAGAGTACTAGTAATTCCACCAACACACCACGGAAGTGTATCCCAAGAATTTATCACACTTCTCGTCCATCACCATAAATCATTGCATGGACTGAAGTAATAATACATTGGGGTATAAATGGGTTGAAATATTGCTGTGGTGTCTGAGAGGCCTCGCTGATGATGATACAGAGGACAGGTGGATTCTAAGAGGTGAGAATAAGGAGGCATGTGACAATGATTACTGGGATTTGGATGCGAGTAATGTAAATTTGACATGTTGCTTCCGTAGAGTTTCACGCGATTCACCGATTCTGATGTCCTCATTGAAACGCTTTGCTTTCTCACCACGATCTTTTTCAGAGGCTATACACATGAATTACGTGGTTCTTAAGAGTGTTTCTTCAGTTGATATTGTAGATATTTTGTTAATCTGTCACTATAAATGTAAACCATCATTATATTCCTGTGTAACTTTATCTAGAGGTTTTTGAAAGTAATCGGTGTATGGCGCAAATGTGTTTTAGAATGTGAACCTTTCTCTCTCTCTCTCTCTCTCTCTCTCTCTCTCTCTCTCTCTCTCTCTCTCTCTCTCTCTCTCTAAGACACTGATTCCTAGCTCAATCTTTCATCTCATTTTCCTTCCTCCTTTCCAATCTAATTTCTCCTTCTCTTGTCATGAAGCTTGTAATAAACTTGTCTCCTTTCCTCCTCGCCTCCCTCTGCCCTCCCTGCTCCTCCTCCTTACTAATCAATGGCGGTACAAAGGAAATAATCAGGAACTCTTCTCCCTCCCATCGATGAGGAGAGAAGGAGAGAACAATGGCAGACTCTAGGGTTGGTACCGAGAGTTTGTTAAGTGTGAGGAAGAAAGGAAGTCTTATATTTAGTGGTAAGGCAGGATGTGATACTATTGGAAATTCTGAGACGCTTCTACATCTCACCTCTGCAACACTGAAGGGGATCTAGTTGTATTTTTATAGTTAAGGGTGCTTTTTATAGTTATAGTTAAGAAAAAAAAAGAGACAATATTCCTTTACTATTTACAAGAGAAACACACTTAGAAAACCTGGTTATTCATCTTTAAATGATTTCCAACACTTATGGTGAAGCTACATGGGTTATTCTGGATGTTTTTAAGAATATTTCAACTTTATTCACAGGAGAAACCATTGAGGAGCTGGCTAATTCTATATGTGAAATATAAAAACATACACGTTAATAATCAAAGCTTTACCTGTATGAGTTAATATCGAGTCATGTATACAAAATAAGAAAGGTCATTAAATTTGGTGATAAGAAAAGATATAAAACAAAAGACGCTAAAGTAAAAGAGCCAGGTTATAAATAGAAGAAAGGAATGCAGCAAAAACAACGATAAAAGAGTATGAGAAGAAAATGGAAGGTAATAAACGTGAGGAATGAAATGGGAAGTATGAGTGATAAAAACGAGAATTGTGGGTGAAAATGTGGGTGAATTTGAGCGAAATGAGACGAGAAAAATAGTGGAGGCTCCCGAGACAAGATGAGGAAGACGAAATGAATAAGATGAAAAAATATGAGGGAATAAGGGAAGAAAAGAAAAGAGGAAAAGAAAAAGAGAAAGTCGAAGAGAGGAGGAAATTAAAGCGAGTAATGAGGGTGATAAAGAAGAAACAAGCTAAATTAGATTCTGGGGAGAAAAAAATAACTAAAAGGTAAAAGAGTGAACAGAGAAAAAGATAAAAAGAAACAAAGAGAATTGAAGGAAGAGGAAAATACATTAAAGAAGCAAGGGAAGAAGAAAGAGAAAGAAAAGAAGAAAGGAACAAAGAGAAAATGTGGAAGGAAAGGAGAGAAATAGAGAAAATTAGGATAATAAACAAATGCAGGAGAGGCGGCGACAGGAAATAATGAATCGACAGCCGCGCATTTCAGCCAATCAGAGCCCGGGAATCCTGGCCAATCACAGAGCGAGGTGCGTAATGCGACAGAAACTAGAAATGAAAAAAAAAAAAAACAGAGAGAGAGAGAGAGAGAGAGAGAGAGAGAGAGAGAGAGAGAGAGAGAGAGAGAGAGAGAGAGAGAGAGAGAGAGAGAGAGAGAGAGAGAGAGAGAGAGAGAGAGAGATTTCTTACTAACTCTATACTAACACTAACATTTTTTATATAATATCAATGATTTTGTTAGTTTCATTGTTATAGTTTCTCTTTTCTACGTTTTTAATGCGATTATTATTGTATACTTCTAAATAAATAAAGAATACTGAAAGAACCACGAAAAATTACAGCAACCGTGTTCTTTTTGTTGCTTTTCTTCCTTCCTCGATGTTTGAAATCATTGAAAAAACAAATAACTAATACCTTCAGTACCAGGACGCGTTTTTATATTCATTCTGGTTACTATTTGGCGATTTCATACAGCTTCAGAAACACATGATGGGGTTAGAATAGTAAAGATTGGCCATTAATCTATTGACTTCCACAGACCCTTCCTAATGCAAACAAAATCGTCTAATCATACGCAAAAAATATGAGTAAAGTAGCGTCTCAGTACTAAAAGAGTTAATGACACAACGAAAAAAACATGATAATCTAGTTTTTTCGTTATTTTTTCTAGCTTCCTTGAAATTCCTAAGAAACTAATAACGAAGACCATTAAAGAAGAAAATCGTACCTAATCTAATTCAACATGCTACTCTTGCTTTTCCGCTTCCTCGAGGTTCCTAATAGTCCCTCCCGTGCACTAATTCACCTTGACTTCATCTATCAACTCAGGTGTGAAAAATGGAAGCGTACCTGCGTCTCACCTAGCACGGGGGGGGGGTGAGAGAGGGAAGGCACCAATGACCTCATGCAAGCGACGCGCAGTCAAGGGGAATGTTATGGATTTTTGCAAGTTGACGGTGGTTTATGAAAAATATATGCACTTCACAATCGATTCTGTCTTCAGCTTGTTTTCTCTTTCCTCTCTGTCAGTCTATTTTCTCTCTCTTTCTCTTTCTGTCAGTCTGTTTCTCTTTCTCTCTCTGTCAGTCTATTTTCTCTCTTTCTCTTTCTGTCAGTCTGTTTCTCTTTCTCTCTGTCAGTCTATTTCTCTCTCTTTCTCTCTCTGTCAGTCTGTTTTTGTATTTCTCTCTATCAGTCTGTTTCTTTTTCTTTCTGTCAGTCTGTTTCTCTTCCTTTCTGTCAGTCTCTTCTCTCTGTCAGTCTATTTCTCTCTCACTCTCTCTCTCTCTCTCTCTCTCTCTCTCTCTCTCTCTCTCTCTCTCTCTCTCTCTCTCTCTCTCTCTCTCTCTCTCTCTCTCTCTCTCTCTCTCTCAACATATAGATAGTCGGTTATTCTATTTGTTTTTGCCTCTCCTCCACATGTAGAGAGTAATATGTTAAAAGTATATGTTAGTTGTTAGTTCGTTCCATCTTCCAAATAAGACTCGTTTCAAGGTGTTCATGTTAATACAATGCTGGACGAGACTCAGGAAATTAGGTAATGCTATTTATTAGACGTTAGTTAAGGCTATTTTTCAATTAGCACTCGTTTCGTTGGACTTTCTGTCGACACTTCTGGGCGAAACTCAAAAACTACACGAGATAGGAACGTTAGCTCGACTTTAAATCGCTTGACCGCAAAAAAAAAAAAAGAAAGAAAAAGAAAAAGGAAATGAAAAGGAAGGAAAAAAAAGACTTCCAAGTTTTCAGCTCACTTCACATTTCAAGGAACAAATTCACGATCTTATACTCGTAATTTCCCAAGGATTTTCTCAGGATTTTCTCAGGTGTGCTTTACCTTTTCCTTACACGGGGGACGGCCGCTGCCACTCCCTCACGCGCGCCTTGTTACCCATCGACCAGGTAAGACCTCACGCGAGCCTCAGGTGACTTCCCCTTCCCCCTCTCTCCCTTCCCTTTCCCCCTGCCTCTCTCCTTTCTCCCTCTCCCACCACAGCAATCATTTCCCCTCACCTCACCTCTCCTCCACTTTACTCTCTCTCTTACTTCCCTTATTTCTTACCGTCTCTCCTTCATCCTCTTTCTGATCGTTATTCTCTCTATTCCTTTATTTTGTCTTATTCTTTGCCTTCCTCATTTATTGCTTAACGTTTTTTCTCTCTCTTTCCACTTTCATTCTGTCTTTTTCTAGATTCCTCTTTTCTTACCTGAATTATTTGCCCTATTCTATTAATCCTCCCTTCTCTCATTTGTTTGTTATAGTTCCTTTCCTATCTTTCCTTCCTTCATCCCATCTTTCTTACTATTTTCTTCCTTCCTTGCTTCTCTTACTTTCTGTCGTTCCTTCTCACTTCCTCCTCTATCATAAGTATCTATATACCATCCTTCCTTCACCCTCTCATTTCCTCATTCTTCTTACAGATCCTTTCAACTTTTCATAACCCTAACCTCTTCATTAACCATATCATGCACCATTACACATACTTCAGGATTGCCATATAAACTAACATCAATATTGAAACGCTGGTATTTAAGAAGTAAGCATATAGGAGAGGATATGAATTAAGGTAAATGTAGGATCAATACTCACAGTGTTTTCATTGATTGAGAGAGAGAGGAACTAAAGGTGCTTACGCTGATAGGTCTTCTCTCTTACCTGAGAAAGAAATAATAGTTAGGAATGATACTGCTTTTTTACGTGGGAGGAAAATAAAAAAAGCTAAATAAATATATACTTTACTTTAATAACAATAACTGCAAACGACAAAAGTTTCGAATCGCAAGAGAAAACAATGAAACTATGTCTTTTATAATGACAAAGACTTCACTTAACATCGCCTTGTCACTTGCAAATAAAGTTAGAAGTCGCAAAATAATATAATAATAAAGACACGTGTTTTTATCATAATTACTACACTTGGTCTTCTCTTCCCTAGTGTAAAAGAAAGTTAGCGGCGTCGAGTGAACTTCATCATGTCATTAAGTGGAGAGAAAAATTTTTATCAGCAATTTCGTGTAATTACTTTCTTGCTTCCTAAGTTGTCCCAGCAATGGTTGTCTCCTTCATACGTCTCATTTTCATATTATCTCTTCTAATCTCCATTTTCTCCTCTTGCTCATACCTCTCCGCCCTTCATGTTTAATTTTCTCTTGTAATTAAATCATTCACTCTCTCTCTCTCTCTCTCTCTCTCTCTCTCTCTCTCTCTCTCTCTCTCTCTCTCTCTCTCTCTCTCTCTCTCTCTCACGTTTTCTACTTCTTTCCGATACTAATAGCATTCCATTCCATTACCATTACTTTTCTTTATTCCTTCCTTCTCTCTCTCTCTCTCTCTCTCTCTCTCTCTCTCTCTCTCTCTCTCTCTCTCTCTCTCTCTCTCTCTCTCTCTCTCTCTCTCTCTCTCTCTCTCTCTCTCTCTCTCCTGAAATTCCCTCTGTGACTCTCTCTTCTTCTCTTTCTCTTCCTTCTTCTTTGACGGCTTCTTCTCTCTTTGCTTTCACTTCCTCTTCTCTCTCTCTCTTTCTCTCCCTCCACCCAGCACACACACTCTCTCTCTAAGGGTCAACAAGAAAGCAGGTGTTGTTTGTCTATTGATTCCTGTCATTCTCCCGCACCTTGCCTGACACGCACTCCACTCTCCCACCTTCCCGCCTTCACCACCTCGACTTTCACTCTCGCCCGGTCACTTCCCCTACAGGCGTTTGCTTCTTGCTGCGTTGGTTATTAGTCATTCGTTGTGGTGCGAAGGTGGTGGCACGCGAGTTTGTAATGCAAGGAGAGGGAAAGTTTGGGTGTGGTGAAGGCTTTTGTTTCGTGGTTTTGGTGATGGTTTAGATATGCAATGAATTGTGGTATGGTGAGGGAGTTATTGGTTATGTTCTTATGTGTTTTGAAAAGTAAGAGTATAAATCAGTGGGTTATGAGAGTATGTGTCTTGTAAGTGTTATGACGAGTTTCTTATCTAGATGACGCTAATAGTTAAGATATATGATAATTGTATGAAAGATGAGATTTTTATGAGTTACGAAGAGTAAGAGAGGAGAAATCATTGGGTTATGAGAGTATTTGTCTTGTGTTGAGTGTTATGATGATTTTCTTATCTAGATGATGCGAATAGTTAAAACATATGATAATTGTACAACAGATGAGATATTTATATGTTATGAGATGCAAGAGAGGATATCAGTGGGTTATAAGAGTATGTGTCTTGTTTTAAATGTTTTATGATGATTTTCTTATCTAGATGACGCGAATAGTTAAGATGTATAATTGTATGAAAGATAAGACTTCATGTGTACTGTATAAAGAGAAAGTTTTCATATTTTCTTCGTATTAATCTGCTATTTGTTCCGTACTCTTGTTATGGGCGACGTGAATAACGAAAAGCTAAAGCAATAAAATGAGTGAATTTGTAAAAAAAGAGAAGAGGAAGAAAATATTGATCAAAAACTCCTTAGTAAATTTTTCCTCACACGAAAGACTGCAATTATTAGACACACGCACGCAAACACCCACGCATGACTCTCTCTCTCTCTCTCTCTCTCTGAAAATGACAAAGAGGAAAAGAGAAAAAGAGAAGTAAAGGACATAGAGGCAATGAAGAGAAAGAGGGGAAATCAAGAGGGGAAAGAAAATGGGAAGTAAATAAAGGGAGGCAATAAGGCAAGGAAAAAGGGAAAGGGAGAAAATAGGGAAGGAAAGGGATTGGTAAGAGGGAGGTATTCTGAAGTGAGGGGAAAGAGGTCAAGATTAGAGGGAGAAGAATGACTTATGGAGAGAGAGAGAGAGAGAGAGAGAGAGAGAGAGAGAGAGAGAGAGAGAGAGAGAGAGAGAGAGAGAGAGAGAGAGAGAGAGAGAGAGAGAGAGAGAGAGAGAGAGAGAGAGAGAGAGAGAGAGAGAGAGAGAGAGAGAGAGAGAGAGAGAGAGAGAGAGAGAGAGAGAGAGAGAGAGAGAGAGAGAGAGAGAGAGAGAACCAGACTGAAAGAAAGACAGACAAACAGAGAAAGAACACAAGATAACACAAGGCAAAAGAGAGATAGAGGCAGAGAGAGGCAGGGGTTGACAGGGGCGTTGGAAGGCGTGGTCTGAGCGTCAGTTGCATTCGAACCTCCTGCTGAGACTCTGATAACTTTCTTGTATGCTTGTTGGCGTAGGTATAAGGCCGCGTGTGTCAAGAGGGAGGTGTCAGGAGGTGTGAGGGAGTGAGAGGGGGAAGAAAAGGGGAAGGAAGGAGAGAAAGGAATGGATAGAGAGGTAGGAATGGTCTGAGAAGTGATGGAGGGCAGAGGAGGATCAGGAATGGTTTAGAGGGAGAATGTGAAAGATTTTATAGAGAGAGTAAAGGAAGAAGAGTAATATGAAAAAGCACTAGAAAGAAGAGAAAAGGAGATAGACTAAAACAAGAATAAGAAAAACAGAACAAGAAGAAGGATTAAGGAAAATACGAAAAGGAAAAGAGGAAGAGGAGGAAGAGGAGAAATTTCAAGAAAGAAGACAAGGAATATACTAAAGATAGGAAGACAAGAACGAAGACACTAAAAAGGAGGAAAGCAATGAAAAAAGGGAAGAGAGAAGGGAGATTAGGGTAGGAAGGGGAGGGTTAGGGAGAGTAAAGTGATGTGAGAGGAGAGAGACAGGGTGAGGGGAGGGAGGAGGAAGAGGATTATTGAGGGGAGAGGGGAGGGGAAGATCTGTGCGTGACTTGCTGACAACATAAACAAACATTAATCTTACATGTTCGTTCCTCAGTTTTCGTTTTCGTTATCTTCATCGCTGAGACTTCCTGGAGTAGTGAGGAGGAGAAGTAAGAAGAGGAGGAGAAGGAAGAGTAGGAGGAAGAGAAGGAAGAGGAGGAGGAGGAGGAGGAAGAAGAGGAAAAGAAGGAGGAAAGAAATATTTGAAAGTATAAAAGTTAGAAAGAAGGAAGGACAGATGATGGAGTTTTGAAAAGAGGAAGAGAAATAGGAGAAGAGGAAAAGAGAAGGATTTCAAAAGCGAGAAAAGGAGAATAAGGAGGAGAAAGATGAAAAGAAGAAAAATAAAGAAGAGAAGGCTAAGGATACTAAGTGAAAGAAGAAGAAATAGATGGCAAAAGAAAAGAAAAAAAAAACTATTCCGAACGATAAATATGAGAAAAAAAGTTAAAAAAATGAAAAAAAGAAGAAAAAAAGAAAAATAAGAGGAAAAAGAGGAGAAAAGGAAGCATACTTAGACAAAAGCTCTATAACTAACACAAAAAGGAGAGGAAGAGGAGGAGGGAAAGGGAAGAGAATAAGTACACACGAAACACTCATAACAAAAACAAGGGAAAAAAATCAAAATAGAAGAGAAGCATACACATCACACAAACCTCATAACTAATACAACTTTGCTCTCTCTCTTTCCCAGGTATGTTGAAGTGAGGTACAGACAACAGCAGAGCATCTCTCCGTAAGGGCGTGAGTAAACAGTGACTCCTCGTGACTTCCCCTTAGAGTAAATAGAGTCTAAGCACTACATCCTTAAAATAGACCTCCCTGCTGTGTTTTTATTTGGTTTTGTACGTAAGAGTGGTTGTAATTGAAGGTGATTCATGTAGGAGAGAAGTAGTGCATTGGAAACAAGGAAAAAGGGTAAACTGAAGAAAGGAACGAGGTTTGCTACAGGGGAAAGGCTTACTGAAGCACAATAAGGTAAAAAATAAAGATAAATGAAGGCAAAATGAAGTATAAAAATGCCACTGTGAAGAAGAAATGGCTAAAAAATAAAATAAAAGATATTAAATAAAGATAAGCTCATTGGAGAGAGAAAAATACTAAATTAAATATCAAATAATGACCGATAAAGATAAAAAGGCTGATTAAAGAAGAAAAGCAAGAAAAATAGACGGTCTGAACACTACATGAGCCTCTACCAATATCAATGAGAAGAAAAACAACACACAGGTGGCAAAATTAATCAGAGGTGAGAGTGGACAGGTAAATTACAAAAGCCTGGGTAATAAACAAAGGCAATACCTGTAATCAAGAAGGTAAAGAAGGTGTATTTCAGGAATAAATAATTAATTTGCTGTCTTACACGTGAAGAAGGTGATGTAGACTAATTAGCAATAGGTAGGCAGGTGAATAGGGGGCTGAGGGAACGAACAGCCCCTAATGATGTAGTCAGGTGGGGCTCCGCAGGGAATTAGGGCAGTAATTAAGGGAAGGTGACGTGAGGGAAGGCATTGTGGGGGAAAACTGAAGGGATTGGTAGATTCTGGGAAAAGAAACGTATGATCATAGGTAAAAATTGATGAAAAGGTATGAAAAGTGAAATTAAAAGAGATTCTAAGGGGAAAAACTTGGAATGCTAAAATTTGGGAGAAAAATACGGAATCACAGGTAGAGAAAAAGTGAAAATAAAAAGACTAAAAGTGGAAAATACAAGGGAAGAGATTGGTAAGGAAAATGAAAAGGGAGGATTGTGAAAGGAAAAAAAACGAATGAATTGATAAAGTAATGAGGAAGTAATCAAGGACCATACGTACATAGTTGTAGAAAGCAAATGTTAAAATAAGAGAGGTTGTGAAAAAAAAAAAACTCATTCAGTCAATTTGTTACTTAAGTCATTAAGTCATTCCATCAAAAAGTCAATCAGATAGTCAATGTGTTAGTCAGTCAGTCAGTCAGTCATTCAGTAAGCCTGTCAATCAGTTAGCCAATCAGTAGCAAGAATCTCCATGTAAACCCTAATCAATGAGTCAGTCACTTTACTCAATGAGTCAATGAGTCAGTCAGTCAGTCAGTCAGTCAGTCAGTCGTGCAGGCAGGCAGGCAAGCAGGCAGGTAGGCAGGCAGGCATGTGGGCAGGCAGATAGGCAGGCAGTCGGTCGGTCGGTCAGTCAGTCAGTCAGTCAGTCAGTCGTGCAGACAGGCAGTCAGGCAAGCAGGCAGGCAGGCAGGCAGGCAGGCAGGCAGTCAGTCAGTCGTGCAAACAGGCAAGCAGGCAGACAGGCAAGCAGGCAGGCAGGCAGGCAGTCAGTCAGTCAGTCGTGCAGGTAGGCAGGCAGGCAGGCAGTCAGGCAGTCAGTCAGTCAGTCAGTCAGCCAGTACGAACACTCCACGTACCTTAAGAAACACAACACCTTACTTTACCTTCAGGAAAAAAGAAGCTGAAAGAACTTTTTGTCCTTTTTATTCTTCCTTTCATCACTCTGAGCCAAAAATCATTAATCTTGTTTCTCTCTCCTATCCTCCCTCCCACGACAGAGAGGGAGGGAGGGAGGGAGGGAGGGAGAGAGAGAGGAAGGAAGGAAGAGGGAGGAAAGTGGGGAGGAGGGACAGGAGGGAAGGGAGGGAGGGAAGAGCTAATCACCTCAACCACAAATCGCCCTCCACCATCACTCAAAGTAATTATCTTAAACTACATTTAAAGTGATGGCCTCTCTCTCTCTCTCTCTCTCTCTCTCTCTCTCTCTCTCTCTCTCTCTCCTTATCATCATTAACTGACAAAAATAGGAAATTATTATAGAAAATTGTTATAGTGCTAAAAAACATTGAAGAGGAAAATGTAAACAAAAAGGAAAATATGAAAATAAAATACGCATGATGAAAAAGAAAATGAAGGATATGGAAAAGAAACAATACAAAGCAAAAGGAAGAGAAATAATACAGAAAAGAAGAAAGAAATAAAAGAGAAAACATGAATAAAAAAACAGAAGAAAGAAAAACATCATTAAGAAAAAACGAAAGGAGAGAAGAAGAAAAGAAAGGGAGAAAAAAAAAAGGAAAATGAAAAAGATAAACAGAGAAAGATAAGGAAAAACGAAGAACAAATTTGAGGTAGAAAAAAATAGAAAAAATAGAAATAGAAAAAATAGAGAATTCAGAAAAAAAATGAAAATAAAGTCTGAGGTAAAGAATAAGTACAATTTCTATGCCACACAGCGCCAGATCAGGATTCATGAGGAGCCTCGCGCTAGGAGACAAATTACGTGTGAGGGAGAGAAAGGAGAGATAGGGAGAGGCAGGAAAGAGGCAGGGAGAGGGGGAGAGAGGGAGAGAGGGAGAGGAACAGATGGAGATATGGGAGGGAACGATAATGGGGCTTTAGGGAGGAACCGGAGGAGAGGGAGAAAATTGCCTCCACAGAGAGAGAGAGAGAGAGAGAGAGAGAGAGAGAGAGAGAGAGAGAGAGAGAGAGAGAGAGAGAGAGAGAGAGAGAGAGAGAGAGAGAATTGTGCAGATATGGAAGTCACGAGAGAATGTAATACTTTCTTCACACACACACACACACACACACACACACACACACACACACACACACACACACACACACACAAGGAAGGTAAATGTGATTCATAAAGTACATTGACAACAAAGGAACATCTACATTTACATAAGAAAATAAGGGATCCAATTTCGTGTTTACAGAGCCGAAGACGATCAAGGTAATGTCATGTTTTCCTTCTTCGTCAGCCTTCTGTAGCCCTGCTCTACCCCTTTGGTCTGTCTGTATGTCTGTATGTTGTGTTTGTCTGTCTGTCTGTCTGTCAGTGTTTTTCTCTATCTTTCTGTTTATGTTTGGTTGGTTGTTTGTTTGGCTTTCTCTTTATGGCTCAATTTTTCTCTTTATTCATTCATGTCTATTTGCTTATGTCTATCAATTTCTTTATTTATTTTTAGGATTGATTGAATGCGTCTTTCTGTCTATCTGTCTGTTTGTCTCGCTGGCTTTCTGTCTATTTCTTTATTTCTTTAATTTTCTTTCTTTGCGTGATAACTCAAACAGTCAAAAAGAAAGATTGATGATAATACTTCATAGAATCACATTTGTAGGTAAATAGACATACGAACAGATGTAAAATTGATAAACAAGGGGATAGAAACAGAAAAATACAGAAAAAATATAAATACAAAAATACTGTACCTGTTATACTGAAACTCTGACTGTATTTACAAACGAATATCTCGAATTTTAAAACCTGGCAGTGACTTTACAACTTCCCTACTTCTTCTCTCTCTACCTAAGCACTATAAGAGGATACAATACAACACACTAGGGCGTCACCTCCACGGATCCTTCACACGGCTGAGTCTAAGAAGCTAAATCAGGGTTAAGTCAAGGATGAGTCGGGCTTAGCATTGACTCAGTGTTTGGAAGGAAGGGATGAGGGAAAAAAAAGGTTCAAGTTTGGTAGTTTTTCGTTCAATGCAAAGTCAGAATTGGGCTTAAGATTGAGGAAATATATGGTTTTTTTTCTTGTTTCGTTTCGTTTCTTTTCAATTTGAAGTGAGATTTTTATAGCTTTTCAACCTTATTTATTTACTTAGAGAAATGTGTGTATATGTTTGTAATTTGTAATCTTCTTTCTATATTTTTTATATGTTGAAGCAGTGAAATGGAGTGAAAGGAAGAAAAAATAGATGAGGTACGTTTCTTCCTTTCAGACAGTCCCTCAATCTCTCCTTCCCTCCTTCCCTCCTTCTCTGCACCACAAGGTCGCCTCCTCCTCTATCTTAGAAGACAAAAGAAAATCGAGGCGAGAATTGATGAACGTGAGATAATAAAAGTTCTGGTACTTCTCTTCCTCTTCCTCTTCCTCTTCCTCTTCCTCCTCTTCTTCTTCTTTCTTCTCGTCTTCTTATTCTATTCACACAGGTCAAGTTATTTATATCTCTTTTGCTTCTTGTTCTTCTCGTTCTTCTTGTTCTTCTTCCTTCTTCCTCCTTCTCCTTCTTCACTTCTTCAGATTTATCCTCACTAGTCAAATCCTTTCGTCTCTTTTCTCCTCCATCTTCAAGTCTTCATTCATCCTCCTCTTTCTCCTCCTCCCTTTCCAACTCTTCAATCTTCCTCTTCTCTTTCTCCTCCTCTTCCTAGTCTTCCTCAGTTTGCATATATCTTACCACCAAAATTTCTTTCTTCCTCTCATTTATTTTTACATTCTTATCACACGAATCATTCTAATTTCCTTATCGGATACATAAGATACAGATGCTAAGTCTCAAAACGACCCTTAAGATACGAGGATTAGCACCCTTAATAGCACGTGTGGGTTGTATCTTAATTGCCTCCTTTATTGTAAGTCACTTTAATTATTCTGTATTGTTAGTATTGTTTTGTGTTTCTACTTAGTTATTCATTGCTTTTATTTATTGATGTGTTGTGTGTAATTTGTCTAGACTTAGTGTGTTGTGTAATGATGTATTTAATGTAATGTGTATGCTGAGTTCGTGTATGTTATGTTTTTTTGGAGCATTTTAACATTTAGTTGATGCTCTAACTTGTTTTGAATGTGCTATGTCCAATATCTGCATGTGTAATGTGCTTGAAATTGTTAAGGTTATATTTGGTTAAGTTGTTAGAAATAGGTTAAGTTAGAAAATGGTTAAGTTAGATTTGGTCAGGTTAAGATAGAAATACGTTGTTAGAAATAGGTTAAGTTAGAAATCGGTTAGAAATAGGTTAAGGTTTGGTTAGGTTAAGTTAGAAATAGGTAAGTTTAGGTTTGGTTAAGTTAAGTTAGAGATAGGTAAGATTAAATTTGGTTAGGTTAAGTTAGAAATAGGTAAGATTAGATTTGGTTAGGTTAAGTTAGAAATAGGTAAGTTTAGATTTGGTTAGGTTAAGTTAGAAATAGGTAAGATTAGATTTGGTTAGGTTAAGTTAGAGATAGGTAAGTTTAGATTTGGTTATTTAGTTAGGTGGTAAAAAAAAAAAAAAACAGTTACTTAACGTTCAAGCTTCTTTTCATGACTTTTGCTGAATGTTTGTATATTTTAGTCCAAATAGTTTAAGTTCAGGTACGTTTGGTTAG
>NC_059283.1:5526011-5566011 GCF_017591435.1 Portunus trituberculatus | reverse complement strand
CACACACACACACACACACACACACACACACATTCCCCCCCTCTTTCTTTCTCTCTCTCTCTTGCATACAGTCACCATAGCAACTTAAAAAGACTCGATTACCTCTCATCTCTAAGTAATATCCGTGCAGTTTACCTGGAGAGGGAGAGGGAGAGGGAGAGGGAGAGAGAGAGAGGGACGGAGGAAGGGAAGGTAAGAGTGGGATTCCCTCTCATTATGGTCTCATTTCCTCTCATGCCCTTAGGAGGAAGAAGAGGAGAAGGAGGAAGATGAGGATGGCAGGGACAAGATGAGGAGAAGGAAGATGAGGAGGAGGAGGAGAAGATATTTATAGAAACTTAATCTAACCTAACCTAACCTGACCTAACTTGGCTTAACCTGACCGAATTTGACCTGACCAAAGCTAACCTAACCTAACTTTACGATGCTAACTAATAAGATACTGAGTAAACTGACTACGTAAATAGTATTAGTAGATATACACATAAGGTCCTTTCTAAACTTTTTATTATATATATATTCCATCTTTCTTCGCCTTTTTTATTATCTTTTTTATGAACTTTTGTTGTATAGTATTCTCTCTCTCTCTCTCTCTCTCTCTCTCTCTCTCTCTCTCTCTCTCTCTCTCTCTCTCTCTCTCTCTCTCTCCCAAGACGTGCAGAGCTTATAAAGTAAAGCAGGTAAAAGCTTTTCTGTCTTTCACTAAGGCCTGAAATGTTGACGTAGTAGTAGTAGTAGTAGTAGTAGTAGTAGTAGTAGTAGTAGTAGTAGTAGTAGTAGTAGTAGTAGTAGTAGTAGTAGTAGTAGTAGTAGTAGTAGTAGTAGTAGTAGTAGTAGTAGTAGTAACAGTAGTAGTAGTAGTAGTAACAACAATAACACCACATACACACAAACACACCCTACCCAAAATCTCTATCTACCTCCTCCCTCCTTCCACCCTCTCACACACACCACCTCCACACACCCCAACACCCCTGTTCCTCCCTCGCACATCAGCACCTAACAATCAATAGGAGTAACTCGCCACTACCTGCTGATGGCCACTCAAGCAGCTCGATCTTAACACCATCAGAGACACAGGCAGAGATGGTTATTAACTCTAGTGTGCGTGGTTATGTTAGACTGACCGCTGGCTTCCCGTGTCTGTTAAGGTGTGTGGTGGAATGCGTGCGAGAGACAGGTGGGGAGAGAGAGAGAGAGAGAGAGAGAGAGAGAGAGGGTGTCAGTGAGATTGGAAAACTGATATCAGTGTTTGTCTTAAAGTTTGTTTATCTCTTGTTCTTAATTTCATCAGTAGGTAAATATTTTGTGCCTTTTGTGTTTGTGTGTCTAGGTTTCTCTGATCTGTGTCTGTGTCAGTGTCTCTGTCTCTGTCTTTCTCTCTATCTCTGGAACAAAGCTTCGACAACCGCACACCACCACCACCACCACCACCAGAACCCACAAAGAACGCAAAAAACATCTCTTTCACCCCTTAAAAAAAAAAAAAGGCCATTTCTCGCAAAAAAAAAAAGAAAAAAAGGAAAAAATAAAAAAAACTTAAAACTTCACATTTCCTACAGCATATCACTTAAGGCACCAATAGCTTCCAATAAAAACTAGAGCCACTACCTTAAATTCTGCAGAGATTAATACATTACACAATACTATAACAGATACATACATTCCCCTTTCCCTCTACTCTCCCCCTCTTTACCTCTCTCCTCTCCTCCCTGCGCCTCCTTCCTCCTTCTCTTCCCCCGTCCACCTGGCCCTGGCACCCCGGCACCTTCAGCCACCCACACCGGTGCCACACGATCGATACTGGCACCGCGTGAGAGAGGGACGCCACGCCTTCCCCTGCACCGACCAGCCCGGGGCGTGGTGCAGCGAGGGCCCGGTACACGTTCCCCTCTCTCTCTCTCTCTCTCTCTCTCTCTCTCTCTCTCTCTCTCTCGCGCTACCTCTCTCTTGCTACCTCTCTCTTTCGGTGTCTGTCTCTCTCTCTTCCTAGCTCTCTCTCTCTCTCTCTCTCTCTCTCTCTCTCTCTCTCTCTCTCTCTCTCTCTCTCTCAGCTCTCAGCCACACACACACTACACAACGCTTTTGTCTGTTTGTCTCTCTCTCTCTCTCTCTCTCTCTCTCTCTCTCTCTCTCTCTCTCTCTCTCTCTCTCTCTCTCTCTCTCAGCTAGCCGCCCCCAGCACACTCAGCTCACACACACACACACACACACACACACACACACACACACACACACACACACACACACACACACACACACACACACACACACACACACACACACGTAAAGGTGATAGAAAGAGCCGTCGACAAAATCTTACCAGTAAAACCATAAAACGCTCGAAAAATGACACACAAGACTCAATGACGGGAAGTAAACATCTCTCTCTCTCACTCTCACTCTCTCTCTCTCTCTCTCTCTCTCTCTCTCTCTCTCTCTCTCTCTCTCTCTCTCTCTCTCTCTCTCTCTCTCTCTCTCAAATTCTCTCAAGCCTCTCCGGCGCCTCCACCTTTTAGTCAAACTTCCTTTCAACTTGTGTCTACGTTCGTGCACTTGAGAGAGAGAGAGAGAGAGAGAGAGAGAGAGAGAGAGAGAGAGAGAGAGAGAGAGAGAGAGAGAGAGAGAGAGAGAGAGAGAGAGAGAGAGAGAGAGAGAGTTTCTCTCTCTCTCTCTCTCTCTCTCTCTCTCCACTGACCATCATACCATCACCACCACCACACCACCACCACCACCACCACCACCACCACACCACCACCACCACCACCACCACCACACCACCACCACCACCACCACCACCACCAGTGCGACCTCTCCTCCCCACCAATGAGTCTTAATTGAAAAAGTGGACACAAGACAAGGTTAAGCCACTGGGGTCACTAAGGGCGGTTTCCCAGTTGCTCGGTACTTGAAAATGCTCCTTAATTCCCTCCCTCCCACACGTCTGGTCGTGTTAAAAACGTCGTACTTTTCCTCTATAAGTCGTATTTTCTCTTTTTTTTTCTGTGGTATTTTTTCATCATATTATTTCATTTACTTTTATCTACCTCGAGTATTTTATCTTTATTATGTGGAAAGAGATTTTGTGGTTATTTCTAGCGTATCTCACTCTCTCTCTCTCTCTCTCTCTCTCTCTCTCCTTCTCTGTCAGTTTAATGCCAATGAGAACCACAGGACGCCAAAAGAAAGAGAAACGATCTTGCAATCCGAGAGAGAGAGAGAGAGAGAGAGAGAGAGAGAGAGAGAGAGAGAGAGAGAGAGAGAGAGAGAGAGAGAGAGAGAGAGAGAGAATTCGCATTTCACTTCTCCTATTTCTTATCTTTTTCTTGTTACCTGTCCTTCCACGTGAGAGAAGGAGGAGGAGGAGGAGGAGGAGGAGGGGGAGGAGGAGGGAAGAGGCGTGTAGGAGAGGGAAAACTGGAAAGGAAGAGGAAAGAAACAGTAAGTGGAGGAGAAAGATGTGAGTGTTTGTATGCTGTGAGGAATGCAGGGAAGAGAAGGAGGTTATGAAGGAGAGAAGAGAAAGGATAAGAAGGCAGGACGGAAGGAGAGATGGAGTAGCAATGAACACTGTATGGCAGGTAGAAGGGTGAAGATGTAGGGATTAATTGCTTTCCAAACACCACCTGAAGCCTTTTTGATTAAGTGTCAGGTGGTGGTGCTGGTGGTGGTAGAGGAGGTGGTAGTGGTGGTGGTGGTAGTGGTGAGAAAAATTCAAAGTTTTATCTATACTCATTATTTCTTCTCTTTTTTTTTTTCTTATTGTTATTCTTGTGTTCTTTTTCTTCTCCCTTTTCCTCTTTCTTTTTTTTATTTCAACATTTTCCTCCATTTCATCTTTTTTTTTCTTTTTCTTCAAATTCTTCTTAGTGCTGTTATTGTGTTCTTTTCTTCTTCATCTTCCTCCTTTTTTGAATTCTACATTTTAATCTTTTTCTCTTTTTTTCAATTTTCTTCATAAAAAAACTTGAAAAAAAAACAATCTTAACTAGACTGTGGTGTGTGAAGTGGCATGTGGCGTGGTGTGTGTTGTGGTGTGTGTGGTAGGTGTGAATCAGTCTGGAAAGGTGTTTGGTGGGCAGCAAGACTCAAGGAAAGCTATATATCCCTCTATAATGAGCTATAAACTTGCAAACCTCCATTAGTGTGTGTGTGTGAGACGCAGATACAGATGGAGATGGAGGAAGGAGACAGGTGAATATATACAGAAGGAAAAGGAAAAGAGACAGAGCAGAGGTGAAGGGAAAGGAATGAAGGTGTAGAGAATATATACAGAAGGAAAGGATAAAACTCAATGGTAAAGGAAAGGATTGTAAAGTGAAGAAATGGATTAGAAGACAGAAATAACAAACTAGCTGAAGATAATGTTATGTTTATGACAGTGGAGTTACGTACAGGAATAAAGGAGGAAGGAAAGGTGGGAATGACAAGGAATAGGGTTTAGAAAGTGTACAAAATAAGTGAAAAGGAAAGGAATATGTAAAGAGATAAGAATAATGTTTAAGAAAGTGAATGAGCGAAGGTGAATTAATGAAAAGAGGAAGAAAATGTGATAATAAGAAATACGGATAGGAAAGATAAATAATAATAGGTAATTAATAACAAGGGATGAAATACAAAAGCGAGAAAGGGAATAATGAAGAAAAGATTAATGATTTGACTCACGAAAGCGGAATAGGCAAAGAGGACTAAATAATAGAGAAAAAAAATAGGCAAAATAATAGTAAGAGAGAGAGAATAAGTATGAAAAAAATAAATGATGAGAAAGAAGAAAGCCTAGAAAGGAGAAGACAAATCAGAGTATGGAAAAAGAAAATGGAAAAGATATAAAAATAGAAAAAGGAAAAAAAAAAATCAGAGTATGAAAAAATGGAAAAGATACAGAAAAAGATAAATAAAGACATCAAAATAAACAGTGGAAGGGAAAATAATGCTAATAGAAGCAGAAAAGAGACAAAGAGATAATGTTGTAGGAAATGATGCACAAATACCTCATGAATAGAACATTTGTATGGTGTAGGAATGTATAAAGAGAGATGTGTGTGTGTGTGTGTGTGTGTGTGTGTGTGTGTGTGTGTGTGTGTGTGTGTGTGTGTGTGTGTGTGTGTGTATGTATATATGTATGGAACCGTCATTAAAGTTGATTTGGAAACTATGAATAATAATTTGTGCGTTACAGAGAGAGAGAGAGAGAGAGAGAGAGAGAGAGAGAGAGAGAGAGAGAGAGAGAGAGAGAGAGAGAGAGAGAGAGAGAGAGAGAGAGAGAGAGAGTGTGTGTGTGTGTGTGTGTGTGTGTGTGTGTGTGTGTGCCAGACAGACAGACGAACAGAGATGAAACAGTGATGATAAAAGAGATAAGATAATAACAACAACAAAAGTAGTGACAAGAACAACAATAACAACAAACACGGAAGGGAAAACAACGAACGGGCTAAACAATAAGAAAACAAATGAACATCGACGCAAGATATCGATCAGAGAGACGTTAAACTGACATTACGTAAATTAGACGCAGAAAAAAGAAAAAAAAAAAAACGTTGCAAAAGGAAAAAGTATAGACCAATAGGCAGATTCTCTTCAAGTTTCCACCAGTGAGCGAAATCCAAAGGAGCAAGGTCGCATAAGAGACTCAGGTGTTTTCTCAAGGTGAACGAAGAATTTTAGAATTGAACGATGCTTTAGAATACAAGTTAATACGAATGAAAAATTGACGTTCCAACTTTTTTCTCATTTTTTTTCATAATTAAACACATGCGTTCTTTTTGTATCGATCAGTATGTTTAGTTCTCTCTCTCTCTCTCTCTCTCTCTCTCTCTCTCTCTCTCTCTCTCTCTCTCTCTCTCTCTCTCTCTCTCTCTCTCTCTCTCTCTCTCTCTCTCTCTCTCTCTCTCTCTCTCTCTCTCTCTCTCTCTCTCTCTCTCTCTCTCTTCTCTCTTCACCTTCACCCTTCACCTTCACCCTCCTCCTCCACTTACTCCTCCTCCTCCTCTTCCTTTTCCTCCTCTTCCTCCTCCTCCTCCTCCTCCTCCTCCTCCTCCTCCTCCTCCTCCTCC
The DNA here is from genome assembly GCF_017591435.1 of Portunus trituberculatus. Lineage (NCBI taxonomy): Eukaryota > Metazoa > Arthropoda > Malacostraca > Decapoda > Portunidae > Portunus > Portunus trituberculatus. The sequence continues at coordinate 5,559,958 of NC_059283.1, read as the reverse complement.
TCCTCCTCCATTCCTTCCTTTCCCCTTCTTGTCTTATTTTGGATTCAGTTTTTTTATACTTCTCTCCCTCATTACGTCGCGTTTTCTCCCTTGTGTTTCTTCCTCTTCCTGTCACTCTTCCTTTCCTTAATCCTCGTTGCTTCCTCCTTCCGTTTATCTATTGTCTCGTTAAATTTTCACTTAAAGTTTCGCTGTTTTGAAAAAGTTAATGTTTCTGGTTGTTTTTATTTTATTTATTTATTTTTTTTATTAAAACGCTTATATACATTGCAAAATACTTATATTAGTCTATAGTCAAATTTCTTTCTTACATTCAATATTTCACGAATGAAAAATACAAAACTCGAAGAAAAAAGGGATATTTTAATTAATTTCTGAAAACCCAAGTCATATTTTTACATTCGACTCAATTCTTGTTTCTTTGTTTTGATCTATCGAGTTTGCTGTTCCCTGTCTCCTCTCCTGCCTCAGCCTTTCGCTCTCCCCCCTACCCTCCCTTCACCACAAGGCTCATCCCACCCCTTCCCTTGGCCTCAATCGCACCAACAAGGGGAGACCGAAATCCCCTCACAGCACACCTTCTCTAAACCCACAACGTGTTTCCCCTTTCCATTATCCCTTCCTTCTCATTCCTCCTTCATTTATTACACGTTTTCTCATCATTCCCTTCTTCGTTTTTCATTTTTTTCATAGTTTCATTTTTGGTTTGTTTTGTGTTTTCTATTTTTACTATTTCGTTTATGGCATTTCTAAATCTTGTTACAATGTTTTTTTCATTCTCTACACATTTTATATTCTTTAATTGATTTATGTTTTTTTTTGTGTCATTTTAGTCATTTCCCTCTTTCACAGCTTTGTTTTTCTTTATATTTCCAAGACAAAGATCAAAATTTTTACGTGTTTTCTTTCATCACTCGTAAAAGTTTTCCATTTCAACCTTCTTTTATGTAATTTCCAACGCCATATACTTCTACGTTTTTTTTCTATAATTTTCATCTCTTATCTCTATTTTATGACAAAGACCACATTTTTTAATCTTCGTGTTCCCTCTCCTCTCCTTTCCTCTTATTTTCCTTTATTATTTTTTCTTTCTGTGTCTTCAGGAGGCCGCGGGTTTTCCCAAAAGTTAACATCCTCTTCCTCTCTTCAAAGAAACCACCCTAACTCCTCCTCTTCTTCCTCTTCTTCTTCCTCCCCCTGTACTTCTTCCTCCTCGTCTTTCTTGTCCTGCTTCTCTTTCCTCTTACTCTTCTTTCTATTTCTGCTTCTCTCACTTCCTCCTCTTTCTCCGTTTCCCTTGTCTGCCTCCTACTCCTTTTCCTTCTTGCTTTTCTCCGCCTACCTCCTCCTCCTCCTCCTCCTCGTTCTTGTTGATGTATTCTCCCATCCCTCCATTTGTTCATTTCCATCTTCTATCAGTGGCGTTGTTGGCGTCGCCTCGTCCACCTGACGCTTATAGCACCGCTGTGACGTCACCCTATCCATTGATGTCCGTCTGTACGCCTGTCTGTCTCAAAACCTCCCTTCAATGCTCTTCTCTCTTGGTCTCTCCGCTCTCCTCTCTACTCTCTTCTCTCTTCTCTCTCTCTCTCTCTCTCTCTCTCTCTCTCTCTCTCTCACCGGAGCGGCCCCTCCCACCGCAGCGCCCCTCTCCGCCGCCTGTGCTCCACCCTTGTACCTCCGCTCCTGGCCCCGCCCTCGCACGATCGATGCAGGTGTGAGGCGGGCGGGTCGCAGGGAAGGGCTGGTGCGGGCGGCGAGGTTAGGAGAGGAAGAAGCCGCTGTGTTTAGGGCTCATCTCCACCCGTACAGTGAGTAAACAGTCGCAGGGCAGTGGTGTCAAGGTACAGTGAGGTGCTAGCTACTGCCGCAGTGTCTGTAAGAGACGCTGAAGTAACGCAGAGTGGTGGTGTGAAGGTACCATGCTTTGTGTGTCTCCAGCGTGAGGTGACGTCCTGCGGTGCGTGTGAGAAGCCTTTGTGTCCTCAGTGTGTGTCCTTGGCGAGGGTTCTGCTGTAGGAGGCGCTGAAGGGTAATCTCACCTCCTCTTGTCTCTCTCCCTCATCCACAGCAAAAAGTTTAATGAGACGAGTTTCTTTTGTCTCCGCAGCAAGTTTTGGTTTATGTATGTCTTTCGATTATCGAGGAATGTGCGTGCGTGTGTGCGTGTGTTTATCCGCGGTTCTCGTCGCTGGTGTTATTTCTGTCATTTCGGGATTTGTGTTTCCAGGAGCGACGGATGAGCGGAGGAAATTCCCGTCAGCGGCGCTCAATCGCTCACTTGCCCGCTCGCCGCGTCGGCTTGTCGGGTCGCCGCTGGGGGTGAGGCCGAGGCAGCGCGGCGGTGAGTGAAGAGGCAATCTGTCGCTCACACTTGTCGTTAGCGGAGACATGAACCGATGGAGACACAGACAAGACAGACAAACAAGGAAACTAAAGAAACACACACGAAAACTAAAAAAAAACATGTAATGGTAAAGAAAGGGAAATTTAACATGACACAAAAAGAAATAAAACGAATGAACTAAGTCACTCACAATCATTGAAGAAATAACGATGAAAACAAAGAGACAAAGACAAGGGAACAAAGAAAATAAATAAAGAAATAAAAACTAAACAAGATGATCAAAATTAAACTGAAAGAACTGACAAAGGAACACAAAAGGAAAGAGAGACGCACGAGAACTAGAAAAGAATAATAGTAATAACACAGAAAAATTAAAAATAAAACTCAACAAATTATCAAAATATAAAAAGAATGATAAATGAAACTAGTTAACGTCACGATTTTAAAAGCGGACGAAAAAGAAAGACACGGAAATTAAACTAAAAAAAAAAATAGATAAGAAAAGAAGATAAACTAAACTGGACAAGAACTCACAACACACCACCCAACCCAACGCAACCTAACCAGTCTTACTAACTCACAAAACAGAAGAAAACCACTATGACATAACACACACACGGACACATCACCACAAAGAAACAAGGACAGGTGATAGATGGAACCAGAACCTGCCTCTCCCACACATACACAGACAGACGCACAGACAGACACCGCCGCTCGCACATTCGTCACAGTTCCCGTCCCTCTTTCTCTTTCCCTCTTGTGCGGCCTCGCGGATCGACTTAACCTGTTCAGCCGCCGCCTCTCCATCACTAATACTCAGTCTCACATTGGCTTAGTTTGCAGCAGCCATTAGCGAGGCCTGGAACACTGAAATTGGCTTGTAATTGGCTTTGTTTCGGGACGTGGTGGTTTAAAAGCATCCCCCTTCGGCGGAGAGAGTCGGCGGGAGGCAGCGGGAGATGTGTAGATGCTGGAGGCTGCGGGAAAGAGGCGGAAAGAGGCAAGAACGGGCGGGAAGACATGGATGAAAGAAATAAACTAAATAGAACATTACAGCGTGAAGAATTTAAGAGTTAGCGAAGAATTAACGAGAAAACATCAGTGTATTTTGGACAATAAATAGAAAATATTTTAAATGAGTTAAAAGAACATGGAAAAGTACTTGTGTGGGCAGCAAAATGTATGATAAGAGGAATTACACGCTCGAGATGACAGAAAAACAATGCGGGAAAGCCTTTGTTTAATAGAGTCGGCCAGCCAGCGCCAGTGTTCCAGCGAGCGTCGGGGAAACAGCGCACCAGCGGAGACATCACAAACCCTCCGCTCTTCCCCTCCGACGGGTAATGAAGGGAAAACAAAACGTCCCTTTGAAAAATACGGCAATTATTTTCTTTTCCCGGTGACTTGCTTTCCTTGTTAAAATAAATATATGAGATAAATACTCGTAAAAGTGGAGCGATGACAACTTTTCATTTATCTATTTTCAAACTCGACATAAGGTTTTATTTTCCGCGTTAGATATGAAGCTTCGTTACCGGCAGACACACGTGACGCCTTCTCAAAATACCTATCCTGTGTTTACCTAGGAAATTACCGTCACATGTAACAGGATACGTCTCAGCACGAGAAATATTCATCCTGCTTTATTTACTTTATTTTCTTGGTCAGGTATCAAGCTTCGTTACCGGCAGAGACACGTGATGCCTTCTCAAAATACCTACCCTGTATTTAGCAATGAAATTACCGTCACTTGTAACAGGATACGTCACAGCACGAGAAATAGTCATCCTGCTTTATTTACTTTATTTTCTTGGTCAGATATCAAGCTTTCCTTACGGCTTGAAATACACGATGTCATTTCAAAATATTTACCTGGTCTTTACCTGTGAAATTAGCGTCACAGGTAGCAAGCCACGTCACCACACGAGGAATAGTCATCATTTATCCTCGAACAAAACAAACCATTTCTATTTCTGTCATATATTCAGTTTCATTAAGGGACGTCTCTTCAAAATATCAACCTTTATATACGAAATTAGCGTGATATATACCAGGAAACGTGACAACGCAAGAAATAATCACTAATGGATGATTCTGCCTTCGCTAATGATCAAATGTGTAATGAAACGTATGATGAAACGTATATGCATTCTGTGGATCAAGGCAACGTGACGCAGAAGTGAAGGACATGAGAGGGAATGACGTATGTTAAATGTAAGAAATATTGAAACGTTAGGTGTTGCGAAGGTGACTGGTGATGGTGATGATGATGGTAGTGATGGTGAAGAGGTGGTAATGGTGAAAGGTGAATGATGATACTGATGATTGTGGTGATGGTGGTGATACTGATTTGTGAAGACAATAGATAATGAGAATAAATGGTGATGATAATGAATAAGTGATAATGATGATAGTGTATGATGATGATAATGTTTAGTGATGAAAATTATGATTCAAGAAATGTTTACAGACTTAACTGAATATTATAACTTATGCCAGTATCATCATCACCATCAGCAGTAACAGTAGTAGCAGTAGAAGTAGCAGTAGTAGTGCATCCTTCACGCCCTTCTGACCCTATGTTCCCTCCTGCAGGTGGCGACGAAGACGGGGAACATCAACACCTTAACACTCCCTTTTGGAACATATTTGAGGTGAGTGTTGAGTCATCTGTCTGTTTCATGTGTTGTGTGTTATGTTATGCTGTATTGTGTTGTGGTGTGTGTGTGTGTGTGTGTGTGTGTGTGTGTGTGTGTGTGTGTGTGTGTGTGTGTGTGTGTGTTTTTCTCTTAACAGTTTTTTCTTCCCGTGTTATCAAATAAATCGTGAGTGTTTCAGATTTTATGTTGTACTGAGTGCATTGCGTGTATGATAATTATTCCTCTAGTGCACGATACACCTTAGGCACACTCAAAAAACATAAGTGCAAACATTACCATTCCTACAAACAGAAAGAAAACGTAACTACACACAGACAAACTGAACCCAATCACATCATACACACACAAAAAAAAAAAAAAAAATGTACACTGGAAATATTAACACCTTACATATATGAGAAAGAAAGAATATGACTAAAGACACACACAGACACACAGTAATCCAATCACTCTTCCAGTTTACGTGCCCCCCACTGACCACTTAGCCTGTGTAATGACAAGCTCCACGTGCGAGGCAATCACAGAGCGTTTCAGGTTGTCAGTTTGATCGCCTCCGTCACCAGAAAGCCGAGGCAGATAATGAAGATAATTTGATGCCATAAGGAAGTGGGGAGACTCACTAAGAAATCTCTGTTGGTTCGTAAAGATTCTGGAGGGAAAATTGTATACTTTCTCTGGGATTGGAAAGCGTAAGAAGGATTAGTTCACTGAGGTTTATCTTTCTTTATAAAGGGTGTGTTTACGTTTACAGGTAATGTGAATCGTGAGTTTGGAAGCATAAGGAAGATTGCAAAGTGAAAATTATCTCAGGTTTGGTAACATAAGAAAGATTGTAGAGTTGAAATCATCTTGCTTTATAAATGGAATCTAGGGTTTGGAAGCATAAGGAAGGTCGCAAAGTTGAGTTCCTCTTGTTTATTACGAGCTTACCGGCATAAGAAAGATTGTAAAGTTTTCTAATGTCTTATGGAGAATCTTGAATTTGAAAAACTGGAAGCTTAAGAGAGAGTGTAAACTCCTTTAAAGCAAAAAAAAAAAAAATCTTACTTTATAAAGAATATATGGAGGTTATCAATAGAACGAATATAAAGTTTGTCAGCAAATGAAAAATTAAAAAGTTAGAAAAAACTCTTGCTTATTATGAAATGTTGAGTTTACAAAAATTACTTTCATTAAATTCTTTTGTGAGAGAGAGAGAGAGAGAGAGAGAGAGAGAGAGAGAGAGAGAGAGAGAGAGAGAGAGAGAGAGAGAGAGAGAGAGAGAGAGAGAGAGAGAGAGAGAGAGAGAGAGAGAGAATCATATTGTAGTCACCAAACAGACGTAATTTTGGTGAAGACCTGGTGACGAGATGAAAAATAAAGAATTACCTTATTAAATTATTATTGTGATTACATTAACGAGAGAAAATGATAAAACTGCCACTAAATACGTAAGTAAGAAAGAGAAACGTAATTTAGATGAAGAAACTTTGATGAAAAAATAAAAATATGAAGCAGAAATGTTTTAATAGTGAATGAAAGCAAAGGAATAAACGCACACACGCACACACGCACACACCAACCCATCACCTATCCACCGAGCAACACACCCACCCATACACCAGCACACACACACACACACACACACACAAAGGAACAAATGCAACCTTTTGTAACGCGTACACACATACACAAAAGTCTTTCACTACTCTCTCTCTCTCTCTCTCTCTCTCTCTCTCTCTCTCTCTCTCTCTCTCTCTCTCTCTCTCTCTCTCTCTCTGTCATTATTCACTTTTATTCAATCAAAACGCAAAATAAAAAGGAAAAGAAAATGTAGCATATATTTTTTTTCTGAAGAGTATTCCAAAAATTTCCAGTCACGCATTTTCCAGACGAGAGAAGGTGTGATATAAGTGTTCTTTTACTATTCTCTCTTTTTACGGTGGAACGACGCGAGGTGACTGGAAACGCAGTGATGGAGTGAAAATATTTACGAGGGTTTATTCAATTACTATACAAAGGAGAGGCAGGAAGGAGCTGGAGAGGCTGGGAGGGGCCGGGAGGGGCTGGAAGGGGCTGGGAGGGGCTGGGAAAAGGAAGAAAGTAAAAGAGGGATTAAAAATGATTATTAGTAATGTTACATAAGAATAAGAGTAAGAGGAAGATTACTATTACTACTACTACTACTACTACTACTACTACTACTACTACTACTACTACTACTACTACTACTACTACTACTACTACTACTACTACTACTACTACTACTACTACTACTACTATTACTATTACTACTACTACTACTACTACTACTACTACTACTACTACTACTACTACTACTACTACTACTACTACTACTACAACTACTTCTACTTTTACCACTATAACTACGAATACACAACTGTAAACATTATGAGAACTTGAAATCGCAAAAAGGATGAACAATAATGAACAAAAAGTCACACACACACACACACACACACACACACACACACACACACACATACACACACACACGGGAATTCCAACACATTACAGATCATTAAGCTTCTTTTTGGTTCACCGTCTGATACCAAATATAAAGGATTCGATGTCTCTTTATCAGGGTTAGGAGAGCGAAGAGGAGAGGAAGGAAGGTAGAGAGGGAGGGATGGAGGGAGGGAGGGAAGAGAGAGGTGGGAAGGATTGACGGCTGAAGGGACAGAGGAAGGAAGGGAGAAAAGGAGGAAAAGAGAAAGGGAGGAATGGTGTATGTCTGTATGAGAAAAGGTGGAAAAAGAATAAAAGAAATAGAAATGGAAGGTAGGAAAGCGAGAAAAATGATAAAAGAATGTAAAAAAACTTGGTATAAAAAGTCGACCAATTACAAAACAAAGCGACAGAAAATAAAAAAAACGAAGCCAAAGCTAAAATAAAGAACAGAGAGAGAGAGAGAGAGAGAGAGAGAGAGAGAGAGAGAGAGAGAGAGAGAGAGAGAGAGAGAGAGAGAGAGAGAGGGAAAAATGACTGGTATAGCACTGTTTACATATAGTTAAGGGTGCATGTAGAGACAGCTGCGTACTAGAGAGAGAGAGAGAGAGAGAGAGAGAGAGAGAGAGAGAGAGAGAGAGAGAGAGAGAGAGAGAGATAAGACCAACTCACACTACATACTTAAAGACACGCAGATTTACAAGTGTTTTATTAAATTCTTTAAAATCTGATGAAACTAAGACTTATTTATTAAGGTTAGGTCTCTCTCTCTCTCTCTCTCTCTCTCTCTCTCTCTCAGGTCTTTAGGGGGGGAAGGGAGAGCTGGGAGAGTGGGAGAGGGACAAGAGTATCGACCGCCACGTACACTCCGACCACACCCCTAGTTCTACCTCTCCCTTGCTCTCCCTCTCTCCCTCTCTCTCTCTCTCTCTCTCTCTCTCTCTCTCTCTCTCTCTCTACCTGATTCCAACACTGCCACCACTCGTGTTACTAACCCTGACTGCTCTCTCTCTCTCTCTCTCTCTCTCTCTCTCTCTCTCTCTCTCTCTCTCTCTCTCTCTCTCTCTCTCTCTCTCAACCTGACTCATATTTACCTGTATCAAATGGTCATGCTTTTCACCACTACACCACTACTACTACTACTACCACTACCACTACTACTACTACTACTACTACTACTACTACTGCACCACTACTACTACCACCACCACCACCACTACCACCACCACCACTACTACCACCACTACCACCACTGCCACTACCACCACCACCACCACCACCACCACCACCACCACCACCACACACCACCACCACTGCCACCACCACCACCACCACCACCACCACTGCCACCACTGCTGCCACCACTGCTGCTACCACCACCTGCACCACCACCACTGCACCACCACTGCTACCACCACTGCCACCACCACTGCCACCATTGTTGCTACTACTACTACTACTACCTACTACTATCACCACCACCATCACCACCACCACCACCACTACCTCATAATGTAGATAACAGGCACGCACTTTGAAATTCCGTTACTTTATTTTTCTGTCTCTCACGTCCAACACTCATCACACACACACACACACACACACACACACACACACACACACACACACACACACACACACACACACACACACACACACACACACACTCCCTACTCAGGTGTACTTGTTATTCATGGGCCTCCACCTGTTCACGATTCCACCTTCATTAAATTAGTCTGCGTGCATTATTCATTACATAACTCACGTGGAGATAACTCTGCTGTACTCCGCCGCCACTCCACCTGAACTCAATATGAACAGGAAATAAAGAGTGTTAGATTTCCTTTGAGTGGTAGTTAGGTTGCTTTTGTGGTTTACAGTTAGTCTTTTATTATTTTTTTTTTTAGGTGGATTGTGTAAAAAAAAAGACAGGTTTGTTAGTGCATTTCTTAAGGTTCGTGTTCTGGAAATACAGTTAGCAAGTCTCCTTTTCGTTTTTTATTTATACCATGTGGACTTTTCGTGGGAATTTGTAGGCTAAAGGGGATGCATTTTGGGGTACCTCCTATCTTAAAGCTCACCCGCTAGGAAACCGTTGCCCCAAGTGAGGAAGCCCAACCTACACTCGGACCATGGACAGGATTCAACCTCGTTTGCTTGGAGATCCCTCGGACCCCAAAGCACGCATGGTTTCACTTTATCTTCATTTTTCCTCTCATTTAAACAACTAAGGCGGTGTTATTTAATAGAAAATGTTAATATATACACAAAAAATAACAAATGAAGCGATAAAATAAATACCTGTTTAATTTCCAGAATGTTTCCAAGGTTACTTTTGGAAAACATAATAAAAATACAGTTGGGATTTTTATTTTTCCTGAATTTTTTTTCCTTCACTTTCTTCCATGAGCAGAGACATTAAACACCTGTCGATCTCAAAGTATTTCTGGCGGAACTTTTCTCTAATATTCATATAGTTACTTCACTTGGGAAAGGCAAATAGTAAGCCGTTTTGTTTCCCTTAATTTTCTTTTTGTTCCTTTGTTCTCAGTTCCTTCCCTTATGCATGAAATCAAGATAGTCTATGAATATTTAAAGGCTAGTGGGCACATTAGAATATTTTGATTATCTTATTGTATATCTTATCACTTTCATTATCTTTAGGAGTTTTCATATATTTTAATGCTTATGAGTTTTCAGAGATTATCTTATTGTTTATCTTATCACTTTCATGAACTTTAGAGTTTTCTTATATTTTAATGCTTATGAGTTTTCAGATATTTTAGTGCATTTCATAAACTCGATTAGCATAATATATTCATACCTTATCTCTCAGCAATTCTAGACTATTAAATGCATTAGAATAACTTGATCAACAAAAACATTAATTCTGTATGGACTTTCAAGTATTTTCTAGTATTTTCAGGTATTCCGAGGTGTTTTCAAAGGTTTATTAACATTATATATTCATAGGTTCTCATTGAATAACTCCTGGCAATTAAAATGATTAAAATAAAGCTATTATACATGAAATTCAATCAATTCTTAATACAAATGCGAAAAGATGACTTAAGATTATGGTGAAAAAGGAAGACAAAGACAATTTCTCTTCTCTGCTCCTCGTGACATAGTCTTAACAAATTTCTAACTAATTCCTAGACACTCATAGATAATCATTCAAAACCTCTATAACAATTCTTAACACAAATTTGGAGGAACGACTAACATTATGGCGAAAAAGGAAGAAAAACAAATATTCCTCCCTGTTTTTCGTGTCTTACAAATTCTAACGCATTTCCTTAACCAGACAAATTTAGAACACTCATAGCTTACCATTCGAAAATTCTAGACCATCAATTTTTTAACACAAATGCGAGCAAACGATTAAGATTAAGGCTATAAAAGAAGAAACAACACAGTTTTCTCCTCTGCTTCTCGTGACTGTCTTACAAAATCTGAAGGTATTTCAAAGTAAATACACATCGCTAATCATTTAAATATTCTAGACCATCAAATCTTAACACAAACGCAAGGAAACGAGTAGAATTATGGCGAAAAAGGAAGAAAAACAAATATTAATCCCTCTATTTCGTAGCTAACAAATTCTGACGTTTTTCCCTAAACCAGACAAGCTAAAAACACTTATAGCTAATCATTAAAAATTCTAGAACATCAAATATTAACAAAAATGAAAGCAAACGAATAAGATTATGGAGAAAAGGAAGAAATAACAGTTTTATTCTCTGCTTCTCGTGACAGTCTTCAAATCTCAAAGTATTTCGTAGAAGTACATAGATAATGATTTAAATATTCTAGACCTTCAAATCTTAACAAAACTGGGAATAAACGACTAAGATTATGGCAAAGAAGAAGAAATAACACGGTTTTCTTCTCTGCTTCTTGTGACAGTCTTACAAATCTTAAAGTATCTCATAGACATACATAGGTAATGATTAAAATATTCTAACCATCAAATCTTAACAAAAATAGGAGCAAACGACTAAGATTATGGCGAAAAACGGAGAAATAGCACAAATTTTTCTTACCTGCTTCAAGTGAAAGTTTTACAAATCTCAAAGTATTTCGTAGACATACATAGATAATGATTTAAATATTCTAAACCACCAATTCTTAACAAAAATGAGAGTAAACGACTAAAATTATGGCGAAAAAGGGAGAAATAGCACAAATTTTCTTATCTGCTTCTAGTAAAAGTCCTACAAATGTTCGCTTTTTCTAAACCTGACAAGCTAGAAAAGAATTATGTCTAATCATTCAAAAACTCTAGACCATCAAATCTTAACACGATCGCGAGGAAATGATTAAAATTATGGTAAAATAGGAAAAAATACGACAAATATTCTTTCTTCTTGCTCGTGACACAGTCCAACACGCTCGCCACGATTCTGAATGGCCCGCGTATCGATTTCCAGTTGTGCAGATATATCGAACATCCGCCTGTAATACGACTTCATTGATTGGCTTGCCGGGAATTACGTCACTCCAACCGCTTCCCCTGATTGGTGGAATGTTTGGCGGGGGATTGTGTGGCGAAAACTGTGGTGGTGATGGTATTTGAGGTTGTGATGATGCTGGTGATAAGGAGGAGGAAGAGAAAGACGAGAAGGAGAAAGGTGATGATCTTAATAATGGTGATGAGTGTGATGGTGATGTGTGATGATGATGATAATAATGATGATGATGATGAGAAGGAGGACGGAGAAATCAGAAAAAATAAAGAAGAAAAATAAATAATTCAATAATAACGATGATATAATAAGACAAACTGACTAGAGAGAGAGAGAGAGAGAGAGAGAGAGAGAGACTCCACCCTTACCCCTCAAAACATCTCATTAAAAATTCACGCTTTTGCTCACTCGCGAATGTTGACTGGCGAAGTTTACAGGTATATTCTCTCTCTCTCTCTCTCTCTCTCTCTCTCTCTCTCTCTCTCTCTCTCTCTCTCTCTGTTCGTATATGTGTCACCTTTCGTTTTGTTGTTATTTTGTATGGTAAATATGTGACTTTGTGTGTGTGTGTGTGTGTGTGTGTGTGTGTGTGTGTGTGTGTGTGTGTGTTTCACTGTTTCACTGTTTGATCTGCTGCAGTTTCTGACGAGACAGCCAGACGTTACCCTACGGAACGAGCTCACAGCTCATTATTTCCGATCTTCGGATAGGCCTGAGACCAGGCACACACCACACACCGGGACAACAAGGTCACAACTCCTCGATTTACATCCCGTACCTACTCACTGCTAGGTGAACAGGGGCTACACGTGAAAGGAGACACACCCAAATATCTCCACCCGGCCGGGGAATCGAACCCCGGTCTTCTGGCTTGTGAAGTCAGCACTCTAACCACTGAGCTACTGTGTGTGTGTGTGTGTGTGTGTGTGTGTGTGTGTGTGTGTGTGTGTGTGTGTGTGTGTGTGTGTGTGTGTCTGTGTGTGTGTGTGTGCCCTAAATCTTAATACATATAAAACACTCATGCTTAGTATTAAAACCCTTACTGAAATATAGCTTTAGCATTTACTGTAGTACGTCTCTATTACTTAAATGTCCTGTAGTGTGTAAGTAAAGTAGAGCAATGCATCCTGTAGTGAAAATAATATGTATGTATCATAATGTTTACGTGAATGTGTACATGTGCGTGGTAGTGTAGTGAAGTCTCCTATATGGACACGAGGAAGCCACAAGAGCCGCTTCAGGTGTGTAGGTGTTCAGGTGTGGTGCTGGCGGGGGTTCACCTGTGCTGCCCACCTGTCTGGCTACACATGCTGCTGGTGCAAGGGAAATTGCAGGGAAGTTAGGCCTATACGTGGCTATCACTTTATTTTTTCTGGTGTGAATGATGTTAATGCTGCTATAACTAATGATGATAATAATGATGAGGATAACAATAACAATAATAATGATAATAACAATGATAATAAAATAAGAATAAAACAGCCCTTCCACTCTAATTATATAAGAAAACTTTATGTAAACGAAATCTAACTTCACAAAATAAGATAAGGAACAAAATTACACTTAATAGATAAAAAAAAAAAATGGCACAGAATTTTTTTATAATGACGAAATCATACCAAAAGTTTCCACTGAATATAAAAAAATGCACCAACAAAAATAATATTAACCTTAAAAAAACAATACCAATGATGAAAGAAAATATATACTAATACTTTAAAAAATATTACTAAATAAAAAAATAAACGATATTCTACTTTAAAACTAACACCAGAGACGAAAAAGAAAGAGAAAACGAAACAGCACAGGTGAATCCATGGCAATTCAGGTGAGTGCGTGATTCCCAGGTGAGTGCGACAGGTGGCCAGGTGTGTGAAGGGAACGAAGGGGAATGGAGCCCCCCGCCCCCCTCTCTCTCTGCCCTCCCCCGTCCCTCAGGTGACCCTCCCATTAGCACCCACACACAGATGACACCTTGGCTAGCTCACACACGTAAGCACACCGTGGGAATAAGGTCATTAGCGTGGGAAAGATTATATAGGTGTCAGAGAAAACGCTTAGATCTATTTTTAATTTACCTAATACCCAGAATTTAATTTAGTACATAAAGAGGAAAAATTATGAGGCAACGTACCGCCTTTATAGTTCTTTCAAGGTAAATTTTCCAGTTTTCCAGTGGGTGGGGCCCGTAATTAGGTTTTATCAGAGGTACGGTGCCTTAATTACTGGCCATTAATTAAGATCCTCTCACCTGGAGTCAGAGAGAGAGAGAGAGAGAGAGAGAGAGAGAGAGAGAGAGAGAGAGAGAGAGAGAGAGAGAGAGAGAGAGAGAGAGAGAGAGAGAGAGAGAGAGAGAGAGAGAGAGAGAGAGAGAGAGAGAGAGAGAGAGAGAGAGAGAGAGAGAGAGAGAGAGAGAGAGAGAGAGAGAGAGAGAGAGAGAGAGAGAGAGAGAGAGAGAGAGAGAGAGAGAGAGAGAGAGAGAGAGAGAGAGAGAGAGAGAGAGAGAGAGAGAGAGAGAGAGAGAGAGAGAGAGAGAGAGAGAGAGAGAGAGAGAGAGAGAGAGAGAGAGAGAGAGAGAGAGAGAGGGGGGGGGGAAGGGGGGGAAAGACGAAGGAAGTAGGGTGGAAAAATTAGATGCGGTATAGAGAAATGGGTGTTGAGGGATAGTTGAGATTACGCGCACACACACACACACACACACACACACACACACACACACACACACACACACACACACACACACACAAACACACGAACATATACTATACAGTAATAATGATGACATTAATAACAATAAATGACAATAATAATAATAATAATAATAATAATAATAATAATAATAATAATAATAATAATAATAATAATAATAATAATAATAATAATAATAATAATAAAAATAATAATAATAATAATAATAATAATAATAATAATAATAATAATAATAATGATAAAAATGGTAATAACAATGATAATAACAATAATAATATTAATGATGATAATAACAATAATAATAATAATAATAATGATAACAATAAACTAACATTGAAGCCTAAAGAGAAAGTAACATTCCTGTATAGAGCACTAACTGACACACACACACACACACACACACACACACACACACACACACACACACACACACACACACACACACACACACGAGGGTCTGAGGATGAAAAAGAAAGAATAATTGTAAAAGAAAAACCCACCAACCACCACACAGCATGATCACACGTACAGTTGTTTTCCATGACACAGATAGACAGAAAGACATACACGCACATTGCACCTAGTTGTAGGCTCAAGGAACTAACGTGGAACCTTCTCTCTCTCTCTTCTAAGGTCGAAGGGCGGTCTTTGGGAGGGAGGACATCACACGAGGACGCGCGAGGGACGGCTCTTCCTTCGTTCCCTTCTCCACCAATAGTCTCCACCACCACCACCACCACCACCACAACAACAACTACCACCACCTCCACCACCTCCTCCACCCTCACCACCATCACCTTCATACTCCCGTCAAGCTTTACCTGACGCTGTGTTAGGCGGACTCGTCGAGGGCTAAAGGAGATGTAGTGTTGTGTATCGCAGTGTTGTTTCGCTTCCCTGTGCGGTGTGAGGCACCTTCGAGTGTGTGAAGGCTGAGGCTGGGTTACTAGTTGCTTGTGAGTCTTTGGTTGCTTCCTAGAAAGCGTGAGCGTGTGTTTGTTTGCTGGTGTTGTTTCAGTGTCACGCAGACTCAAGCTAAGGTTCGCGCCACGTGCGTCTCCACAACAACCAGGCCGCCACTCCAGCATTGTGTCACCACCATTCCGCCAAGCTCCGCCAAGCCAATCCTGCCTCGTGTGCTGAGTGACTCCAGGCTTCCACTCCCACACACCCTGTGCTCCCCCCCCTGCTTCCCTCTTCGCCAGTCGCCTCTTGATCTGGAGCCGTAATCTGGAGGACCCTCCACGCTCTCAGACGAGTGTACTCCACGCTGCGCGCTCTCATTACTAAACAAAACCTAAGCTAAGCCAAGGCGGATCGGTGAACCTTCAATAAAAGAAGAAGGAGCAGGGAGCAGATTTCACTGCAGCTCACGTCACGGCGGTGCGATAAGGCATGATCGGGAGGGAGAGTCGGGGCCCAGCCAGGTGGTAGACCCGCCCGCCCTGCCCCGCCCCCGCCCCGCCCCACCCCTCCACGTCGCGAAAGCCTAGCATGTCCCAGACCACCACCTAAAAGAGTAACCGTCGCCCCATCCAATCTCAACACAGCCAAACCACCACTTCCACCGCTGTCACCACCCCCACCACCACCACCACCATGCCGGTGCCAGACTCCGTGAGGAACCTGGTGGTGCCAGGCGTAAACCTGAGCCTGCAGGAGATCTGGGACGCGCTGTACGAATGCATGAAGGAGCCGCGCGTGCAGCGGAAAATTGTGCTGGTGATCGTGAGCATCGCGCTGCTGCTGGACAACATGCTGTACATGGTGATCGTGCCCATCATCCCGGACTACTTGCGCAAGATAGGCGCATGGCACACGCACAAAGAGGGCGGCAACGTGGTGCACTACAACGAGACGCACATCACCTACAAGACCAACGAGACGGGCAACTACACCATCACTGACCTCATCGACAAGACCAAATGGATCAACCAAGTCACCAAGTATGAGAACGAGGACGAGGCCATCGGCGTGCTGTTCGCCTCCAAAGCGCTCATCCAACTGATGGTGAACCCCATCTCCGGCACCGTCATCGACAGGGTCGGCTACGACATTCCCATGACCTTCGGCCTCATCATCATGTTTTTCTCCACTGCGATCTTCGCCTGTGGCCGCTCCTACGGCGTGCTGTTCTTCGCCCGCAGCCTGCAGGGCGTAGGCTCCGCCTTCGCCGACACCTCAGGCCTCGCTATGATCGCCGACACCTATACGGAGGAGTCTGAGCGCACCAAGGCGCTGGGCATCGCGCTGGCCTTCATATCCTTTGGTTGTCTGGTAGCGCCGCCCTTCGGTGGCACGCTGTACCAGCTGGCCGGGAAGGAAGTACCCTTCATCATCCTGGCCTTCGTGTCGCTGTTCGATGCCTTGATGCTGCGCCTGGTAATGCGGCCCATCAAGGACCAGAAGAAGGAGACAGGCAAGGAGCATCTGAAGGGCACACCCATCTACAGGCTGTTCATGGACCCGTACATCCTGTGCTGCGCCGGGGCGCTCATGATGTCCAACGTGTCGTTGGCCTTCCTGGAGCCTACCATCAGCGTGTGGATGATGGACAGGATGGACGTGGAAGAGTGGCAGCAGGGCATGATCTGGCTGCCCTCCTTCTTCCCCCACGTGGCGGGCGTCGTGCTCACCGTCAAGCTGTCCCAGAAGTACCCTAACTACCAGTGGTTCATGGCGGCGTGCGGCCTGGCACTGGAGGGCGTCAGCTGCTTCTTCCTGCCCTTCGCCAACAACTATTGGGTGGTGATGATGCCCATCTGTACGATATGCTTCGGTATCGCGCTCATCGACACAGCGTTGCTGCCCACACTGGGCTACCTGGTGGACACGCGCTACGTCAGCGTGTACGGCTCCATCTACGCGATAGCAGACATCTCGTACTCCTTCGCCTATGCCTTCGGGCCGATGATCGCCGGTAGCTTAGTCACCACCATCGGCTTTTCTGCCCTCAATCTGGGTATCGCTTTCTCCAACCTGGCGTACTGCCCCATCCTCTACTCCCTCAGGCACGTGTACGACTACAAGCCCTTCGAGGAGGAGACGCTCGAGCAGCTCAACATTAACGTGGGCGACCCTCCCACCGGGGACTTCAAGACGTACACCATGCAGGAGGGCCAGCAAGTCCCTGGGGAGGGTGTAGACTACAGCAAGCTGTCTGGCGGCGCGCCTCAGGACTCCCAGGGAACCTACGAGGCCATGGAGATGCAGGTGACAGACTACAACAACCAGGGTGCCAACGGCCACGTCAGCGGCGAGAACAGGACGATCACCCAGCGTCAGGTGGACTACAACCCCTTCAGGCAGCAGCAGCAGCAGCAGCAGCCGCAGCAGGGCAGCTTCCACTATGACCAGTAACCTGCCAGCCCGCTATACCAAGCCGAGAGTGTAAATAGTGATGGACCATATGCAGAAATCAACTCTGACGTTATACTCGTTACGTAAACGCATGGCGAAGAATATTTTGAGTTTGTCTGTTGTAAATAGGAAAGTGTAGCGCAGCGTTGCGCTGCTCCCGGAGAGTCTGTGCCGCGTCTCCCTTTTTCCCTCACGTGTGACTGAAGGCCGCAGGAAGCTGTCGAGTGTGGGTTCCGCACGCCACCCACCACCCACGGCCTCGACTGCCCCGAGGTGGTGCGGCGGCGCGCGCACCGCGGCAACGACCACAATGATGATGATTACTGATGATGATTGATGATAATGATGATAATGATGATGATGATGATGAGAATAAGTAGTGATGACCGTTGCATGTCAGTCCTATATAACGCACTACGTATACAGTAGATATACATATATAGATATATTTTGTTTTGAAGGGCCGCTCTCTCCTGGCCACCTTGAGGCCGCCGCTCGGTAGTCCCTCCCGCTCCTGGGGTCGGTGTAGTCGGTGTAGTTTAGGTGTACATAGTTAGGATCTATTAATGAAAGCCGGGGACGCCGGTGCCCACGCCAGGCCGGGGGGCGAGCCGCACCTACGCCCACGCCATGTCCACACCGCCCACGCCACGCGCTCACGCCACGCGCCCACTGCTCAGCCGAGGCCGGGAAGGAAAGGAAAAGTCTTGAAGGAAAACACCCTATCCATTCACCAAAAGAGGTGATAATATATAAACAAAAAACAAGGTTGGGAAAACAATGCAGTAGAAACAAAATAAATTAGAACACAAGAATTATCTCCAAAATAATACTAAACATCACTACCCACCACCACCACCACCACCACCACCACCACCAGACGTAAACACGACAGACAAGAAAGAACCCGCAGTGTCATGTCCACAAATCATCCTCAGAATTCCACAAGCCCCCTTCCCCCTCAAAAAATAAATAAAAAACAAACGAACAAACATAGAATCAGATAGCTTTCAAGTGGCATTGACTAAAATAAATCAAATCTAACTTCCTCTTATGTCTTGGCGAAAAAAAACAACTGACAGATAAAAACACTGATCAGGTCAAGTTTTAAAGAGACAGGAATCAAACAGCCACATGTAAACCATAACACAAGTCACTCTGGACTCTATGGACTCACTTATGCTTGGAACAGTACGTAAAGACCACAAATAAGATAGATATAAAGAAGACACGTGTTTCAAAAGGCGCTGAGGTTAATACAGTCACGTGGATCAATTATTAATGACTTTTTGCTTCCTTAACTAGTAAAAATGTACGAATGAGATGAAAAATTTTGCTCAGGAAGAAAGATTAATTTTAAACATGAAAAATTGGCTCAAGAACGATAGAGAATAGTGAGAGGAGGATAAATAATGCATAGGGAAAGGAAAAACACCAAAATGTACAAAATAAAAAAGGTTATACTAGAGAATTGCTACCCAAAAGTAGAAAAGAAAGGCGCAAATAACACACAGTTCAAATAAAGGAGATTCATGCAGTAGCAGTAGATGTAAATGTAGTCATGAAGATGAGCCCAAAGTGAAGTATAGCAGCCCGTCTTAAATAAATAACAAATATGGTAAAAAATACCGTAAAATCAAGAAAACTGTCTTACAACACCAGAGACTCTAGAAAAGTGTCACAAAATAAAGAGGAATGTTAAAAAAATAGATGAAATTCACAAAAAATCATGAAAAAAAGCGCTCAGGCTAGTTCAATGTAAGAAAAATACCCCAAAGCAAAGAAATAAGCCTTAAAAATACCCTAAACTCCCTGAATAATACCCTAAAATAAAGAAACAGCCCTAAAATACCCTAAAATATACCCTAAAGTAAAGAAACTGAATATAAAAGCAGCCTCAAATATCCCAAATAAAAACAAAATAAAGAGGTAAGCCCAAATGCCCTACAGATAGCCCAACGTCCTGCAAGATAAGCCCAGTGAGGAGTCCCCGGCTCGGCGTGGCGTTACTCGGCCCTCCCTGGTCTTAGCCCATCACAAAGCCGTCTGCACGCTGTTATGGTAGTAATCTCACGAATCACTCTAGACTAGAACGTTTTTATCATTTGTTTCTCCTGCGTTAGTTCACGTGTCTGCGTCTCACTTAAGGGTACATATGCTAGTGTGAGATTTAAGGGACCACTTTATCTTTAAGTGTTTTTTTTTTTAAAGCTGTTATTTTATTATTTTTGTATTTTTTGTGAGTTTGGGATTGCGTCAAGGTTTTTCATATACGTTTTTTTTTTATTTAAGTTGTGCGAGTTTTTTTTTTATTATTTTCTTGGTTACTTGATTTTTTTTTCCTTTTTTATGTGAGCACTTATTTTTTTTCTTTCATAGGTGCGTTCCAGCGAGCAGCTAGCCAGTGAGCCTTAAGTTGGGTGCTAGACATACGAATCACCAGTTGTAGGGAAAGTGACACACACACACACACACACACACACACACACACACACACACACACACACACACACACACACACACACACACACACTAATCATCACTTAACTACCACAAATAAATTACTTTTTTTTTTTTGACAATTCAATTACTATATCATTACATAGCCACAAACAAAACACACATACACACACACACACACACACACACACACACACACACACACACACACACACACACACACACACACACACACACACATATACATACACAGCTTCCTGTCAACTGGCTGGTCAATTCACAAGGTCATTTCAGTCTATATTCCAAAAAAGTAATAAAAATACCATGAATTCCCTTTAATCTGACCATTTACAAAAGACACCCATTAAAATCCACGTTTTCTACTAATTCGGCATTACTGACGTGACCTTGAGAGGCTGAGAACCATGGGAAGATTTTAAAAGTCCAAAAAAACAATAAGAAAATAAAGAAAACAACAATGAAAACAGAAAAAAACATATATACTGATGTTTTCCAATGACCAAATGTTTTCCATTAAAAATAATTCAAGGATTGCTGAAAGAAAATGGACGATTAATCTTTCCTACACTTGGCCTCAGTTGGTACATGATTTTCCGTTTTCTTTCAATGCATTTTTTGAAACTGAGGTGAGGAGGAAAAAAAGAATAGACGCACAAAGTTTCCCTATTCGAATCTGCATCAACTGAAGTGAATGAGAAAGGAAAACGAGGCAAATATAAAAAAAACCCCTCAAAATACACAAAATCATCCAACCATTAGAGAAACGAACGGGAAAAGAGAAAAAGAAATAAAAATAAACTAATAAATATTCATCAGCTTCTTTTCACCTGCGCTCGACGGAAGGACTCAACAGAAAACGGGATGTGAGAAGGATACATTTTCTTTGATTTCCGTTTGATGATGAAAAGCTTCGTGTTGGAATCTCGTGTCTAATCTTTCATTCATTTTGTGTCTTTCACGCGTATGATGTAGAGTGAATCTTGTTCTCTTCCGATCTTACGATTAGTGTAGACCTCTCTCTCTTTCTCTCTCTCTCTCTCTCTCTCTCTCTCTCTCTCTCTCTCTCTCTCTCTCTCTCTCTCTCTCTCTTTGAATGCAGTGGAAAAAGCCTTAATATACTTCGTGAGATTTAACTTCTCTTTAGTCTTACATGATGGCTATGCAATAAATAACACACACACACACACACACACACACACACACACACACACACACACACACACACACACACACACACGGTAGAAACATTTTTTTCCCTTCAGTTCTCGTGAGTCACAAAATTTTCCTCAATTGTCATTCGAAACAAACAAAAAATATACAATTCAATTTCGGAATGTTGTTTTTCATTATTTATCGTTCTAGTAATTGAATTTAGTCATGGGATAGAAATTTATTTATTTATTTTTTTTTTGCTTCTCTTCTGAATTCAATCGTAAAACAAAAACCATAAGCAAAACAAGGCAATAAGTGAAATTAATCTGCTCAATATTACTTAATTTGAACACTACTAGCACTCCTAAAACTAGTGAAACATTGACACCACACACACACACACACACACACACACACACACACACACACACACACACACCGCCTCCTCCTCATTGCTTCACCTCCAATTATCTTCTTTTACTCCATATCTTACTCCTATTCCTCCTATTACTCATTCAACAATTATCTATTTCTCCTACTTCTATTCCTCCTCCTCCTCCTCCTCCTCCATCTCCTCGGACAAGCAAAGACACACCCCGACTCTCTCCCTCTCACCCTCTTCCTCTCTCTCTTCCTCTTTATCTCTCCCAAACTCTGTCTTTCCTCTCTCTCTTTCGGGGTGTGTGTGGAGGCGGCCGCGTCCCTCCCTTCGCTACCACTGTGATCATGAACGCCCCGTGATGTCAGCTACCCACTAAGAGGTCATGAGAGAAGTCTGATGAATCTACACCCCCGCATTGTGACACTCCCAGCTTCCTTGACCAGCGTGTAGGAGGCCAAGGAAGTGTGATGTACCTATACCTGCCCACACCTGTTGATCCTCTCCTCCTACACTTAATGAGGGAGTCCTGAGTCACCTGGTACATTCACGTCTTGTAATTCACGTCTTGTTCACTCACATATACAGGCACCTCACGTCTCTCTCTCTCTCTCTCTCTCTCTCTCTCTCTCTCTCTCTCTCTCTCTCTCTCTCTCTCTCTCTCTCTCTCTCTCTCTCTCTCTCTCTCTCTCTCTCTCTCTACTCTCGCTCCCTCTTTCTCTTTATCTTCGCTTGTCACCTACCCAGATTCAAACACCCGGAGTATCCTGTAAAACACGTGCTTGGCGAGGCATAACCAGACACGGCAATGTGTGTCTGCCAAGTTACATGCACAGGTGTTAAGTTATTACGGTGTTTCTACTTACGGTGCACCTTTAAACTGTACCGTGCCCAGGGTGAAGCGTCCGCGCCACTCTCACCCTACGCCCCGGCTCAGCGTGCCATATAGGTTATAAAGTAGTGCTTAGGTAACCCTGTCCTTCCCGTCCTTCCCCTGCCTGTCTGTCTGTCTGTCTGTCTGTCTGTCTGTCTAATCTGTATCATTCACCCTATCTGTCTTAAACCCCATCCTTACTCATCCTTATCCCTGTCTAGCTTCCACCGTGAGCCTTCTGTCTATCTCTGTCTTTTTCCTTGTCGCGTCCTCGCTTTCTGTCTGGCTATTCTCTCCTTCTGTCTTTCCCCCCTCCCCCCCTCTCTCTCTCTCTTTCTCTCTCTCTGTCTGGCTCTCGGTCTAGTCCCAGCGTTCCTCTTCCCGTGTGATTGTTGATCCCTAGAATTATGACTCTTAGAGACGGTGTGCATAAGAGTGAGTTTGAGACATCTTGTTAACTCTGATGGTAGTGTGTGTAGTGTAGTGAGTGCAGCTCGTGAAGGCAGACTATTCCAGTGTCTTGTAAATCAGTCAAGTAATGTAAACACTTATAAACAAGTGTGAACATGATCTACGTGAAGGAAGCGGGAAGAACCATCGGAAAAATGAGGCACACTCGAAAAATTAGTGAATAAGAACATTCTGGATCCATTATGACGTAGAAATGCCCAACCCTTATAAAACAAAAGTAAATTTGAATCTTCCTGTGAGTTAACTGGGTTTATAATGACGTAGAAATGTTAAAAATGTATCAGATAGAAGCTAAAAATGATGAGTTTTGAGTGATTAAGTTTTTATATGGCTTCATAAAGACGAGAAAATGTTTGGCTTGTCTCAGAGGAAGGTAAACATGAGGTGGAAGTAGTCTGGCTTCATGACGTGCAAATGTTTAGCGTGTATCAACTAGACCTTACTCTTTTCTGTCCTGAGTAGCCGTACCATTAGTCGTACCATCTGTAGTACCATCTGTAGTACCATCTCTCCCTTACGTGGTTAACCGTATGAATCGTCATATCACTAACTGCTAAGGTCAGTCTCCAGATGACATGAGTTATATATACTTAGTGACGACCGCGTTCTCTCTCTCCGCTTGTAGGCGACTACGAGCCTTGTAGATAGTGTACATAGGGATGACCATGTTGTTGTTGTTGTTGTCATTATGCTTTTACAGTGATGTATATGTGATGTTGATCTCATTTTTTATATAAGGTGTCATTTTGTCCTCCTAATGATACTTCTCTCCCTCTCCCCTCTCACCTCTCCCCTCTCCCTCTCTCCATTCCTCCCTCTCCTTTATCTAAACTATGGTTCCAAAATGTTATAATGGCGTTAATGAAATGTTCAGATATTTATGGCGCCTGGTGGCCCTTTAAGAGTAATACTACGTAATGTTAACTATTTCGTGACCCCTCGGGAGCATTTCGAGTCTTTAAGGTGATCGGTAGCGATGTCAGTCAGTCAGCACCGCGGTGATGTCACCGGCAGGCGGCGCGTCCCCAAGCGAGACAGCCGCGACCCCCAGTGACCCTCCGCGCAGCACGGACCCCTGGGCGTCACTTTCACGCTCCAACACGACCTCATTAACTTCCTACCCATGGCGGTGACGCGAGGCCAACGTGACCCAATAACACCAGTGACACGTGACCTGGCCAGACACAGGTCATGGAAGTCGCCGCGGGCTGGACACAACCCTGATGGATTATGAACACAGGGAAGCTGCAACAAGCCATCAGGCCAACACGTGGGGGTCCCTGTGTGACGCACCCTGAAGGTCACGGCAGTCAGGATCACCCAGGACATAGCGAGATGATGAGGAGGTGATAGCAAGGTGATACTGCTTGTACCGCTGCACCAGGCCTCCGTAGCGCCTGTATAGGGCCGACTCTCCCTCTCGCCCAGCTCGCCACTGCTTCAGGTCCACGCCGAGAAGTACAAGAGCCCCGCAGCGTGACTCTCCAGTGTGAGGTTCGCCCGTTGTGACGCACAGAACACATGCTGACAATGTGTCTCCTTTGTTTTCATGTAGTAAAACAGTAGCCGAGTTTACGTTCCATTTCGCCGTAAGGTAAGCTGAGGTTTTAATTAGCGGCAAGTGTTCCGCTGGGCCGCCCGGCGCCCAGGTGGCAGGAACACGGCCGCGGTTCTCTCGTAGGTAGGAAAGCCAAGCAGACCGGCGCGTGTCGATACACTTACGATCACGAGGCTTGTAGTTGTTTGTGTATTTGTGTAGATGTACCATGATATCTGTATCCAGGGGGGTGTAGCTCCCTCCTGCCCCCATATTTCCGATCATAGGGCTGGCACAGTGCATCTGATACTAGATAACGCTGCCTTGCACTCACTCGCCCCGCCCACCGGTCTGTCATTGGTTCTGGTTTGATGGAACTTGCCTTATCGAGCCAATGGGAGAGCGGTAGGCGTGGCTTGTAGGTTAAATTATACGAAGCCTTGATCATCTCGTCAAAACAATAATGAGTCAAGGTGTGATGACCATTTCCACGTAATGACGGAAATCTGGTTACACTCTATAGTAGAAGTACGTAAGTCATGGGATTCATATATCATATTTTTTGGTCTCCTTTTATCGAAATGTTGTGTTGATCGTAGCTGTGATATCTTGAAGCGAGGGAACGGTCGGCGGCAGTACAGTCAGTCAATCTGCTTGTCTGTCTGTCTGTTCGTCTGTCTGTCGCCTGTCAACACCTGCTCCCTGTCCTTTGTGGTGGAGAAAACTTGTACACTAACTTGTTTCATCACATCAAGAAGCTCTGCTAACTTGCACAAACACACACACACACACACACACACACACACACACACACACACACACAAGAAACCCCATTTTGAAATTATTCAAAGCAGAGAAACTTAAACTTATAAAGAATTTAAACGAAGAAATTAAACCCGCAAGAAATCTAGAAGTCTCAAGAAATTTTAATCTACAAGCAAAAAAAAAAAAAAAAAAAAAATCTGAATTCATGCCAAGAAAAAAAAAACATTACCACGATCACTAACAACAACTGACAACACGAGCCACCACAAAACACCACTAACCACCACAATAACCCTTCCTGTCCCTCCCCTCCACCTGCAGCCGCCCACCGTCCCCTCCCAGTGAACATTTGTCCTTCTCTCTCTCTTTCTCTCTCTCTTCCACAAGTCTGTCAACCACGTGGATCAAAAAAAGTTTATACAAATGGCAGAAAAGAACAAAAAAAATGAGAATGAAGCTTCAGATACTCACAGAAGCCCTGAGTCTCGAGTCTTTCAGCAACCACAAGGCAGAGACATCGGGGCACACTTGGCAATCCCCCTGAAAGATTTTGCAAAAGGTTCAAGGTTAAAAAAGATATAAATTCTCACGTTTCATAGCTAATCAAGAAGTGTACGTACGTAGGTGTGTTTTTGTAGCTTCTCCAGCAGTGCAGTCTCTACTTTGCGGTTGTTATCACCAAAGCAATAATTTTCTAAGGATTTCAAGAAGGTGACAGGGCAAATATACTCTACCAAGAAACTAAAGGGGGTTTTAAATTTGTTGCATATGTTTATGAAGAAATGAAGACAGAAAGAAATATTTATATGAAATGGTGTGTGTGTGTGTGTGTGTGTGTGTGTGTGTGTGTGTGTGTGTGTGTGTGTGTACGTTTAACTCTTTGTGAATATACATAGCAGTTAGATAACCAACCTCTCTTATCTGTGTTACTAGTGAGGATATGAATAAATAAACCAATAAACCAATAAATAAAACCAATGTAAAAGTATCGCTAACATTTCGTCTTTAGAAAGTTGTGATTGTTACACTGACAGGAATGAATAACGTAGAGGTAAGAGGAAGGTTGTGGCCTGAAGGTTAGGTGTTTCCAGCAGTCCTGCCCATACAGCTCACGTTAACAGACTGCCACAGGGGAATATCAGCCTTAGGGACACCGGGGACACTCCTTTCAGTGTTGCCAGACCTATAAGTGTCCGTATGGCAATAAAATAACCAGAGAATATCCACTGGCAACACTGCGCTTCATTCAAGACATTTAAAAGGCTCAAATGTGTCAGAGGCCGTTTAAAAGTCTTGCCTAACCTTGTGGATATGGACAAACCAGAATGCTATTAGGAGCAATTGTTATTATAATACTCTAAAAATCTCTCTTGGTGTGTGTTATAAAAAATATTTCCTTTTTTCCTTTCTTCCTGTTTCCTTTTCGACGTGTGTGTGTGTCTCGGCGCCTCGTCTCGTCTCGGGGCGCGGTGGTTCTCCCTCACTGTGCTACCTTTGTCCTCTCTTACGATCCGAGTAGATAGTTAAGGGACTGAGTGGAGCGTCTTGAAACAATAAACGGTGATGGTGTGTCTACTGTAACCCAAGTCTTTAATTCAATCCCTCACAGTGCTGGTCCTGGTTCTGTCACTTATAACCAATCCTTTCTACTAACTCAAGACTCTATTACTTATACTGTCAATCCTTTATACTGCCTCTGGATTCTATTACTGATACCGTCAATTTTCTATACTGGTACTGGATTCTGTCACTTATAGTCAACCTTAATGCTGGTGGAGTCGGGTTCTGTTACTTATACATGCACTGGTTTAAATTCTATGGCATTTAGGTTCTAAACACACACAAACATACACAATTACTTTACATATGTTCCTGCTTTATTCTCTATATTCTACTACTGTCATTTGATTAAGTGTATCATTTTTATTTCATCTATCTTTATACTTATTCTTCTGTCTGTCTATCTGTTTTTTTCTCCAGCTATCTGTCTATCTTATCCTGTCCTCCATCTGTCTATGCGTGTTCTTCCTCTCCCGTTCCCTCTACCTCTTCCTCTGCCCCCCTCCCTCTGCCCTATCCCCCTCTCTCTATCTAATCCAATATATGTGCTGTCTGTCTGCCTGTTTCTCCAGCTATCTGTGTATCTTATCTTATCGATTTCTCTATGCGTGTTGTCTGTCTCCTTTTCCCTCTCCCTCTCTCTCTCTCTCTCTCTCTCTCTCTCTCTCTCTCTCTCTCTCTCTCTCCAATCCTACAATGACCTTAGCCAGCTACCCACTCACCGGCCACCGTTCCCACGCCACCCACACCCTCAAGCCACGTGAAGACGAGATAATTTGAGCTTAACCAAAATATAATTAGTATGATGATGTGACCAAGTAACGAGGGGAACAGGTAAGTCTGGGAGAGAAGGGGAGAGGGAGAGGAAGAGGGAAATGGGGAGAGGGAAAGAGAGAGAGAGAGAGAGAGAGAGAGAGAGAGAGAGAGAGAGAGAGAGAGAGAGAGAGAGAATTTGACTAACTTTTACGTATGAAATGAGAACCAAAGAAAATAAGAAATAGAAAATGAAAAAAGGTGATAAAGAAAACGAAAAATGTAAAAAGAGACAAAAAACAATAAATATACGAATGAACAGCAAATAAACATCAATAAAAAGAAAAAATAATAAAAAAATGAAAGAAAAAAAGAAAAACATAACAAACATAATTTTTCAAGAGACATTCCAAAATTAATATTCCAGATTCTCAATTCAAAATACTTTTATTCAAGATTCCAACTTCCACATTTCAGAGTCACAATTCCAGTTCACTATTCCAGAAAATCATCCATTCATTATTCCACTAGCTATTCCAGAACCCATTCCAACTATTCCAGCTTCATTATTCCAGCCACGTCCCAGTTCACTATTCCAGCTTCAGTATTCCAGACACCTATTCCAACTATTCCAGGTTCACTATTCCAGACACACATTCCAACTATTCCAGGTTCACTATTCCAGACACGTCCCAGTTCACTATTCCAGGTTCACTATTCCAAGCACGATTCCAACCACTCATTCTCACCATTCCAACTTCAGTATTGCAGACAGTTCGCAGACACGATTCCAAATTTATCATTCCAGTCATTGGTTACAAGTCTCTCTCTCTCTCTCTCTCTCTCTCTCTCTCTCTCTCTCTCTCTCTCTCTCTCTCTCTCTCTCTCTCTCTCTCTCTCTCTCGATTCTCATCAAAGTGTTCCCTCCTTCTTTCTCCCTGCATTTCTCTCTCTCTCTCTCTCTCTCTCTCTCTCTCTCTCTCTCTCTCTCTCTCTCTCTCCTGCAGGTGAAAAGAGAGAGAGAGAGAGAGAGAGAGAGAGAGAGAGAGAGAGAGAGAGAGAGAGAGAGAGAGAGTCATTTCACATCCTAGACCTGATTGGTTGTTTGTCACCTGCCAAGATCTCTCTCTCTCTCTCTCTCTCTCTCTCTCTCTCTCTCTCTCTCTCTCTCTCTCTCTCTCTCTCTCTGGCATACAGACAGAGTAACGTACGCTATAGTCAAATGACAAAAGCAAAACATTTACGCAAAAGAGAGAGAGAGAGAGAGAGAGAGAGAGAGAGAGAGAGAGAGAGAGAGAGAGAGAGAGAGAGAGAGAGAGAGAGAGAGAGAGAGAGAGAGTCCTCATTAAATACAGTGAGAGATGAGGGAGTGACGCTCTCCCTCATGCATGAACAGCAGGAGGAGGAGGAGGAGGAGACGGAGAGAGAGAGAGAGAGAGAGAGAGAGAGAGAGAGAGAGAGAGAGAGAGAGAGAGAGAGAGAGAGAGAGAGAGAGAGAGAGAGATAAATGAAAGGGAAGAAAATATGATAGAAGGAGAGATGAGGTTCGTCGGAGAGAGAGAGAGAGAGAGAGAGAGAGAGAGAGAGAGAGAGAGAGAGAGAGAGAGAGAGAGAAGAGAAAGGAGATTAACGTAAAGGGGGAGAGAGAGAGAGAGAGAGAGAGAGAGAGAGAGAGAGAGAGAGAGAGAGAGAGAGAGAGAGAGAGAGAGAGAGTTGCATCCTGTCCTCATCTACATCCCTATTAACACACTTCCACACCCTCTCTGACACCCTAAACTTCGAATCTAAACTATTTTCTTTAATTTTCTATTTTTTCACCCTTCTTTCTATCCATTTGTGATTAGTACCTTACACTCTTCACCCTAAGACACTGCTACACCCTGCCATCCCTTGCCACACCCTATCACACTCTCACACACTTAGCTACACTCTTCCTAATCGTCTGACACTCCTTCACACTCATATATCCTCGTTAATACACCCTAAGACACCCTAGTACACACCCTGACACACCATAACACACCCTAACACATTTTAACACATCCTAACACTACCTAATATACTCTAACACACCCTAACACACACTAATACACCCTGACACACACTAATACACCCTAGCACACTTTGACACACCCTGACACACTCTAACACACAAATACACCCTGTCACACCCTGACACATCATAACTCACTTTAACACACCCTAACACCCCCTGACACACTCCAACATACCCTGACACACTCTAACACACCTTAACACACCCTAATATACCCTGACACACTCTAACACCCTAACACACATCAATACACTCTGACACACCCTGACACACCATAACACAGTTTTAAACCACCTCATACCATAACATAATCTTTTACTTACATATTTTCACACCCTTTCACACTTCCCTGCCTCGTCACACACCCTGCCACACCCTCCTTCACCCTTCTACACTCAGACACACGACTTAATCAACAAGATGCTAGACACAACATAAAGGTCGATATTCTCACTCGAATACTTAGAAAACAGACCTTAAGGGATACATGAAAAATATTATTCTCATTTTTTCTTTTTTTTAGGTAAATGGAAAAAAATATGGATGGGAAATAAGTTAGAGGAAAAAAATGCTATACCAGAAAGAGGTTTAAGTCGGAAACCTCACGTGTTACTGCCTGAATTTGGGTCTTATGGTATATCTCCCTCTTGCCCCGAACTCCTCATAGTAATATCACGATGACAGGTGTGAAATTGCTAGAGTATTCCTTCTACACCTCCGCCATATTGGATTTGGGTAGGGGGGAGGGGAGGTAAAGATGGGAAGGGGAAAGCTGCGAGGTGTCATCAAAATGCTATGTTTTGTTGTTGTTGTTGTTGTTGTTTTTTGTTGTTGTTGTGTTTGGTGATTTCTTCTTCTTCTTCTTCTTCTTCTTCTTCTTCTCCTCCCATTCCCATTTTTCTTCTTGAGAGAGAGAGAGAGAGAGAGAGAGAGAGAGAGAGAGAGAGAGAGAGAGAGAGAGAGAGAGAGAGAGAGAGAGAGAGAGAGACAGCGTTGTGTACACAAAGAAATAGACTCATGTGTGTGTGTGTGTGTGTGTGTGTGTGTGTGTGTGTGTGTGTGTGTGTGTGTGTGGTGGTGCCATAATGATCGCTTAATATCATTAGTATAGGACGCTTCTGGTGCCAGACACACTCATTCTCTCTCTCTCTCTCTCTCTCTCTCTCTCTCTCTCTCTCTCTCTCTCTCTCTCTCTCTCTCTCTCTCTCTCTCTCTCTCTCTCCACGTTTCAAAACTTCTTCCTAATCTTATCACATTTCTCTTTCGTCTTCTTCACGTCTATCGTCTCCTCCTCCTCCTCCTCCTCCTCCTTCTCCTCCTTCCTCCTCCTCCTCCTCCTCCTCCTCCCTCCTCCTCCTCCTCCTCCTCCTCCTCCTCCTTCTTTCTCTCCCTTCTGCCTTCCTCTCTTTTCTCCTATTTAATCTTTCCTTCCTCCTCCTCTCTCTCTCTCTCTCTCTCTCTCTCTCTCTCTCTCTCTCTCTCTCTCTCTCTCTCTCTCTCTCTCTCTCTCTCTCTATCTATCTATCTATCTAAAATGAGAGTAATTATCGCTATTTTCACCCTTATTATGGAAAGACAAAGAGACGACAATTCCTCTTCCTGCGCGAGTGAGAGGAAGAGGGAGAGGAAGAGGAGGAAGTGAGGGAGAGGGAGAGAGCGAGGATGAGGGAGAGGGGAGACAAAAGAGAGGGAAGGAAGAAAGAGGGAGGTGCGAAATGAAGCAAAAGAAATCTGAAGTGTGGAGAGAGAGAGAGAGAGAGAGAGAGAGAGAGAGAGAGAGAGAGAGAGAGAGAGAGAGAGAGAGAGAGAGAGAGAGAGATGTGTATTTCCTTCTCTATCATTCTTCCTCATCCCTTCTCCTTTATCCTCGTCTGCCTCTCTCTCTCTCTCTCTCTCTCTCTCTCTCTCTCTCAACCAGGAAATAAACCACTTTTGCCTCATCTACACACGCGCGTGTTGTGGTGATGTGGTTAAAACTGTGGTCAAATTTCTCTCTCTCTCTCTCTCTCTCTCTCTCTCTCTCTCTCTCTCTCTCTCTCTCTCTCTCTCTCTCTCTCTCTCTCTCTCTATAATTGGCAATCTTACTTTTGTGTGTGTGTGTGTGTGTGTGTGTGTGTGTGTGTGTGTGTGTGTGTGTGTGTGTGTGTGTGTGTGTGTTACTTCCTTATATATAAAAAATCTTAATTCAGATATATAAAAGTGCTTACGTGAAGCTAACTTTATCTTTCCTATCTCTTTTTCATTACTTTATCCCTTCTAGTCCTCCTCCTCCTCCTCCTCCTCCTCCTCCTTCTCTTTCAGACAGTTTCTTATCTCTCTTATCTCTCTCTTTAACGCCTCTATTCCTGCTCCTCCCAGTCACCCGTTCATCTCTTTAAACCTTTCTCAATCACCATTCACAACTTTCCTCCTGGTCCTCCTCCTCCTCCTCCTTCTTCTCAATTCATCTCACTCGGTAACGTTTCCTGTCACTTTCATTCTTTTCCTTCACAAACTCGTATCATTTTCTCATCCATACTCATGAAACTACGTCAGAGCATATATTAACTCTTTTATTTGTCCTTTTATGTTCCTTTCCTTTACAGTTATGATATTTTTTTACACCTGCACTCACAGTTTTTCACAAGACAC
This sequence comes from Portunus trituberculatus, assembly GCF_017591435.1. Taxonomy (NCBI): domain Eukaryota; kingdom Metazoa; phylum Arthropoda; class Malacostraca; order Decapoda; family Portunidae; genus Portunus; species Portunus trituberculatus. Next base: position 5,527,303 of record NC_059283.1, on the reverse strand, counting down.
TATTTTAATTTTTGTCTTGTCGTCCTGAGTTCCTTTTCTTTATAAAAACGTATTATTTCGGCATCCAAACTCGTCAAAGTATCTCAGAAATCACATCACCTGTCTTTCTTCTGTCACCTGATGTTCCTTCCCTTGACAAACTTGTATTATTCTCTCTCCCACGCACGTGAAAACCCTTCCTTAACATTTTTATTCACTTCACAAACCACCATTTCTTTAACACCAATACCCGTGAATATACGTTCTTCAGTTCTATCACATCAAAAATTCACATCATTTTCATATACTCACTCATGAAAAATTTCCCTTCATTTCTTTCTCTTGACAAACTGACAATATTTTCACACCAGCGTTTTTTTTATTCATGACAAGCTAGGATTTTTTTACATCTCCATTCATGAAAACTCTTCCTTTATTTATCTTCCTTGACAAACCACGATCATTTTCACACATAAACATATGAAAAAAGTCTCACTCAGTTATTTTTCTTCATAAACCACCATTATTTTTATATCCACATTCTTAAAAACTTCTCAATCAGAGTTTACTTTTCACAAACCACTCATGAAAAATCCTCCTTCATTTCATACCTTGACAGACCTGCGTTACTTAACACACACACACACACACACACACACACACACACACACTTATCACTCGATCACATCAGAACAAGTGTGAACAAGCATAAGTTTTTCCTGTATCTGAACAATTACTGAGCGCACAATACAGTATAGAAGAGGGTGAATAAAACATATCAGTAGATCACACATTATTTTGAAGAGGCAGTTTAAAGAGGGATGGTGGTGGTGGTGGTGGTGGTGGTGGTGGTGATGGTGGTGGTGGTGGTGGTGATAGAGTAGCGATTTGTAAGAGGCAGGAATATGTGGTACAGAGAGCTTTGTGAGAGTGATGGAGGAAGGGAGAGTGATGATGTAAGAGAGAGAGAGAGAGAGAGAGAGAGAGAGAGAGAGAGAGAGAGAGAGAGAGAGAGAGAGAGAGAGAGAGAGAGAGAGAGAGAGAGAGAGAGAGAGAGAGAGAGAGAGAGAGAGAGAGAGAGAATCACTAACTGAACACCACGACGTGAAACAAAATATAGCTTATACTAAACTAAAATCAAAACAAAAAAACTAAACTAAACACACTAAAACTTCTGAAAACCCAACGAAAAAAAAAAAAAAATTCACACCAAATAACGAAAAGAATTAAAGTAAGAAAATAAAAACAGGAAAATACAACAAAAAACGAGTGAGTCCATTTTTTAACAGTTTTGAGTCGTAATGTTCGCTGGA
>NC_059283.1:5456011-5521011 GCF_017591435.1 Portunus trituberculatus | reverse complement strand
ACTACAAATATTTCAACATTTACTCGTACCTGACTCAGTTATTGGCATTCGAGTCACGCACATCTTGCTTGACGCCGGTAAATCGTGCAGTAAACTAATAAAAACAAATCGTACGGGAAAATATAGTAATAATGATAATGAAATCTAATAATGCATCTACCATGAATATAATGTAAGATTATGATATGGCAACTCGATTGATACTGCCGTGTCAAGGATATCATGAGAGTATATAGTAGTCACTTTCTCTGTCAGACTTCTCTCTTTCAGTTTGCTCAAAATTATTATTACAAAAATGGTTCGCATAGATAAATAAAAAGAGAGATGGGCTGGTTAATTTCATCTTCTCTTGGATCATTAGAGGAACATTTTAATGATTACAATACAAAATTCAACTAAGAAAATCACTTATTCCTCTCTCTGGTAAACTCTGGAACTCTTTGCCTGTTTCCGTATTTCGTCCTTACTATGAATTTAATTCCTTTAAGCCTTTCATTCATAGGCACATTGTTTTATGATTAGGCAGTCAAATGGAAGGAGATAAGTGTCTTGAAACTTCCCTCTTAAGGTGCAGTCAGGTGGTGCGTCGCGTGTCGGCAGTCTGCATGTTAGTATTTTGCCATTGTGCCCACCGATCAAAAGTCACGCTGGGGTCGCTGGCTATCTCACTTTATATGGCAACTCTTGAGTTCTCGCCACGATACTTTGATAAGACGGATTGAAGGTTATTCTTAATTTCACTTGTTTGTATTCCTTCGTGCTGCCTGTTCCCTGCACCTGGTGTTCTCGTGTCCCTCAGGTATCACTGCGTCAGGTACTCAATAATTAATCTATTCAGCAACTACTTAATGTTTCACCAGTTGCCACCATCATTGCTAGACTCGTTATCCTCTACAGTCTACACCGCTTTCCATCACCAGGGGTAAAGAAAAGGCACACAAATTGAGAAAGTAAGTTCAATTGTCTCACATCCCCTCATGCTCACATCACCTGACCACACACACCCACCCACCCACACCCACACACACACTGCTATGTACAGTAGACAACCTTCTCCCTGGCTGTGGCTTTACTTTGCCCCTTAACTCCTCTCTGTCTAACAGGTGCTGGCTGACTGACGCACTAACCACCTGCGCACTTTTACCTGTGGCTCTTCACCTGTTCACCTGTGTTCACCTGTGTTCACCTGGCTTATGCTTCGTTACGTGTTCTACTAACGCGTCTTTCTCTCCCTCAGTCTCAATCACAGCTGTATCTTCACCTCTGTTTAAATCTATTAAGTCTATTATCGTACCTGTACCTGTAAGCGGCACACCTGCATGAACCTGCTTATTTGAGCCTCGTGTCTTCACTAGGTCTTGGAAACGCTACCCTGGTCTTCCTTGTCATGTCTTTTTCAGGATTCAATCTTTCACACCAGCTTCACTTTCCCTCCCACTCTCCCTTTTACTCTCCCACAGGCTACCTCTCCCGCTGGGTGTCCTGGTCGGGTACGCTCACCACCCCTCCTGGTTCTCCATCCCGAGGTTCCCCCGCAGAAGGCCCCTCAGTGTCCCCCCAACCCCCTCGCGCCTTCCAGCCCCGCTCCAGGACTTCCTCTAAGGCCTCCAACGTATCTGAGAAGACGCCCGTGATGGTATGTGTGTGTGTGTGTGTGTGTGTGTGTGTGTGTGTGTGTGTGTGTGTGTGTGTGTGTGTGTGTGTGTGTGTATTCGTCTTTCGTTTTCTTTGAGACTGGTTTTGAAACTTCAGTTAGGATGACTCTCTCTCTCTCTCTCTCTCTCTCTCTCTCTCTCTCTCTCTCTCTCTCTCTCTCTCTCTCTCAACACACCCGCCGTCTTCTCATTTTGTTGGCTAGGTGGAGGCAGTCACCTTGAGAGAGAGAGAGAGAGAGAGAGAGAGAGAGAGAGAGAGAGAGAGAGAGAGAGAGAGAGAGAGAGAGAGAGAGAGAGAGAGAGAGAGAGAGAGAGAGAGAGAGAGAGAGAGAGAGAGAAGCAGACAGAAACAGAAACACAGACACACACAGAGACCAAGATACAGACAGCAATAGACACAGCAATAGACACAGACACAGGAACAGAGATACAGAAACACAGACACAGAAAGAGACACAGAAACAGAGAGACACAGACACAGAAACAGAGACACAGACACAGAAACAGATACAGAAACAGAGACACAGAAACAGAGACACAGAAACAGAGACACAGATACAGAGACACAGACACAGAAACAGAGACACAGACACAGAGACACAGACACAGAAACACAGATACAGAGACACAGACACAGAAACAGAGACACAGACACAGAAACACAGATACAGAGAAACAGAGACACAGAAACAGACACAGAAACAGAGACACAAACAGAAACAGAGACACAAACAGAAACAGAGACACAAACAGAAACAAAGACACAGACACAGAAACACACACAGAAACAGATACAGAAACAGAGACACAGAAACAGACACAGAAACAGAGACACAGAAACAGAGACACAGAAACAGAGACACAGATACAGAGACACAGACACAGAAACAGAGACACAGACACAGAGACACAGACACAGAAACACAGATACAGAGACACAGACACAGAAACAGAGACACAGAAACAGAGACACAGACACAGAGACACAGACACAGAAACAGAGACACAGACACAGACACAGAAACAAAGACACAGACACAGCGACACAGAAACAGACACAGACACAGCGACACAGAAACAGAGACACAAACAGAAACAGAAACACAGAAACAGAGACACAGACACAGAAACACACACAGAAACAGAGACACAGACACACACACAGACACAGACACAGACACACACACAAACACAGAGAAAATTTGTAAATTAAACCCTCGTATACCTTAATTTCATCTCATTCATCTCGACACGTACCACTCCACACAACCTCCACCACCACCACAACCACACAACCACCCAACCAACCATCAAGTCCCTTTATTGCAGTATCCATTGGTGCCTAAGCTACCGGTGCCTCCGCTGGGCCACACCCTCACCTGGTACCTCACTCACATGCGCCCGGTCCTCAAGCCAGAGCAGTATAAGGAGACGGCCAAAATAGTAGATGAGTTTTGGCAGCCAGGAGGAATGGGGGAGAAAATTCAAGAGGAGCTTATCAAGAGGCATGACACGATGGATAACTGGGTGAGGAAAAGGAAGAGGAGGAGGAGAAGGAGGAGGAGGAGGAGGAGGAGGAGGAGGAGGAGGAGGAGGAGGAGGAGGAGGAGGAAGGGGGGAATGTCAGCACAGGAAAATGGTAACAAAAAATAAGGAGGGGTGACTTAAAGAGACAAAAAAGAAGATAAATGTCTGTAGTAGTAGTAGTAGTAGTAGTAGTAGTAGTAGTAGTAGTAGTGATGGTGGGAGTAGAAAAGTAGAAGAGGAAGAGGAAGTAGATGGAAAAAAATAGTAAACTGCAATGATATGGAAAAAATAATTGATAAATGTTTTCCTGTATTTGTAACATATACAGATGTAGTAATAGTAAAGAGGAGGAGGAGGAGGAGGAGGAGGAGGAGGAGGAGGAGGAGGAGGAGGAGGAGGAGGAGGAGGAGGAAGAGGAAGAGGAAGAGGAAGAGGAGAAGAAAGAGGGGAAAAAGGAGGAGGAGGAAAAGTAAAAGAAAATTCTAACAAATTCCAAGAAAACGTGGACAAAGAGAGAAGGAAAAGGAGAGTTTGTAAAGTAGTAGTAGTAGTAGTAGTAGTAGTAGTAGTAGCAGAAGTAGATATGGACCATCACCTAACCGAACTTACCTAGCACTGCTCAACCTTTCCTTCTTCCCTTCCTTTCCCTCCTTCCTCCCTTCCTTCCTCACTGATCCAATACAATCATACGGACAATACAAACATGTTTACTGCAACCTCTATTCTTTCCTCCCTTCTTCCCTCCACCCATCCCTCCCCCCTCTCTCCCTCTCTCTCCCCAAGAACATAGCGCTTAAAACGACGCACTTAACACTAAAAATAAAACATCTTTCTTAAAAAATAACAGGCGTCTTTCTAACACTCTCTCATGGCTTCTTGTGTCTTCTCCCCCTCCTACCCCAGTACCTCTCTCCTCCTTTCTCCTGTGGGTCTGAGAGTAAAGAAGGTGAACACAGGTGAGAAGATGAGGCTATTGTGAGGAAAATGTGGGACAGAAGAGGAGGAGGAGGAGGAGGAGGAGGAGGAATACAAAGGGAATACAAAGGAAGGAACAGACAGCAACAGCCCTACTGGGCCTAACGAGGCTGTATGTGTGCCTATGCTACCACTGCAGATGCTATAAGTTAGAGGCTGAAGGATATCAGGATTCAAGGAAGAAGAAAAGAGGCCACAGGGGGAGAGAAAGTCAAAGATGTGACAGGAAAGATTGAAGGAGAAGTGACACTATCTAGTACAGTAACTACAAACAAAAAAAAGGATATCTTATGAAGGCGCAAAGTACGTCATTTGAGGGGTTATTGTGAAGTGAATGTCCAACCTTTTTTTAAAAGTTTCTATCGTTTTGCTACGGACAACATGTGCTGGGAGAGAGTTCCAGACATTTACAATTCTATTGAAGAAATAATGTTTTGCCTCGTCTGACCTGAAACGTTTACCTGTAATCTTGTAGCCATTATTTCTAGTGGTGTTGGAGCTGTCAATGGTGAGATAGTTGTTTACATTTACGTTATCAAAGCCCCGGAACATTTTAAATAGTTCAATCAAATCTCCTCGCATACGCCGCTTCTCTAAACTGAACAAGTTGAGTTCCTCAAGCGCTCCTCGTAAGGCTTGTTTCGCAGTCGTGGGATCAATTTGGTGACTCTTCTTTGGACTCTCTCCAGGTTGTCTATATCTTTCCTATAGTGGGGTGACCAGAACTGGACACAGTACTCAAGATGAGGTCGGACGAGTGCATTAAACAATGTGAGAATAACCCCTTCTGATTTAAATTGAAAAGTTCTACCGATAAACCCAACCAGTTTGTTTGCCGTTTTGACTACTTCCGAGCAGTGTTTACTTGACTTGAGGTCTGAAGTAATTATGACGCCTAAGTCTTTTTCCTCATCAACCTTAAGAAGCTCGGAACCGTTCATTAAATAATTAGTATGATCATTATTGCTACCAATGTGCAACACTTTACATTTATCTACATTGAAGCTCATCTGCCACTTGTCTGACCAAGTGGCTAAGCGGTCGAGATCTGATTGTAGTTTTCTTTTATCCTCCGACGTGACTATTTTATTCATTATTTTAGTATCATCAGCAAACTTACTTACTTTAATTGATATCATTAACATAAATAAGGAAAAGAACCGGGCCAAGCACAGATCCCTGTGGTACACCGCTTAAGACTTCTCGCCATTTTGAAAATTTACCATTTAAAACAACGCGCTGTTTTCTCTCAGAAAGCCAGTCTTCAAGCCATTTGAGAAGTATTCCATCTACACCATGTGACTTCAATTTACCTAGTAGCCGCTTATGGGGAACTTTGTCAAAAGCTTTTGAAAATCTAGATACACAACATCTACTGCCTTTGTTTCGTCGTACATGGTGAAAACATCATTAAAGAAGTCAAGTAAATTAGTCAGACAAGAACGTCTGTTTCGAAAGCCGTGCTGTGAGTCATTGATTAAATCATTTACTTCTAGAAAGTTGACTAAGTTATTGCGAATTACAGTTTCCATTAATTTGCATACCACAGATGTGAGGCTGATGGGTCTGTAGTTACATGGGAGTGTTTGTTCCTTTTGCATGGACGCCTTTTACGCATTGGAATACATGACTTCACAGCGTTTTCTAAAATGTATTTAAATTTGGCCCATGATTCTTCAATGTTACTTTCACCAAGTTCGGCATTCCAATCTGTTGCAGCAAGAATTAACTTTAGTCTCTCGTAATCTCCTTCTTTGTAAATGAAAACTTTTCGTTGCTAACACTGTCTTTATACACTTGAAGGTTGATGTTGAAGGAGACAATCTTGTGATCACTGTTACTAAATTCAGGACCAATATTAACATTTGATATTAAGTCGTCGTTTGTTGAAAGAACAAGATCTAATATGTTGTCACCTCGTGTGGGTTGTTGAATTTGTCGCCTTTTTATGTATGGGGTTACGTTTGCTAACTTCCAATCCCTAGGAACCTTACCATACATAAGTGACTTGGTGAATAGCAATGAAAGGGGTTTACATATTTGAAATTTAGCTGAGGCATGGTCCAGCTAACTAGGACCTTGGAACTCCAGCCATTGCCCCACAAGGGATCCTCTGCCTGCAGGCCAATCCACCACTGCTGCTGCCCAGTGGCTTCACCGTAACCCTGGCCCGGGGAACTAAGCAGGTTAACACCTTGTCCAAGGGTGGCCTGAGACTATGCACGGTAGAGTGGTCAATTTCCCTGAGGTGAGCTACGATCACCCGCATACCGGGGAGGAGGAGGAGGAGGAGGAGGAGGAGGAAAAGAAGAAGGGAGAGGAGAGGGAGGAGACAGCTTGTGATGTTGTGTTATGAAAATAAACAAAGTTGCTTTTTAGTAAATTATAAACATTTTTTTTTTCGTTTTCATGTTAAAGTGGGGATATAAAATGTTGCTTTTTCCTATAAATACACCCGTATTATTATTTCCCTTCAGTTAAAGCTTTGGTAAATGCAGCTTTAATTTTCTTCACGTTCTCAAGACAAAGAAAAATAAATCATCTCTTTTTTTTCAGTTTCGAGAATTGATTGTCTCTTCTTCAAACAAGTTTCCAAGAAGTAATCAATTGCGAAGGCAACACACCTGACTTGTTCTCACACATCTTTATTGCTTGACACACCTGTTTAATTCTCACACATACCACTCTCTCTCTCTCTCTCTCTCTCTCTCTCTCTCTCTCTCACACACACATACACTTGCTTTCTCCCTGATTCACTTTCATTTTATCCTCTCCTATAACCCCTCTCCCTCGCTTTCCCTCTCCCTCTCTCCTTCTCATACACTTGTTCTCCCCTGCAGGCGTACGAGTGGTGGCTGGACGACATGTATATGAACGTGCCGCTCCCCCTGCCAGTCAACAGCAACCCTGGCATGGTCTTCCCCCACCAGAAGTTTGCCTCTGACCTTGAAATGACTCAGTTCGCAGCCCGCCTCGTCAGCGCCTCCCTCGATATGAAGGAAAGGATCGCTGCGTGAGTTCTGTGGCCTTCGTCGTGTCTTAGTTTTTTTCTTTCCTTCCTCTGAAGTTTTTGGGTTTGTCAGTGTTAAAGAGCCGCGTGAAGGAGGGTTTAAATGCATGTTGTTTTTATCCCTTTCTGTCTCTCTCTCTCTCTCTCTCTCTCTCTCTCTCTCTCTCTCTCTCTCTCTCTCTCTCTCTCTCTCTCTCTCTGTCCTTCCATTTCTTTATTTTTCCTCCCTTTCCTTTCTGTCCTTTTCCTCCTCCTTCCAGTCTTGCATTTACTCCTCTTCTATCTCCTCCTCCTCCTCCTCCTCCTTCTCCTTCTCTCATTACCAACCCAATTTCAAAAATTTTTCATTTTATACATTTACTTATCACTCTTTCCATTCCTCACTTTTTCATAAGAATACAAGAAACTAATTGAGTTTTTGAGGCACTGAACACTGCTAAGTTTGCTCTGCCCCGTTCAGAAATTTGAGAGAGAGAGAGAGAGAGAGAGAGAGAGAGAGAGAGAGAGAGAGAGAGAGAGAGAGAGAGAGAGAGAGAGAGAGAGAGAGAGAGAGAGATCAGCTTACATTAGGGCAAGTTAGATTAAGTCAGTGTGTCTGTGTGCTTGTTTCTGTGTCTGTCTGTGTGTGTGTAAGTCAAGGCTAAGGTCCGCCCCCCCATCCATTCCCTCTTCATATCCACCTACCCAACCACCCACGTGGCCTAAAATAACCCCATTCTGACAGAGGTGATCTGGATGTGGACCGCTGCAGTGCCAGGGAGCGCCACCAGCCCCTCTGCATGGCCCAGTACACGCGGGTCTTCTCCTCCTACAGACGGCCAGCCATTCCCAAAGATAAGTTACTCAATATGGCAGAGCAACAGAAAGATAACCAACACATCATCGTCTGCTACAAGAACCACGTGAGTCTTCCTAGTGGTGGTGGTGGTGGTGGTGAGGTTGGTTTAGGAGGGTGTGGTGTGTGGTGGTGTGTGGTGGTAGTGGTTCTGGAAGGGTTGGTTCGTGTGTTGTGGTTTGGTAGAGTGGTGGTGATAAGTGGTTTTGGGAGGGTTGGTACTTGAGGTATGGGTAGTAAACACACTTAGGTTGGTAGCCCTGAAGTAGTAGCTCTCATTCATGACTGAGATGCAAAACTAACCGAACATAATCCTAAATATACCTTAACAACAAGGCCAAGGTAAATTAAGCACCAGAATCCAAGCATTTGATAACCAAAACATCTAAACTGGTGCCTAAACACTTATAAACCATCAAAACTGTCATTACAAAATATTCCCTCACTGTTGTACAATTAATTTCTCCCTGTCATATATTAAACACAAACACATCAGTACTTTATCTATCAACACAGGGCCTCACGGACAAGGACACTCACGGACAACGACACACAGGGACACAGACACACGGTTCACTGGCGGACACAAAGCAGAAGTGGGCCGAGTAACGCCACCCAAACATTTTCCTCCGTGGCGTCTCTTTATAACTGTTCTTTTCTTTTGCTACACCTGCTATCATCATTATTTTCTTCTCCTATGGTTAGGTTATGCTTTTTTAACCTCTTCGGTATTGGGATGCATTTTTATCATGAGTTTTTGATATGATTTGATGATTTTATTTATATGAGAAAGAGTCTATGGAGGTCGGAAGATTAATGGCCAGTCTTCACTATTTTAATCCCCTCACATGCATTTCTAAAGCTGCATAAAATCGTTAAATAGTAACTAGAATAAAATATGAAAACGTGTCATGATACTGAAGGGGCTGAGATGTAATGTATTAGGTGAGCCAAATAGCGCCATAAAAGTTTCCCTCAGCGGTGCCTCGTTATAACACACCTCTTTTCTATATTTCAAGTTCTTCTCACCATATTTTTTTTCCCTCAGCGGTGCCTCGTTATAACACACCTCTTTTCTATATTTCAAGTTCTTCTCACCATGATTTTTTTTCCTACGACTATATCTAATGTTTATAATCCACGTGTACCTTCAGTGAGGGTTAGATATGATAACTAATAGATTTTTTAGACTTCACATCTTACTTGAGTTGGAAAGGGATACTGATTTGAGTGGTTACTTCGTTAGTCTCCACCAATAACAGAGCCCGTTGTACCTCAGAATGAAGAAAATGCATCATAATGAAAGTATTTGCTCATGAAACACATCTCACGCAGAATACATACAGAATTCCACTTGAGAAAGACTAAAATTTACTGATCCCTAAGTTTGTATAAGTTACCCATTTAAAATATTAATTTTCTATGGCTTTCATTTTCTATGAGTTATAATCGGTGGAAACAAATGGGTAGACTCATACAAAGAAGGGAATGTCCTCGACGACTTAGAAAGATAATCAAACAGCTAAAAACAAACAAAAATAAGTTACGAAATGGGAAAATAAAAACGAATAACACATGACGTTAGAAAGAGATACAGATAAAAAAAAAAAAAAACAATAAAACCACCTCAAAAACACTTCAGAGACAATGATATGACAAGACAACATGATCATAGACTAAAACACTCAGCTAGACACCCTTTGCAGATCTTCAAGGTGGAAGTGATGGTGGCGGGGACGCGACTGTCACACCAGCAGGTTTTGACACAGCTGAGGGAGGTGCTGCGGCAGGTGGACGAATACGAGGGCTCCGATCCGCCGCCTGTAGGAGTCATGACGAGTGATAACAGACGCACGTGGGCCCAGAGTAGACAGATACTGGCTGGAGGTGAGTGGAGGGCGAGGGAGGGGTGAAAGAATGGACGGAAGGAAATGGAGCGTTTGTAAGGAAGAAAGGAAGAGAAATAGGATGGTGTTTTGAGGGTAAGAGAAGTAAGGGTAGGATGTCTGTGAGGAGGAAGAGAAACAGGATGGTCTTTGGTATAGGATGGGGTTTGGAGGGGAAGAGAAGTAAGGGAAGGATGTGAAGTGTCTATAAGGAAGAAGAGAAATAGGATAAGGATATTTTTTTGGAGGGAAGAGAAATAAAGGATGTGAAAGATGTGGGGTGTCTGTGAGGAACAAGGGAAGATAAATAGGATGGTGTTTGGTTGAGAAGAGAAGTAAAGGAAGGATGTAGGATGTCTGTAAGGAAGAAAGAAAAAATTAGGATGATATAGGATGTGTTTTGGAAGGAAGAGAAGTAAAGGATGTAAAGGATGCTGAGTGCCTATAAGAAAGGAAGAGAAAAAGGAAGTAAAGGATGTGAAGGATGCTGGGTGACTGTGAAGAAGAAAGGGAGAGAAAAATAAGGTGTTTCTTGTGAGGAGGAGAAGTAGATGGTATGTTTGTGTGTGTAGGAGAGAGGAAAGGATGGAAGAAAGAGAAAAGGAGGGTTTGTGAAGTAATAGCATCATAAGTGGAGGAAAAGTAAGGTTGCACGTGGGGATGGAGAAGGAAAATAGAGGAAGAAATACGAGGAAACCTTTCTAAATATGTAAAAAGTTGATTAGAAAAACGGGAAAAAATGACACACACGTAGATGAGCAAAAATAATCAGACTGCAAACCGTATCAACAAAAAATAAATAAATGAAAAACCACAAAACACAAAAAAGAATTACTAACGAAATAAATAAAAAAAAAAACCCGGATCTGCAGAAAAAAAAACCAAACCAACAGAAAAAAAAGAGACTACAATAAAAAAATAAAGTAAAAATAAAACAAACCAGAAAATAGAAACGAAATAAGCCACATCCACAACAAAACCTCACCACCTTTCATCTCGATCCCCAGAACCTGACAACAAGCGGATCCTGGGTCTTATTGAGGCGTGTCTGATGGTGGTGTGCTTTGACGATCCATTGCCCACCAAATTCAACCTCGCCACCCGGACCAGCCACCGTGCCAGCCTCTCCAAGCGTTCCTCCAGCCTCAACATGACCTCCTCCCAGAACACGTCCCAGGAGGTGAGAAAACGGGGGGAGTGAGATATCTTTTTTTTTATGTAAGAAAAGAGGACTGGCAAAGGGCAACAAAAATATAATGGAAAAAAAGGCCCACTCATTTGCCAGTCTCCTTATAGAGCCATTAAAATTAGTTAAAGATAGGGATAAATGTCTTGAAACCTCCCTATTGAATGAAATCAAGTCACAGGAAGTTACAAACACAGACACAGGCAGGGAGTTCTAAAGTTCGAAGACGTGAGAGATAAAAGATGTAGAAAATGATTAAAGAAGGAATGTGATAAAGAGGTATGGGAAAGGAGTGATAGAGAAGATAAAGTGGCGAAGACGTTAGCGAAATAGAGGGATGTAGAAAAGAGGAGATTAAGAGAGGATGTGATAAATTGGTGGTGTGGGAAAGGAGTGACAGAGAAGGTAAAGTGTAGGGAAGAGAAATGAAATATCTGAGGAAAATGTGAATGATATAGATGTAACAAGTATGAAAAACTAAGGATAAACAATGGATGTGATAAATTGATGTGGGAAAAAGTGATAGAGAATATGAAGTGTAAGAAAGAGAGCTGAGATAACTGGCGAAGGTGTGAGCGAGATAGAGAGATGTAGAATGGGAGAGATAAAGAGTGGATGTGATAAATTGGTGTGGGAAAGGAGTGCAAGAGATGAAGTATAAGAAAGAGGACTAAGATACCTGACATTGTGAGTGATACAGAGATGCAGAAAAGGGAGAGATAAATAAAGGATGTGGTAAAAAGATGTGACAAGAAAGGAGTGATAAATAAAAGTGATAGAGGTGTAAGGAAGATGGAGTAAGGGAGGAAGGGATGCAGTGAGGAAAGGAGTGATTTGAGGTGGAGTCAGAAAATGAATGCTTGCAGTAAATATTGGAATGAATGAAGACGCGGGTGGAATGAGTATAGAAGACAAAATGACGGAGATAAATGAAATAACCGAAACAAAATGAAAATGAGGAAATTGAGTGTAATAAGTGAGAAAAAAAAAAACAGAAGCAACTTAAGTAAAAATGAGAAAGAGAATGAAAAAAAAAAGACGGAAAAGTACAAAGAATAAAAGAAATAATAATAACATCTGAAAACTTAACTGACCTTTGACCTTTTGACCAGAACGAGGGCACCGCGCGGGACGAGGTCAACGCAGGTCACCAGATGATTCACGGCGGAGGATTCAATCACAATTCAGCCAACAGGTGGTTCGACAAAACGGTTCAGGTAAGGTTCGAGACACCACGTAAAAGAGAAGAAGGTGAGATAATGGGACAGGTGAATAAATGAGAGAGATATGATGTAGATAGAGAGATAGGTGGGCAAACAGGTGAGTGGGTAAAAAGACAGGTAAATTAATAGAAAAATAGAAAGTAACAAATAGAAGAGGTAGAAGAGAAATAGGTGAGACAGTAAGACAGATGAATAAATGAAGAAAACATGGAATAGATAGACAAATAGGTGGGTAGACAGGTGAGTGGGGAGAGAAACACAGGTAAATTAACATATAAAAGGTAACAAGTAGAAGAGAAGTAAATGAGACAGTGAGACAGATAAGTAAATGAAGGAAGTACGGTATAGAGAGACAGATAAGTGGGTAGACAGGTGAGTAAACAGGTAAGTTAACATCTAAAAGGTAATAACTAGAAGAGATGCAAGTGAAGCAGAGAGAAAGGTAAATAAATGAAGGAGATGAGATGTGAATAGACAGAGAGATGAGAAGATAGTGAGTGGGGAGAAAACTGATAAGGATAGGAAAGAAAGAAAGGTGAATTAAAAGAGAGAAGGTAACAAGTAAAAAAGAAGGAAATGAAACAGTGAGACAGGTGAATAAATGAGAGAGATGAGACGTAAATAGATAGGTAAATGAGAAGACTGATAAGGATAGGACAAAGAGACAAGTGAATTAACAGATAGATGTAGCTAATAGACTCTTAACCCGTGGTACAGTGGAACTATGCGTGCTTTGGGGTCGGGGGGGCGGTCTCCAAGCGCACGGGTTTGAATCCTGTCCACGGTCCGAGTGTAGGTTGGGCTTCCTCACTCGGGGCAATGGTTTCCTAGCGGGTGGGCTTTGAGATAGGAGGTACCCCAAAAAGAATCCCCTTTAGCTCACAAATTCCCGTGAAAAAGCCCACGTAGTATAAATAAAGAAGAAATAACATTCAATACCATAACGCGTTTTTATATTAATTATGCTTACTATTTGGCGATAATACACAGCTTCAGAAACTTATGTGGGCGTTAGAATAATGAAGACTCTGGCCATTAATCTTCTGACCTCAATAGACACTTTCTAATGTAAATAAAACCTTCTAGTACCACCAAGAATCAATGACAAAGCCGAGTTCCAGTACTAAAGGGGTTAACACTTATTCACCGTCTTCCCGCCAGTTCATACTCACGAGGGACGGGTGGTGTGGCCTGTGCTACGAACACTCCTGCGCTGAGGGATAGTGGTGATTCAGGTGGTGGAGCAGATCCTTCAGTGCATCGCCCAAGAGAACCAAAAACCTGACGATGTAGTGGAAAGCCTCGTGGACGATCAGCCACAGGGGGACCCACAGAGAGGCGACCAAAACTTAGGATTCCCAGCGCCTGAGGAACCCGCCCCGTCACCAACACGCCTGGAATGGAAAGTGACGCCTGTGATCTACCGCAGGATACAGGAGTCAGCTGATCATATGGACAGGTGAGTGACGGATATTTACCTGTGATTGCATGGACAGGTGAGAGGCTAAAGAACCTGCCTGAGTTTTAGGGTAGATGTACAGTCACTCATAAGTCTGGATATCCATTTACCCTTTTAGTTTGAAGATGTTTATAAGCAAAGGATTAACTTATTCACATACATATACTAATACTATCTCTCTCTCTCTCTCTCTCTCTCTCTCTCTCTCTCTCTCTCCCTTCACTCCCTCCTCTCCCTCTCCTCTCTCCTTCTCCTTCTCCTTCTCCTTCTTCTCCTTCTTTTCCTACTTCTCCTTCTCCTTCTCCTCCTACTCCTTCTCTTTCTCCTTGTCCTTCTTCTCCTTCTCCCTCTCCCTCTCCCTCTTCCCCTCCCTCTCCCTCTCCTACTCCCTCTCCCCCTCCCTCTCCCTCTTCCTATCCTTCTTCCTCCCTTTCCTACTTCCTCTCCTACTCTCTCTACCATCCTCCCTCACCCCCCTCCCTCTCTCTCTCTCTCTCTCTCTCTCTCTCTCTCTCTCTCTCTCTCTCTCTCTCTCTCTCAGGCTGGTGGAGGACCTGGACTTCCGCATCCTGAGGTATCTCTCCTACGGCAGGAACTTTGTCAAGGAGTCCAAATGTTCCCCCGACGCCTTCATGCAGTTGGCCCTCCAGCTTGCCTTCTTCAGGTGGGTCCTCGCTGGGGTCAGGCTGCTTCCTTCGCCTCCTTCAGTTCCTTCTCTTTACTCCTCTGGTATCTTGTCCCTTCCATTAGTCCTTTCTGTCTTCCCTCTCATTTTTTTTTTTTTTCCACTAGTTCCCTCATTTTCTTTCTGTCCATTTCGTTATTCTACCTCTTCCATTTTCTTCCATTTTTTTTTGTGTGTTTTCTTCTTTCTCTACCCTTGCTCTGTCTTATTTCTTCCACTGGTTCTCTTTCTCTCTCTTTTCTCATTTTCCCGCTGTTTCTCTCCGTTTATCTTTTTTTTTTTCATTTATCTATCTGTTTCTTCCAATTTTCCTAACTGGTTCTCTTGTTTCCTTCTTTATTTTGCTCTATCTTATCTCCTCCATTGGTTCTCTTTCTTCTTTTTTCTCTCCCCTCTGTTTACTTTTCAAAATTTCTTTATCCCATTTCTTCTTTCTTCTACTTTCCCACACTGGTTTTCTTGCTTCCTCCTCCCTTTATTCTCTCTCTCTCTCTCTCTCTCTCTCTCTCTCTCTCTCTCTCTCTCTCTCTGTTTACTCTTTTTTCACTTCTCTCTACTTTCCTATCTTATTTTATTTAATGTTTTTTCTTTCTGTCTTTTCTCTATTCTCTCTCTCATTTTTCAATAACTTCATTTGTTTCTTTTTCTTAATACTTCTCTCTCCTGTTCCTTCCAATTTCCCACACTGCTTCTTTCACTCAATCTCTCTCTCTCTCTCTCTCTCTCTCTCTCTCTCTCTCTCTCTCTCTCTCTCTCTCTCTCTCTCTCTATTTTCCTATCTTATTTCTTGTAATGCTTCCTTCTTTCTGTCTTTTCTCTATTCTCTTTCATTTTCCACTTCTCTATCTTCTTCCTTCTACTTTCCCACACTGCTTCTCTCACTTAATTCTCTCTCTCTCTATTTTCCTATCTTATTTCTTGTAATGCTTCCTTCTTTCTGTCTTTTCTCTATTCTCTCTTTCATTTTCCACTTCTCTATCTTCTTCCTTCTACTTTCCCTCACTCAGTTCTCTCTCTACTTTCCATTTTCATTTCACTGCTTTGCTAATGTCTTCCCTTTGCTTACAAGTGTTGGATTCCTCTTTTCCTTCAGATTTCAATAAGTTTCCCCTATACTGCACACCAACACAGCTTCCTTACACCACCACCATCACACACACACTCATTTTTAGATCACTTTACCTCATCTTCCCTTTCTTCTCGCAAACAAGAGTCAATCTCCCTTTTTTATCTCTTTTTGCCCCCTTTCTTCTTCCTTTTCCCCTTTCGTGAGCTAATGGGTGAGTTTGATGAGGCGCGACGCTACCTGGCTGGGACAAGCAGGTGGCAGGTGGGTGACAGGAACCAATTAACAGGTAGTAGCGTCACCTTCCGCCACGTCATCTACAGGTGGAGAGGTGACGTGTATGGGAAAATATGAGAGTGTGGGTGGGGAGAGAGAGAGAGAGAGAGAGAGAGAGAGAGAGAGAGAGAGAGAGAGAGAGAGAGAGAGAGAGAGAGAGAGAGAGAGAGAGAGAGAGAGAGAGAGAGAGAGAGAGAGAGAGAGAGAGAGAGAGAGAGAGAGAGAGAGAGAGAGAGAGAGAGAGAGAGAGAGAGAGAGAGAGAGAGAGAGAGATAATAGGAAAAAAAAACATAACCATTTTCCTTATATAACAAACTATTCCCATCTCTTTCTTTTAAGTAATTTTATTTCTTGCCTATTTCCTCCCTACGTAATCCTATTTTACCCTCTTTCTCCCTTTCCTGACCCAAACCTAACCTAACCCAACACTGGCACTCCCAATAGGTGCCACGGACAACTCACGAGCACCTACGAGAGTGCCAGCACCCGCAGGTTCCGCTATGGACGCGTGGATGCCATCAGGGCCAATACACCTCAAGTTTTAGCGTGGTGTGAGGCAATGGTCATCAATGCTCCGGTTAGTGCAGTTATGCATCAAAATTTCGTTTTCTTTGTTTCCGTGTCGTTTTCTTTGGTGAGTTTATTTATTTGTTTTTTTTATTTGCATTTTGGTTCCTGGTTTTCCGTTTTTTCTTTCTTATGTTTTTTATTGCCTTGTTCATTTTTTCATTCCCTTCTTCATGGTTTTTTTTTTTTTTTATAAGAGTTTCCCTTTATTTTTCCTCTTTTTTTTTCTTCTTAGTATTGTTCATATCTATATTTCCTGTACTTTTTTCCTATCCATTCTCTATTTCTCCTTCCTCTATTCTACTCCACCACTTTCTTTTTCTGCATCTTCTTCTTCATCTTCCTCCTCCTCCTCCTCCTCCTCCTCCTCCTCCTCCTCCTCCTCCTCCTCCTCCTCGAAATATTATATAACGAAATTGAAACAATACTGAAAACAAAAACGTCCATTATATGTGGAGATTTTAACCTACCACACATTAACTGGAAAATTTTAACATCCGATAACGAGGGATCCAGATTACTCAACGTGGTGAGAAAGTTATACCTTTCTCAATTTGTAAGAGAACCCACACTAGACAATAACATCTTAGATATCGTATTACCTTCAGACGCTGACTTGATAAATACCTGTGAAGTGGGTGAAGTTGTAGCTAACAGCGATCATAAAATTATACGATGTAATATTAACTGCGAGGTAGATATAAAAGAAAACGCACTTTTAGTCCCAAACTATAAGAAAGGTAACACGCTAATACTTAAATTAGAATTACAAAGAATTAATTGGCAAACAGTCTTCGCAAACAAAGACATGGAGCAGATGTGTTCAGCCTTTACTAACATTCTCCTTGAAACAGAAAGTAAGTGGATTCCACAAGTTAGAAAACGAATAAATAGCACAAAAAATCCCCAATGGATGACACACACTATAAAACACATCATCGCCAGGAAAAAGAGCTTATATGCTAAATATAAACGAACTAAATCTGATAACGATTACAGCAATTATATTACCACCAAAAGATGTTGCGAGAGAGAGATAAGGAAGTCGAAGCGCAATCTCGAAATAAATATATCAAGGCAAGCAAAAACAAATCCTAAAAAGTTTTTCCAATACATTCGTAGTAAAAAGACTGTCAAAGAAAAATTTGGGCCGATAAAAGATAATAATAACTCACTTGTGAGTGATAGTAAAGCCATGGCAACAATCCTACATAACTTTTTTCACTGCGTGTTTATCACAGAAAACTTTTCGACCTTGCCAACCGCGATCAACATATATAGAGGATCTGAAAATGAAAAGCTGATAATAGACGAAATTATCGAAGACGATATAGCCAAACACCTGCGCAACCTGATAGATTATCAACGAGGCTATTATGAGAATATCAAGAACAGTTGGTGTTACCTCTTAAATTACTTTATAATAGATCGTTGCAGGAAAGAAAAGTACCAAGTCACTGGAAATGCGCTAATGTCACGCCAATATTCAAGAAAGGCAACAAAAGTGATGCTGGTAACTATAGGCCCATCAGTCTCACCTCGGTAATTATAAAAATAATTAGAAACAAAATGATTTCCTTTCTAGACAGCCACAAATTGATATTTGACTCACAACATGGATTCAGGAACAACAGATCATGCCTAACGAATCTCCTAGAATTTTTCAATGACATATTCTCTAATTATGATGACAGAGCTCCATCCGACATAATTTATCTTGACTTCAGGAAAGCTTTTGATACAGTCCCACACAAACGTCTCTTAATTAAACTGAAACCCCACGGGATGGGAGAGCAGTTGTGTGGATGGATTGATAGTTGACTAACTAATAGATAGCAAAGAGTTGTTATTAACGGAGAAGCTTCCGACTGGCTTCAAGTTACGAGTGGTGTTCCCCAGGGTTCAGTTTTGGGTCCATTACTTTTTTTGATATACATAAATGACTTAGACTGCGGCATCGTATCAAAAATATCAAAATTCGCCGACGACACTAAACTAGGTAGCAAAGTATGCACAAGAGACGATTGTGATGCCATCCAGCGGGATTTAGACAACCTTAGTAGCTGGAGCGATAAATGGCTATTAAATTTTAATGCAGATAAGTGCAAAGTAATGCACATCGGCCTAAACAATGCAAAAAATAACTACAAATTACTGTCACTGAAGAAAAGGACCTGGGAGTACTCATAACAAATGACTTAAAATGTGCTGCACAGTGTTCGGCCGCTAGTCGTAAAGCTAACACTGTTTTAGGATTTATCGCGCGTAATTTTGATTATAAAACACCTGAAGTCATAACGCGTCTTTATACATCATTAGTGAGACCGCATTTGGAATACGCGGTTCAGTTCTGGTCTCCATGTTATCAAAAAGACATTAATAAATTAGAGAGCGTTCAAAGACGAGCAACGAAACTAATCCCCGGAATACGTGGCCTGTCATATGAAGAACGTCTCAAAAGACTAGATATGTTCTCCCTCAGAGATCGTCGCATCCGAGGTGACCTCATTCAAACGTTTAAAATACTTAAAAATATAGATAAGATCGACTATGAAAATCTTTTTGAGCTTTCGCAATCAGTAACGAGAAATAACGGCTTGAAGCTTAAAGGACAGCGATTTAATACTGATTTGCGAAGAAACTTTTTTAACGTAAGAATAGTTGAACACTGGAACAAGCTGCCAGCGTCCGTCGTCCAAGTTAACACGGTAGCTACGTTCAAAAGTAAATTAGACAAGTTTTATAAAGAAAATGGTTTCCGATAATTTTTTTTTCTTTTAGCGATAGTAGTAGTTACACTAGATATCTCTCTTTCTTAGCGATAGTAGTAGTTACATTAGTACTCTCTTTTTCCCATCTTTCCTGTAAATTTCCCCGATTGTCCTTCTCAGCAATCGGGGTGTATTTTTCGTCTTATTTCTTGCCGGGTGACGCCGGAGGGAGTGGTGGGTGGGGAGGAGCTTCATCTGTTCTATCCTTACCTCCTACTAAGTATGTAGCTTCTGTACATGTAGTTTAGTAAACGAGTGACCTCGTCATAGGTCGCAAGGCCTCCTGTCACTCGTCTTTCCTATGTATTCCTCCTCCTCCTCCTCCTCTTCCTCCTCCTCCTCCTCCTCCTCCACTTATCGCTCTCTTCTTTTCCTCGTATTGCTTTTCAGGTACCAATATTTGAAACCTCCCAATCTCTTAGGCTTCGCTTTAATATTGTTTTAAAAGCAAACTTTGATGAGGAAATACACTGATAACTTGAACCGCTGGCGTCATGTTACGAGGAAGAGGAGGAGGAGGAAGAAGAGGAGGAGGGAGAGGAGAAGGAGGAGGAGGGAAGATAACACGAATTAAAATAAAAAAGAAGATGAAATAGAGAAGAAAAAAGAATAAGGAAAGCAAAGATGAAGGAAGAGGAGTAGGAAGAAGAGAGGAAAGGAAAGGATGACAGGGAACAAGAAGGAATAGAACAAAGGAGGAAGAGGAGGAGGAAGTAGAAGAGGAAATAAAGAAGGAACAAGTAGGGAAGGAATAAGAAGAGAGTAAGAAACAAGAAAAAAAGAGGAAAAAAAAGATGAAAAGAAAACGAAGAAGCAAAATAATAATGATAATAATAATAATAATAATAGTACTACTAATAACAATAGTAATAACGATTAGAAGAAGAAGAAGAAGAAGTAAAGGAAGAAGAAGAAGAAGAAGAAGAAGAAGAAGAAGAAGAAGAAGAAGAAGAAGAAGAAGAAGAAGAAGAAGAAGAAGAAGAAGAAGAAGAAGAAGAAGAAGAAGAAGAAGAAGAAGAAGAAGAAGAAGAAGAAGAAGAAGAAGAAGAAGAAGAAGAAGAAGAAGAAGAAGAAGAAGAAGAAGAAGAAGAAGAAGAAGAAGAAGAAGAAGAAGAAGAAGAAGAAGAAGAAGAAGAAGAAGAAGAAGAAGAAGAAGAAGAAGAAGAAGAAGAAGAAGAAGAAGAAGAAGAAGAAGAAGAAGAAGAAGAAGAAGAAGAAGAAGAAGAAGAAGAAGAAGAAGAAGAAGAAGAAGAAGAAGAAGAAGAAGAAGAAGAAGAAGAAGAAGAAGAAGAAGAAGAAGAAGAAGAAGAAGAAGAAGAAGAAGAAGAAGAAGAAGAAGAAGAAAAGAAGAAGAAGAAGAAGAAGAAGAAGAAGAAGAAGAAGAAGAAGAAGAAGAAGAAGAAGAAGAAGAAGAAGAAGAAGAAGAAGAAGAAGAAGAAGAAGAAGAAGAAGAAGAAGAAGAAGAAGAAGAAGAAGAAGAAGAAGAAGAAGAAGAAGAAGAAGAAGAAGAAGAAGAAGAAGAAGAAGAAGAAGAAGAAGAAGAAGAAGAAGAAGAAGAAGAAGAAGAAGAAGAAGAAGAAGAAGAAGAAGAAGAAGAAGAAGAAGAAGAAGAAAAGAAGAAGAAGAAGAAGAAGAAAAGAAGAAGAAGAAGAAGAAGAAGAAGAAGAAGAAGAAGAAGAAGAAGAAGAAGAAGAAGAAGAAGAAGAAGAAGAAGAAGAAGAAGAAGAAGAAGAAGAAGAAGAAGAAGAAGAAGAAGAAGAAGAAGAAGAAGAAGAAGAAGAAGAAGAAGAAGAAGAAGAAGAAGAAGAAGAAGAAGAAGAAGAAGAAGAAGAAGAAGAAGAAGAAGAAGAAGAAGAAGAAGAAGAAGAAGAAGAAGAAGAAGAAGAAGAAGAAGAAGAAGAAGAAGAAGAAGAAGAAGAAGAAGAAGAAGAAGAAGAAGAAGAAGAAGAAGAAGAAGAAGAAGAAGAAGAAGAAGAAGAAGAAGAAGAAGAAGAAGAAGAAGAAGAAGAAGAAGAAGAAGAAGAAGAAGAAGAAGAAGAAGAAGAAGAAAGAAAAACATGTCCAACCATATTTTTGAAGAGGAAGAAGAGAAAAAAACATGTCCAACCATATTTTTGCTGCCTGAAAGAATAAAATCGAGAAAAATGTAAATTATGATGACAATATTTCACGCTAAACAAAATAAATAAATAAATAAATAAATAAATAAATAAATAAATAAATATACAAATGAGAAAATGATGAACATGCCACACAAATTTTGCTTCTCGTCCGGTGAAGAAAAAATATTGGAAAAATAACCAAATTTTCGACAGATTACTAAAGATTTTCGATACACCAAGAGAGAGAGAGAGAGAGAGAGAGAGAGAGAGAGAGAAAGAAAAAGAAAAAGAGAAATGAGAGAAAAAGAAAAAGAGAAAAGAGAGAGAGAGAGAGAGAGAGAGAGAGAGAGAGAGAGAGAGAGAGAGAGAGAGAGAGAGAGAGAGAGAGAGAGAGAGAGAGAGAGAGAGAGAGAGAGAGAGAGAGAGAAAGAAAGAGAGAGAGAGAGAAAGAGAAGAGAGAGAGAAAAGAGAAAAGAGAAAAGAAAAAAGAAGAGAGAAATGAGAGAAAAAAGAGAAAAAAGAGAGAGAGAGAGAGAGAGAGAGAGAGAGAGAGAGAGAGAGAGAGAGAGAGAGAGAGAGAGAGAGAGAGAGAGAAAGGAAAAGAAAAAAAAAAAAGAGAGAAATGAGAGAAAAAAGAAAAAGAGAAGAGAGAGCGAGAGAGAGAGAGAGAGAGAGAGAGAGAGAGAGAGAGAGAGAGAGAGAGAGAGAGAGAGAGAGAGAGAGAGAGAGAGAAAAGAGAAAAAGAAAAAAAAGAAGAGAGAAATGAGAGAAAAAGAGAAAAGAGAGAGAGAGAGAGAGAGAGAGAGAGAGAGAGAGAGAGAGAGAGAGAGAGAGAGAGAGAGAGAGAGAGATAGAGAGAATCCACCCATACATGCTTATTACACCTCATTAACTCTTACAAGTCGAGAGGAAAAATAATAAAAAGAAAAAAAAGAAAAGAAAAGGAACCAGGAAGTTCTTGAATTGAATGTTCCTCTTCATTTCCTCTCATTACAGATGTTCCCTTACTTGCGGCACCTAATGAGGCCTAAATAGGGTGAATTAGGCCTAAGCACATCCCATTTTTACCTCCCACGTGCCAGAAACTACCTTGAAAATGTTATAATGACCTTTCTTAGAGTGAATAGGGTGATTAGGAAGGTATATATATGCGCGGCTATTCAATTCTTTTTCTTTTCTTTTTTTTCATTTGCTTAGTCGCTTTCTATATCTTTTTCTTCCTTGTTCTATATTCTAATAATTCTGTAATTTTGTCTATATTCGTCTTTTCTCTCCTATCTGTCTCGGTCTGTGTCCCTGTCTCTGTGTCTGTGTCTGTGTCTGTGTCTGTCTCTGTCTCTGTCTCTCTCTCTCTCTCTCTCTCTCTCTCTCTCTCTCTCTCTCAATTGGTTTCTCTGACCTTTTCCTTTAATTTCTCCTGTCGTTTCTTAATTCTATCTATATTCACCTTAATCTCTCACACTTCTCAAAATTTTCTGATTTATTCGCCTTCTCAGACTTTCTCCTTAATTCTGTCTCTTTTGTCATTTTCTCCTTCTATTTATATGCACCTTTTTCTCTCACACTTCTCAAAATTTTCTGATTTATTCGCCTTCTCAGACCTTCTTAATTCTCTCTCTCTCTTTCTCTCTTGTCATTTTCTCATTCTATTTATGGTCACCTTTTTTTCTCACATTTATAAAAATTTTCTCAGAGCTTTCTCAGACCAAGAACCGTCTTTCTTTGTCACTCATCCTGCCTTTATCATCCCTCCAACCCCTCTTTGTCTTTCCTCTCACTATCTTCGTCACTCCAACTGCTATACTATTTTCCTATCTTCCTCAAAAATCATTAATTCTCACCAACATACCTTTAACCTCTTCAGTACCATGACGCATTTCCGTACTCATTCTGGTTACTGTTTGGTGATTTTATACAACTATAAATTCATGTGGGGATTTATAAAGACTATGGCTATTAATCTTCTGCCCTCGATAGACCCTTCCTAATGTCAATAAAATGGTTTAATCACACACAAGGTAAAAATGTGTGTCAGTACTGAAGGGGTTATTATCATACCAACCTTCCCGTCTTTCTTCTATCACCGTGACAACTCCAGCCTTCCTCACTCTTCTCTCTAAAACCTTATAATTACTTCAGTTGCTAACGACCTTCCTCTTAATTCTCTTTCCAATACCTTTACTATCACACAAAACTTCCTGTCTCTCCCATCACTGTCACACTCCAGCCTTTCTCTCCCTCCTCTCTCAAACCTTCCACTTTCATTCCTTTCATTGCTAACTCCCATCCTCTTAACACCTTAACGCTTTTTACCATGAATTTTGGATACGATTAGACGATTTTATTTACATCATGAGCTGTATATGGAGGTCAAAGGATTAATGGCCAGAGTCTTCACTATTTTAATCCCCACTTAAGTTTCTGAAGCTGTAGAAAATCGCCAACTAGTAAGCACAATGAATATGAAAACGCGTCACGGTACTAGAAGGGTTAATTTCTATTGTGGAAGAGGGAAAGCTGGCCAAGGGCAACAAAAATTACAAAAAAAAAAAATAAATAAAAGAAAGGTCCGCTTGATTGCCAGTTAAAAAAAAAAAATCTTCCTTATACCTGTAATACCACACTAAACTTTGTCTCCCTCCTATCATAACTCCAGTCTCTTTCTCTTTCTCCTCAGTTAGCAGATCGCCTTGCTAAATACGAGGCGGCGCTCAAACTGCAGACAGACATCATGGTGAACAACATCCTTGGGCGAGGCATTGATATCCACCTGCTGGGCCTGAGAGAGATGGCGAAGGAGATGGGGCTGCCCTCGCCTGAACTGTTCACCCACGAGTCTTACCGTATCGCTAACCACTTCCGCCTATCTACCAGCCAGGTGAGAGAGAGAGAGAGAGAGAGAGAGAGTCGGAAAATCTACCTGACTGATCTTTATCTTTTATTTATTTAGTTAGATATTAAGTGAGTGAGTAAATAAGTGAGTGAGTTTGTTAATGGATGAATTAATTAATGAGTGAGTGAGTTTGTTAATGGATGAATTAATTAATGAGTGAGTGAGTGATGAGTTAGTTACATATAAAGTGAATGAGCGAATGAGTCAGCTAAGGAGAGAGAGAGAGAGAGAGAGAGAGAGAGAGAGAGAGAGAGAGAGAGAGAGAGAGAGAGAGAGAGAGAGAGAGAGAGAGAGAGAGAATAATTTTGCATGTACTCTGAAGGGAACACACAAGAGCGAGCAGAGTCACAGGAAATGAACCAAATCTCCCTAATTGTATCGGCCAATAAAATAGAAAGTTACTTCATTAATACGGGAGATAATGGAAGAGAGTGTAGGGGAGAGAAAAAAGTTTATATTTATGACATTCGTGCAGCCAACCTTCACGTAGATGAATATTAAAGATGCCTTGTCTCTCTGTCTGTCTTCCAGTGTATCTCTCTCTCTCTCTCTCTCTCTCTCTCTCTCTCTCTCTCTCTCTCTCTCTCTCTCAGAATGGCTTTGTTCTCCCATATTGACTATTTTTCAAGGCCACAGAGATGATTAACTATGTTTTCAAGACTGTTTCTTCTGTTAACCTGCCACTGGAATCATAAAAACCACTTTAAAACCCAATGAAGCTTCGAGCAGAGCCTTTCGAAACAGTGCAGGTGTCTGAAAATACGTACCACACACACACACACACACACACCTTCTGACTTCCAGTGTATCTTAATCAACTACAAAATTACAACAGTTGCCCAATTAACGAGATATTATATAACAGTACGTAACAATTACGTCATATCTTCCGTCCTTGACAATCCAGGATAATGATGATGATGAAAGGGAGGAAGAGAAGGAGGAGGAGGAGGAGGAAGAGGAGGAGGAGGAGGAGGAGGAGGAGGAGGAGGAGGAGGAGGAGGAGGAGGAAGAGGAGAAGGAGAAGGAGAAGAAGGAGAAGGAGAAGAAAGAGAAGGAGAATAAGGAGGAGGAGAAGGAGAATAAGGAGGAGGAGGAGGAGGAGGAGGAGGATAAGGAGGTGGAGGTGGAGGAGGAAGAAGAGGAGAAGGACGAGTGGGAAGACGAGGAGGAGCAGGAGGAGGAGGAGGAAGAGGAACAAGATAAGGAAGAGCTAACAAAATTTTGTGTAAGTAGGATATGGAATAGAGAAAAAAAAAAAGATGAGGAGGAGGAGGAAGAGGAGGAGGAAGAAATAGATGAGGGAGAGATAACGGAAGAAGAGGAAGAGGAAGAGGAGATGAAAGAGAAGAGATAACACAAAATAATGTATAAAGAGAAGGCAAAAGGTAGATTAAGAAATAATTAGGAAAAATACAAAGGAATACAAAGGAATACAAAGGAATACAAAGAAAGACAAAGGAAGACAAAGGAAGACAAAAAAGACAAAGGAATACAAAGGAAAACAAAGGAGGACAAAGGAAGATAAAGGAAGACAAAGGAAGACAAAGGAAGACAAGAAAACAAAGGAAGACAAAGGAATACAATGGAATACAAAGGAAGACAAAAGGAATACAAAGGAAGACAAAGGGATACAAAGGAAAACAAAGGAAGACAAAGGAAGATAAAGGAAGACAAAGGAATACAAAAGAAGACAAATAAACAAAGGAAGACAAAGGAATACAAAGGAAGACAAAGGAATACAAAGGAAAACAAAGGAAGACAAAGGAAGACAAAGGAAGCCAAAGGAATACAAAGGAAAACAAAGGAAGCCAAAGGAAGACAAAGGAAGACAAAGGAAGACAAAGGAATGCAAAGGAAAACAAAGGAAGACAAAGGAATACAAAGGAATACAAAGGAAGACAAAGGAAGACAAAAGACAAAGGGGAGGAGGAGGAGGAAGAGAAGGAAAAATAATAATAGTAGCATTCGTAGTAGTGATGGCAGGAGAGGGAAGAGCAAGAAGAATAAGATGAAAAGATGAAGAGGAGGAGGAGGAGGAGGAGGAGGAGGAGCAGGAGGAGAAAGAGAATGAAAAATAGTAATAGTAATAGTTGTAGGAGTAGTAATGATGGTAGGAGAGTGAACAGCAAGAAGAATAAGAGGAGAAAGATGAAAAGGAGGAAAGGAGGAGGAGGAGGAGGAGGAGAAAGAGAAGAGTCTTATGAAGGATAGGAGGATTCAAGAGGCAAGAATCAAGAGGAGGACAAGAGGTTTCAAGACTCGGAAACCCATAAAAAACACGGAGAGAAATAGATGTGTGAGGAATAATTCAATACCACCACACTAGAGACAGGAAGGAGAGCGGCTGAGGGGTGAGGGTGTCTGACCGGGGTGAAGAATGGGTGTCGAGGGGTGAAGCGGGACTGCAGAGGAGCGTGGAGCAGTGTAGGAGTGTGTGGACGCGTGTAGAATGGTTTGTCGAAGTGTAGTGGTGTGTGTCTGAGTGTAGAGATGGTGTAGAGGATGTTAGCGATGTATATTATCAATGTAAACTTCAACGAAGCTAACCTCAACAAAGCTAATTTCACCAAAGCTAACCTCTCCAAAGCTAACCTCACTAAAGCTAACCTCACCAAAGCTAACCGCACCAAAGCTATCATCACTAAAGCTAACCTCACCAAAGCTAACCTCACCAAAGCTAACCTCACTAAAGTTAACCTCACCAAAGCTAACCTCACCAAAGCTAACCTCACCAAAGCTAACCTCACTAAAGTTAACCTCACCAAAGCTAACCTCACCAAAGCTAACCTCACCAAAGCTAACCTCACCAAAGCTAACCTCACTAAAGTTAACCTCACCAAAGCTAACCTCACCAAAGCTAACCTCACTAAAGCTAACCTCACCAAAGCTAACCTCACCAAAGCTAATTTCACCAAAGCTAACCTCTCCAAAGCTAACCTCACTAAAGCTAACCTCACCAAAGCTAACCTTGCCAAAGCTAACCTCACCAAAGCTAACCTCACCAAAGCTAACATCACTAAAGCTAACCTCACCAAAGCTAACCTCATCAAAGCTAATCTCACTAAAACTAACCTCACTAAAGCTAACCTCACCAAAGCTAGCCTCACCAAAGCTAACCTCACTAAAGCTAACCTCACCAAAGCTAACCTCACTAAGCTAACCTCACCAAAGCTAACCTCGCCAAAACTAACCTCACCAAAACTAACCTCACTAAGCTAACCTCACCAAAACTAACCTCACTAAGCTAACCTCACCAAAGCTAACCTCACCAAAGCTAACCTCACTAAGCTAACCTCACCAAAGCTAACCTCACCAAAGCTAACCTCACCAAAGCTAACCTCACCAAAGCTAACCTCACTAAGCTAACCTCACCAAAGCTAACATCACCAAAGCTAACCTCACTAAAGCTAACCTTACCAAAGCTAACCTCACTAAAGCTAACCTCGCCAAAGCTAACCTCACCAAAGCTAACCTCACCAAAGCTAACCTCGCCAAAGCTAACCTCACCAAAGCTAACCTCACTAAGCTAACCTCACCAAAGCTAACCTCACCAAAGCTAACCTCACCAAAGCTAACCTCACAAACTTTACCTCACCAAACGTAACCTCACCAAAGCTAACCTCACCAAAGCTAACCTCACTAAGCTAACCTCACCAAAGCTAACCTCACTAAGCTAACCTCACCAAAGCTAACCTCACCAAAGCTAACCTCACCATAGCTAACATCACCAAAGCTAACCTCACCATAGCTAACCTCTCCAAACTTAACCAAAGCTAACCTCTCCAAACTTAATATAACCAAAGCCAACCTCACTAAACCTAACCTCACCATAGCTAACCTCACAAATTTAACCTCACTAAAGTTAACCTCACTAAAGTTAACCTCACCTCACCTAACTTATCCAAAGCTAACCTCACCTTACCTAACCTAACTCAGTCCATCATACCACTCACTAACCACCCCTTTCCTCTCTCTCCCTCCCTGCAGGTGACCACTCTATCAGACTCCTGGATGGGTTACGGGCCAGTGGTTCCTGACGGTTACGGGGCGTCCTACAACCTACACCCAGACTACATCATCTTCTGCCTCTCCGCCTTTAAATCATGCGAGGAAACGTCCACTCTCGAATTTGGGAGGAACCTGGAACGAGCCTTGGATGAAATGGGAGCTCTGCTGTGGGATCGAGCCAAGTAAGGAGTGTGGAGCGAGGCAAGTGTCTAGTCATCGGTCAAATAGCACCTTAGGAACTCCTCAGGTGTCGTCGTGCACCTGTACTTATCTGGCAGCTTATAGGATTGTAGAATGTAACCTATATACGTCCCCTGTACTGCCTCAGACCGCCATTTGTCATGCCCGCGTGATTCCAAAGTGACTGTAGAAAGGCGATTTATCCTGAATGGCTCTAAAGGGATTCAGTAAAGCGATTCAGTAGTGTTTCACTGACTTAGAAAATAAAATAAAGGAATTGCACTCTTTTTGTAGGCAGCCAGTCGCATTTTACTGGGCCAGAATAATAAATGAGGAATTTCAAACTCAATTACTCCTTTGAAGAGTAAAAAAAATAGGGAATCTGTAAAGGGATTCAACACCATTTCACTGACCCTTCCAAGACTTTCTGTGGCTTCTTTAGGGTCCTAGATAGCCCAGTAACCAGTAGGAGGGAGGACCTAATCTGTCAGTAACATGAAGAACGCTAGCAATATAGAGGTGTTAAAGAGGTCCTGATAGCAGCAGATTGTCACTAGCCGTATGTGTCTCGTCGCAGAGCAATATATTAGCTATAGAAGTGTGGAGGGAAAGTAATACTCAGCGTGACAGTATTACTAAAGAGGCTATAGGGTTTCGGAGTAAGGAAGGAGAGATTGGTGGGTGGTGGGAAAGAGAAGGGAAACTTAACCCAAAGAACAAGTGTATTTATGAGGGGAAGGACAGTGAAAGAGTAGAGAAATTAAGTAAAAGGTATTATGAAGCCAAAGATAGCTGGAAGTATATGCATCTATATATACTTAGTTACAGACGGATGAGAGGGAGAGAGTATGCAAGTGAAGGTATTGCACGAAAACCAAAGAGAAGTAGAAATACATATATCTATCTATATCTAAGTGGCTAGGAGAGTGAAATAGTGAGATAAATAGAGACATTAGGATATTATATTTAAACCAAAGATAGAGCCAGATATATCTATGACTATTTATGTAGCTTTAGGTAAATAAGAGAGGAAGGATGATATGAGAAACCTATGTTGGGTATTATAAGTAAACAAAAGAGAGAGAGATGAAAATAATCAATCTGTCCCTCTACTCATGACAAACCAAAGACAGATATATCACTGACTACGTAAGGAGTGTTTAGGTAAAGAATAAAATTGGAAGGGCGGGATAAGAATCTTGTGCTGGATATTATAAGTAAACCAAAGATTAAGATAGAAATAAGTAACGCAGTCTCTCTAATTCATGACAAACCAAGGACAGATATATCACTGACTACCTAAGGAGTTTTCAGGTAAAGAATAAAAGATAAAGTGCGGAAAAAAGAAACCTGTGTTGGGTATTATAAGTAAACCAAAGATTAAAATAGAAATAAGTAACACAATCTCTCTAATTCATGACTCACTTATCGACATACCAAAGCAATAATGTGCAGTGTTTCCCTAGAGCACAGTAACCTCTCCTGACTTGCTTGGAGGGAAGGAAGCGCGTTAAGGGGCAAACCTGTGTGTGTTTAAAAGGGAGCGAATCACGTGAAGACCACAGGAGTGACTCGTGGTGGGAACTATACGTGTTTGAATGATGAAATGAGTGAAGGTGTGAGGAATAGTTTGGATTCCTTGAGCTTAGAGTGATGTAAAAATGACGCTTATTGGTGAGAGAGGAGGAAAGGATGTATGACTTGCAGTGGAGGTGAACAATTTGGTCTGGGTGAGAGAATAAAGACGGAATGGAGTAAATAGGAAATGGATGGAATAATGAGAATAGGTTACAAATGAAACATGGGACAAAACAGTAGAATCTAGGAGAAGTACATAATGAAATAGGATGAAACAAGACGATATGAATGGAATAATAAGCAAAATTGAATGAAATAATCCGAATGAAACACAGAATTAAGTATAGGATTAAAAAAAAAAAATGAGATGAAATCAAGAATCTAAATAAAAAACGGGAAGTATTTAAAAGATGGAAGATTAGAAAAATAGATCTTAAGAAAAGGAAACCTGGAAAAATCAATATGAGGTGGAAAACAAAGAATGAAAACATGGAATGGAAATTTTGATAGGACATGTGAAGAAGTGACGTGAAAAGATTAGCTTGAAAATATGAGGGAGGGAATTTAAATGAACCTTCGGATTTGCCAGTGGTAGAGAATTGTAGGAAGGAAAAAATGGGATGGTTGGACATGCAAGGAGACGAGAGATCAAAAAGACATGCATCCCTCCTCGAGCCTTTGTTGATACTGAAGGTGGAGATCCAATACTCAGTGTTAGTCCGCGCTTCAAAGAGAAATGCTGATACTGTTTATGTTATTTAATCCTTTACAATCCTTTACATTGTCTTCTAAACCTAACCTGACCTAATCTCATTCAATCTTACTCTTACTCTAACCTAGCGTAATGTAACATAACATAATTTACACTCACCTAATCTAACCTCACTAAACATGACACAATCTACTCAACGCTGACCTAATCTAACTTAACTTAACCTAACCTAACCTAACAAAACATGACCTCATCTAACTTAATCTAACTTAACCTAACAAGACATGACATATTTCTATCTTACTATCATCTAATCTAACAATCTAACCATCAAATCATCTTTTATTC
The DNA here is from genome assembly GCF_017591435.1 of Portunus trituberculatus. Lineage (NCBI taxonomy): Eukaryota > Metazoa > Arthropoda > Malacostraca > Decapoda > Portunidae > Portunus > Portunus trituberculatus. Next base: position 5,490,066 of record NC_059283.1, on the reverse strand, counting down.
CCTCATTATCCACTAACTTCCCTATCTTCCATCTTTATTTTACCTCAAAGCATACACACATATAATTAAACATTTATCAAAAGTAGATATATATATTTTATCGTTGAGGAGAGTGGAGGGGGGAGGTGGAAGGAAAAATAGGTGTAAGGAGTTGAGTTTATTCCCGACTGGTTTCGCCTCTACTCCTTACTCCTGTGTTTTCCTTCCACCTCTCCCGTCCAACTTGTCCAAATGTCTGAACAGTTGAGGAGAATGTTAATTATCAAAATATTTTACCAGAGAAACTATACAAGAATGAAACCATGCAATTTGTTAAGGGCTGGCGGCTGCGTTCCCTCGGCCCTCGCTCTCTTGAAGTTTATACAAAAAATCAAGTTTATATAAAAAAATCAAGTAATAATATTTTTGAAACTTGAGATTCGTATATGAGATTTGTAAGTGCCCGTTAAGAAAATATATGTGGAGAGAGAGAGAGAGAGAGAGAGAGAGAGAGAGAGAGAGAGAGAGAGAGAGAGAGAGAGAGAGAGAGAGAGAGAGAGAGAGAGAGAGAGAGAGAGAGAGAGAGAGAGAGAGAGAGAGAGAGAGAGAGAGAGAGAGAGAGAGAGAGAGAGAGAGAGAGAGAGAGAGAGAGAGAGAGAGAGAGAGAGAGAGAGAGAGAGAGAGAGAGAGAGAGAGAGAGAGAGAGAGAGAGAGAGATTCCATGATTTTCTTTTAGAGCTGTCAGTTGTTGCATATCATAGTGAAAGGGTTAAGTTACTCTTATTTATGTAAGAGGAACACTGGCTAAAAGAAACAAAAGACTAGAAAAGAGAAGAGAGAGAAGCAGAGACCAAGAAGAAGAAAAAAGGCCCAGTGAAGTGTCAAGTCTCACAAAAGTGTCATCCAAAATTTTAAGTGTCTCGTGTTTCGCTCCATTGTTCCTCCCGAGGCGTTGCCAGACCAGGTGTTGCCAATTCAGGTGTATTGGCCTCGCTTGTCGCAAATAATTATCAAGATTCGTGTGTGTGTGTGTGTGTGTGTGTGTGTGTGTGTGTGTGTGTGTGTGTGTGTGTGTGATTGTATCCCCAGCGTGTTTGTCTGTCTGCCTTTCATGTATCTCCATTTGTCTGTATGTCTCCTTGTCTGTCTGTCTCTTCCTCGCTCTCTTCTCAACGTGTTTGTCTGTCTATCTTTCCATGTACCTCCATTTGTCTTTATGTCTCTTTGCCTTTGTCTCTTTCTCTCCTTCGCTCTCTCTGTATCGGATTAGAAAAAGCGTTGTTACTCTCCTGGGCTTCAAAAGTTCCCTATAAGAAAGAGAAATATATCAGATAAATCAATATATATATATCCTTTACTTAACACTGAAAACGTTGAAGGTGAAATAATCATCAAAACACGTGAATATCAGTGACATATCCGTTGCGTTGTTGAGAAAAAAAAAAATCTTTTATACAGGGAGCTTTAACGCAGGGACTGCCACGTGTAGGGTTGATGGCTCCTGGCGGCATCCCTTATTTTGTTATCAGTCTTTGTTACGCTTGGAAATATATGAGATGGGCATTTATTCTGCCCCAGAGCACCCTTGACGAGCACCTGGGAGTGAGGGGCGTTACCTGGCGTTAATGAGCTTCTTTATTGCTCTCTGGCACACCTTGACTATTAAGTAAACTATTAACCATTACTCCTCCTTGTTCTGGTGTCTATACATCAGAGACTCAAGGATCTATTATTTTCCCCTTTCTTTCAAAGATCTATAATTTCTTTTTTTTCTCTCTTTCTCGATCTTGTCTATCTTTTTTTCCCCTTTCTCTCTCTTGTAATTCGTGTCTTGCTCATCTCTCATTCATACGTTTTTTCTCTTACACTTGTGCATATTCTTTTTTCATCTTCTCTCTCTTGTACTTGACTTTTCCTGTCTTCTTTGCGAGTCTTCTTTTTGACTCTTATACACAGTTTTTCTTTCTCCCCCTTTCGTGTAAATTGTCTCTTAATTTTTCTCTCTCTTGTGCCTGTTTTGCTCTTTTCTCTCTTGTATATCGTCTTTTTTTTTCTATCTTGTCTTTATACATCGTTTTCTTTTCTGTCTTTCTTGAACGCTGTCACTTCCTCAGCCTCGTGAGGTGTTACGTGCTGCAGTGAAAGGGTTAAGCGTCACACGTACTCTTAAAGAATACTAGTCTGAGGTTCACGAGGTTGTGGTTCCGTAGTATCGTTGAGGTAGGCGCGGGTAGCGTAGAGGCACGAGTACCCAATGTTGATCTAGATTATACCACGTAGACACTTCCCAGACTTTACGAGAAGTTTATGAGTCCGTAGTGATCAATATTTTGGTTCTCTCTGGAGGTTCTATGACATGTGACTTGATCTCGTCTTGTGGTTCTGTGTTCTGGTGTTCTGTTCTCTGTATGTTGTGTTCCTCGCTCACTGTTATCACCGGGCGGGGCTGCCACTGTATCCTCTGTGGTCTGTCCCCGCCGCTCTAGTCATGTTCACAGTACCGTTGTTTTGTCTCGAGTCCCTTCGAGTCTTTGTAGCGAGGACCGTATTCTGAAACTCTTCTGCGTCACACCTCTACTACTTTCAAAAGACTCTAGTTGACTAAACTCTCACTATGGTGTTTTCATGGTTCGAGTGTCAGATTATCAAGATTTTTACATTACTGACTGGAGAAAACTCATGAGAACTCTCCATTACTTTCAAAAGGCTCTAGTTGATAGTGTTTTGAAGGTGTTTTATGGTTTTAGAGACAGATTATCAAGATTTCTACATTATTGACTGGAGAAAACTTATGAGAACCCTCTAGTTGACAGGCTTTTTAAGGTTATTTTCATGGTTCCAGTGACAGATTATCAGATTTCTATATTACTGACCAGCGAAACACTCTCGAGAAATAGACATGACGAGATGAGGTGACACGGCCTTTTTTTTAAGTGTTTTTATGATTCTAGTGTCAAATTATCAAGATTTCTACATTACTAACAGAAGACGCACTCTCAAAAACCCAGCTAACCGTCTCTGTATCCTCCTTGGCAAATAAATTAAACGTGAGATGAGGTATCACTGGTTTCTTAAGTGCTTTATGGCTAACAGAAGAAACACCCTCAAGAACCTGGCTAATCATCTCTGCAGCCTTTGAAAGTAGTCGTGGTGAGAGAACAGAGTTTTTCAGAGCACGGACTTAAGTGTTTCGCAGCAGTGTTACGTCATGTTTCGTCATCCACTTGGTGTTTCGTAGATGAGGCGTGATTGTTTCAATGGATGTTCACGTAAATTGTTGATCATGTATTGGAAGATTTTAAAGGTGTTTCTATTGTTGTCCTGTGCAAGAGTGAGTGCGTGTGTGCGTGCATGGCTTAGTCTCGTGCCTGATATAACGAAGAGGCACGGCTATGTATATGTATGTGCGAGTGTAAGGTAGACAGAGGCATGGGTGGGCTGGCGTGGCGCGTGGACAGGTCTAGATACGCACTGCTTCCCTCCCCTTTCCCTGTGGCACTTTCTGTCACGGGCAGAAGGGACTGGGGTAGGCGGTGTGTTCCCCTGAGTGACCCTGAGACGCCCTTGCTACGCCACCAGTTACGGACGCGGCTGACCCTGACTGTCCCGTGTGTGTGTCTGACGGTGCTGTGGTGGCGGTGGTGGTTGTTGTTGTTGTTGTAGCTAAGTGTTAACTGATGTAGATAAAACTGTACATATATAAATATATAGAGGAGATAAAAAAAAAAGAATGGTTCGTGTGTTTATTTTCCTTTTATGGTTTCTAAGGGTTATGTATTAATGGGATGGGTGAGAGGGATAAATGGCCGGAGAGGAGGGAGAGGAGGGAGAGTGAGTGAGAGGTGAGGAGGGAGAATAGCTGAAGGGATGCCTATAAATCAGGAAACGGCCTGGAAAAGTTTAATCAATGGGGTCTAATAATGACACACACCCGTGAAAAGTTCTAATTTAACGGCCATTGGAAGCAGTAAGAATCAACAGCAGCCATTATAAAAGATACGTGAAAGATTATGAAGAAAACAAACAAGGAGAGATTCAGAAGAAGAAAGAAGAAGAAGAAGAGAGAGAGAGAGAGAGAGAGAGAGAGAGAGAGAGAGAGAGAGAGAGAGAGAGAGACTAGCGTAGCAGCGATACTTCACGAGACTAGAGAAAAAAAGTAAAAAGGAAAAAACAATAAAAAAAATAGACACCTCGGAAAAAGAAAAGAAAATGTGAGGTAGGTTGAATAATGACAGCGATTAGGTCTTCGTTTTCTTTCCCTTTATTGTTTTTTCTCCAGTGATACTTGTGAGCAAATAACAGAGCGGAGCGTGACAAAAAACGGAGCGTGACTGACAGGAAGAAGTAGTAGTAGTAGTAGTAATAGTAGTAGTAATAGTAGTAGTGGTAGTAGTAGTAGTAATAGTAGTAGTAGTAGTACTTGTTTACACACACAAGTAGTGATAGTAGTACTTGTTTACACACACACACACACACACACACACACACACACACACACACACACACACACACACACACACACGCACACACGAATTTTGTACAGACTTCTTTGATAATACAGTATATACACAAACCGTACCGGCACACACACATATACACACACACACACGTACCCAGTCACCCTCTTTTCAAGGTCACGTTCAGGGCAAAGACCGGTGGACAATGTTCGAAGGTGATGTCCGTTGGTAACTCAGGCATTTAAGTCAGTGTGTGGCCTTGGACGACTGGTGCAGTACATCACTACCATGGTACACAAGAAAAAAAACAAGGCCAAAAAAATTGCACTATGCAGCATGAGCCTTTCCGCTTTCCAATGGTCTCTCACGCACGCACGTACGCACACACACACACACCATCACGCAAACCTTAAGGCGGCGTCACACTAGCACTTTTCCGTCTTCTTTTTCTGTCAATTTTCTGACGACTGTCAACTTTTGCAGACGGTGGCCGTCACACACAAGCTTGCTTCCGCCTTTGCCGCGCTTGTCGATTGTAAACAAACATGGCTCCTCATTCACCCCAGCAAGCCGCGGCTTTTTTGCACTTTATAATGTAATCAGCTGTTCTGTGATCCCAAAGGCAACGGTGACCTCTAATGCTCTCTATGAGAAATTCTTCAGAGTGTTTTGTCCACTGACAGATAACATAACTGCTCATCTTGGCCAGCTACTTGGAAGTTGCCTTGGAAATATTCAAAAGCGTCGCACATTCGCACTCCCCAGGAAGTGTACACAAACAACTAAGGAACTTTTCATTGATAGGCTAGACGAAAAAAATATGTATACAAATATATGTTCATCAACTTATTTAAATTTCTTCTATCATGATAATAGCATTCTTCCGTTTAAAGGTGCGTCCACACGATCGAACAATGTTCGACGGACAAAATCGTTACCATATCACAGGAGAAGCAGGATGACGTCATAAGCGGTGAAACGATGGAAGTGGATCTGGCAGTGGTAACAGATGAGGTTGTTTACCACCGTTTCAACTCTGCTCACAGGGCAAAGACCGGTGGACAATGTTCGAAGGTGATGTCCGTTGGTAACTCAGGCATTTAAGTCAGTGTGTGGCCTTGGACGACTGGTGCAGTACATCACTACCATGGTACACAAGAAAAAAAACAAGGCCAAAAAAATTGCACTATGCAGCATGAGCCTTTCCGCTTTCCAATGGTAAATGGTAACAATTTTGTCCGTCGAACATTGTTAGATCGTGTGGACGCACCTTAACAAAAAAAAATTTTTTTTAATAAAAGTGTTGATTAGAAACCATAGTTCTTATTTTGACTAAAAATTGACGCTAGACGAAAACGATGCGTTCCGTCTGACTCAAGACGACAGAAAGTGTTGACAGAAGAGTAAAAAACGACGGAAATCGCCTGAGACGACGGAAGTGCTAGTGTGACGCCGCCTTTACTCATCTCAACCGCTCCCTTGTGCGCGCGCGCACGTGTGTTTGTGTGTGTGTTTCACTGTTTGATCTGCTGCAGTCTCTGACGAGACAACCAGACGTTACCCTACGGAACGAGCTCAGAGCTCATTATTTCCGATCTTCGGATAGGCCTGAGACCAGGCACACACCACACACCGGGACAACCAGGTCACAACTCCTCGATTTACATCCCGTACCTACTCACTGCTAGGTAAACAGGGGCTACACGTGAAAGGAGACACACCCAAATATCTCCACCCGGCCGGGGAATCGAACCCCGGTCTTCTGGTTTGTGAAGCCAGCGCTCAAACCAGAGGTGTGTGTGTGTGTGTGTGTGTGTGTCAGTGGTTATACATCTAAACACAAACAATATATAATTTCTCATCCATATAACTTTATTTTTTCACAACTTTTTTCCAACACGGTACATTTTTCGTTTTCATTTCGTTATATCAACACGAAACGAAACACAAAGGCGAAAAAACTGCAAGTACACGTCTGGTAGTCAGTCATGCTGGCCATGTTAATTGGTAACGAAGGTTATTCTCGTATTCATCACCTCTACCTATTCACTCATTCATTAATTCACAAGTATTAGCCTTTATTCTCTCCACCGTATCTCTAGAATATTCATTGTATGTGAATATTCATCAAGTGAACAGGATGAATTTTATTCACTGTTATGTGTCTTGTTTTATTCACTCATTCATTCACCTTAATAATCTTCACCCTATCAATGGTACAACTAAATTATTCATTGTCACTTCATGTAAAACTAGTCATTCATTTCACTCAGGCATCGATCATCTGTACATCCATTCCCTCCTTCACTCATTCACAGATAACCTTCACCCTGTATCTATTTATTTATTCAGTTTCCTCATGTAAAACTAAGACATTACTCATTCATTTTATTCGCTACTGGACACGTCAGGTTACAAGAACGACTTTCACCACCAGTACATAAGTAACTGAACGACACACGTACATACATCTTATCTGTAGTGGTAAGTACATCACGCAGCACTAGCAATGGACAGACAGCGCCCCCCTCCCCCATATCTTTCTCTCTCCAAACTCCAGAATTCCCATTTTCCCACACCGTCCCTCCCTCTTTTGGTCCGCTTCGTCAATTTAATCCTTTACTACATTAGCTCAGTTCGGATAACATTTTAAAACTGTATTACCTTCTAACTATTCATTAACTACTATTGTATCTCCGTTTCCTCTTTTCGTAGTTATGATTTTGTGAAGCTTTAAAAGTGTATCTGGCCCTGAACGGTCTAATGCGCGGATCAAGACAGTACTAAAATCTTGTCTCTCATGAATAATGAGTTTCCGAATATTTACGTTGCAAGACACTTAAATTTTGGATATTTTTTTCCTGTAGAGATTGGCGCATCAGTGGAAAGTTTTTTTTTCATTTGATATTTCTATATTATAGATAATTAACAACTTCACAGCGTGTTGAGACATTTTCCTAAACATAAAGCACTCTTAGGATATTTCTCTTGTTCCAATCACCTTTAATCTCTTTACCGGATAGATAATTAAAATGTATACTCTTAATTTCTTCCTTTCCTGTAGAAGTGTCGAGACTTCGTGCAGTGCCTTCAGTAAACGGTTCATTTCTAGATACTCAAAAGGCTGCAAGACATTTTAATTTTAGGTTATTAATTCAGTTCTTTTTTTTCTATTAACTGTCACTTCAATATACCTTTTATGATTTTTGTACCCCTATACAAAAAAATAGAAAGAAAAAAAGAAACATTTACCTGTCTGTCCCGGGTAGGAAGATCACCAGTTGCCGTGCCCTGATCTCCTCCAGCCCAGCACGGCACCACACACGTACTCTCCACTCACTCCTATCTCACTGACCCACTCATGGTTTATTGCCTCTGCCGTGTCGAGGCGCCACAGATGCTTCACGAAACGATACGAGAAAAAAAAAAAAAGATCACCACACAAAATATATATGAAGGAAGGAAAAAAGTGTTAAGTCCATTCAATGTTTCATCAAGATTTGTTCTTAATTTACTTTCGTTCGGAAGCGTCGAGTTCCCCCAAGATCCTTACACCTCTACAGTGATATGCCGGCAGCCTTAACGCCTAATTACTTCACAGGTAAGTCGTTAGTCATGACAAAGCAAGTTTCCCCCATCGAGACCACAGGGTTTTCTCGCGCCTCGATTCACAAAGATTCAAAGTAACGAATCTCCGGGTCGATTCCAAAGCTTTACTGCGTGCCATGCCTCGCCGCGCCGCCCGCCGTGTTTGGCAGGAAGGTTGGATTCTTGCGCCTCTGTAGGATGGAATCTAATCGTTCATAACACACGCGGCGGGAGGAGCGGGAGGTAATACGCGGGAGGAGGCGGACCCAAGATAGAGCGCCGCTCGAAGCTTTGGAGTCAAGTGAGCGAAGCAAGGCGTGTGAAGCAAGTCTTCCCTGAGGCCTCGTGTCAAGCTTGTCAAGGTTAACGAGTATTTAATTGTTTATTCTTTTTCGTTCTGGTATCACAATTGAAGAGTCACGACGGTGATGAAGTGTGGCGATGGTGAAGATTGTCTCGTGTGGAGGTTGACGGTGCTTTGGTCCTGCTGGCGCTGCGACCACTGAGGGTCCTGCCTGGTCCTGCCTGGAGGAGCTAGCGGGAAGGTTGAAAGTCACGTGAAAGACAAGGGAAAGTAACACGAGCATGGGTTGGCTGTGCTTGTGTCTGTGTCTGTGTTGCACTGGTCCTGCTTCTCCTGCTTACCTTAGCCTTAACATTACGGTATTATTGTCTCCGCTTCGACGTGCGTCATCTCCAGCGACCTGAAGTGCATAAGTTAGCACTGTTAGGGCGTCGCGTGGTGTCCTCTTCTCACGGAGGTGCCGTCTTAAATGTATAACACAGAAAAGCATCCTAGAAACAGACTCCCTTCGTCCCCACAGTTCCTCGCCCGCCACGTGGTACAAACGACGCGCCCTTGTCCCCCTAACATTAATTAGGTACTCTGTTACCTTACTCTGTTAACCTTACTTCCTTACAAGTACAACAAATTAAGCAACACCTTAGTAAAATATAGCGAATATTTATAGCAAGAGAGCGACAGGAAGAAAAATATATGTAATCTGATGTGGCTACTTCAGCTCTCCTCTCCGCCACCCCTCCGTCCCCCAGCCCCCCTGAAGTGACCCACCTCACCGCCACGCCACAATGCGCCTCGGCAACCCGCGGCGTGACCTTGACCTAATATCACATGGTCACGCCCTAACTATGCCGGGATACCCCACCTTCAGTTGCTGTGCGTCATGCCATGTGGTGCGCACCTCACCACGCCGCTCTGGGCCTCCCAGTCTTGCACTTCGCGGCGCCGTCCCGCGCCCCGCCACACCCGTGGCTGGCGACGCTGTCCTGCTGGGCCTACGTGCCTCAACACTTCCAAGAGACAGGGCTCTGAGCTGCCGTCATGGCACCTCGCAGGTCGCCGCCGCCTCACACCTTGCCGTCATCGTGGAAGATGGACGAGCTGCTCTTGTTGCGGCGGGCGCCCGGCAGAATCCTGCCCTGGAACAGCTGCAACAGCACGTTCCTCGAGAACTTTCCGTCCAGCTTCCTGTCGCAGGAGCTCTGAGTCATGTTGGGCAGACTGTTGCTGCGCCCTTTGCTCCTGCAGGTAGCTGTAGCGGTGGGCAGGCCGCCGTGGCTTCTAGTGCAGGTCTTAGCCTTCTTCCGCGGGGACTCCACCGATGGCGGCTCCTCGGCGGAGCAATTCTGGTCCTCAGGCGCGGGCGGCATCTGAGAGGTGCTCCACAATGCTGAGCGCTGCGCGCACAGGCTGACTCGTTCAAGGCCCGTGCTGAAGGAGCAACTAAGAGAGAAGGGCGGCCTGGGCAGCGGCGCGGCGGGCAACTCGATAAGTGCCGTGGTGCGTAGCTCCAGGTGGCACTTGTCGCGGCGGGACTTGTGCAGCGCCTCGATCTTCTCGTCCAGCTTGGTGTTCTTGGAGATGCTCCTGAAGCTGTAGGTGGAGAGGCTCTTGCGAGGGTAGATCTCTGTAGACACCGGAGACACCAGGCTCTTGCTGCCCGGGGAGCCCGCCGTGTCCCTGCGGCGGCTGCGCTCCAGTGTAGGATTACTGGAGGAGGAAGCGTTGCGCTGCAGAAGCGGCCCAAGCGAGGAGGTGGACGGGTCGTAGTTGCCACAGGCCTTGGGGGGGGGAAAGGCGTGGGATTAGGTAGTGACCACCGTGCTGGTGTCTTTCCCTCTCCTCTCTCCTGTCACCACTGAAGGAACTAACACGCTGTCATTTGAAGCCATGGCTTTGTACAGCCTGCTTATATACTACAATGCTGACAGTGTGTGGGAGCCTAGCCTGCACAGGGCACGCCTACACTACACAACAAAACCCCGACACACCTCACCTGCACGTCAGACAGCTCCCGCTCCTCCCGAATCTCGCTGAAGGTGCTGACAGAGAAGCCCTGCGTGATGCCGTTCAGCATGCCACCCAGCAGTTGCCGGCGTCGCACCAACCTGTTGGCCAGCTCCGCCTACGGGGAAAGAATGTGATGGTGACTATGTGTGGCGCGGGAAACATGACTTTTGTTTGTATCAATGCTTCGTGGCTACAATTCTTAAACTGACTTCATCTTCGTAACTGCAAATAAAGATTGAAATACTCTGAACGTTATTGTCCTCGCTTAATTCCTTACTTCCCTAGAAAATTAATTATAAGCAGGACCTATTTAATTTTCAGTCCAATACATAAGGAGTGTTAGAAATTCTCGTTTTAACTCACAACCTTTCACATTCTCACTAAAGCTCACCCAATATAGCACGAACATAGATCTCAAACACGTAACAGGTGACAGTAATGGCCCTTCAAAACACATGCGTTCATTCAGTGTTCAAACATACCAACAAAAACCACACTTGCTTCAGTCATACAACCAAACCTTGACCACACTTACACCCAACACCTGCCTTCACCTGACCACACCTGCGAGAGTAATTACCTTGAAGCGAGGATGCGAGAGAGCGTAGATGAAAGGATCCAAGCAGGCAGCGGTCTTGCAAAATAAAGCCGGTAACATAGAGACAAGGGGGGTGATGACCGCTCGCTGCCTGAAGATCCCAAGCAGAGCCACCACCGAGTAGGGCGTCCACGCTAAGACCCAGAGAGCGATGATACCCGAGGCCACCTTTGTCAGCTTCAACTGCAGGAAGAGGAGCAAGTGCGGGTGTGAGATCAGATACGTGTGTGTGTGTGTGTGTGTGTGTGTGTGTGTGATTCACCTCGGTCGTCTGCTGGTCACCCAGCCAGTCTTCCCCATTACGGAGCGAGCTCAGAGCTCATAAACCGATCTTCGGGTAGGACAGACCACATAACACACTCCACACACCGGGAAAGCGAGGCCACAACCACTCGAGTTACATCCCGTACCTATTTACTGCTAGGTGAACAGGGGCTACCCATTAAAAGACTTGCGCATTTAACTCGCTGCTTACCGGGATTCGAACCCGGCCCTCTCAATTGTGAGTCGAGCGTGCTAACCACTACGCTATGCGGTGTGTGTGTGTGTGTGTGTGTGTGTGTGTGTGTGTGTGTGTGTGTGTGTGTGTGTGTGTGTTTCACTGTTTGATCTGCTGCAGTCTCTGACGAGACAGCCAGACGTTACCCGTATTTCCGATCTTCGGATAGGCCTGAGACCAGGCACACACCACACACCGGGACAACAAGGTCACAACTCCTCAATTTACATCCCGTACCTACTCACTGCTAGGTGAACAGAGGCTACACGTGAAAGGAGACACACCCAAATATCTCCACCCGGTCGGGGAATCAAACCCCGGTCATCTGGCTTGTGAAGCCAGCGCTCAAACCACTGAGCTACCGGGTGTGTGTGTGTGTGTGTGTGTGTGTGTGTGTGTGAACTTATTACATGTTTCCTATCCTTTACACCGACTTAGTACTTAGGAGTTGTCCCTTTCCTTGGACTGCATGATATTTTTTCTGCTTATCTATGAAGTTATAATTGCTTTGGGTATTAAGATTGATATTCCTGTACTCTGTGGTCAATAAACTATCTATCTATCTATCTATCTGTGTATGTGTGTTGGGGGGATAGGTGGGTGGGTGGGTGGGTAGGTGTTTGTTGTTGTTGTTGTTGTTGTTAAATGTTGGTTCTTATGGGAGATAGACAGAAAGAAGAGTTGGAAAGTTGAAAAGAGCAATATGGAACAATGAATAGATAAAAAAAAAAATGTTGCTGAGTAGAGAAAAAAAAAAACGTCATGAAACAAATCAAAAGAAAGTAATGAAAAGAGATTATGAAAAAAAGATTAAGAAAAACAGAAAAAAACGAAAACCCACATTACGAAAGATGAGAAAAAAAATTGAAAAATAACTAAATAGAGAGAAAGAAATATCGTAAAGAAAAAAGAAAACTAAGAACAAAAATAGTCGAGAGAAACAGATCAAAAGAAAGAAAAGTAACAAAAAAAAAGATTACAAAAAAAACACGATAAAAAAAACATAGGAAACGAAACCACATAAAAAAAACCGGAAAGTGAATAAAACAAAAGAAAAAAGGGAAAAAAAGTACACAAAGAGAAACGAAAAAAACAAATAAAAAGGAAAAAGAAAAGAAAATAACATACAAGCAAAGACAAACAACAGACAAAATATCAAAGCGCTTCCGGCCATCTAAGGGAGCGGTGCCCCCGAGGGATAAGCAGGCGCTAATGAGGCAAGGGAACGTAATACAGTGCGTGACGAAGAGCGTTTGTAAATAGTCACTGAGCCGCCTAACTGTGTTACGAGAGAGAGAGAGAGAGAGAGAGAGAGAGAGAGAGAGAGAGAGAGAGAGAGAGAGAGAGAGAGCAATGACATGCACTTCTTACACTCTACACAGTCATTGCACTCAAATCTTACATAAACCCACGCAACACTGGAATCTTGCACTAAATATACTCAAATATTTTTAGGAACTCACTCAATACGCTAATCTTGCTCTTAATATATTCGTATGTAGTAGAAACACTCTCCACTCAAATTTTGTACTCAACACACTCTAATGTTATAGAAACGCAATCAACGCTTCAATCTTGCACTAAACACACTAAAACTTTTAAGAAACACACTCAATACACACTATTCTTGCACTCAATACACTCAAATTTTTCAGAAATGAACGCAACGTATTAAAAACTCTATAGAAAAACACGCAACACTCAAATCTTCAGTCCAACACACTCCAATCTTTCAGAAAACACACACACACACACACACACACACACACACACACACACACACACACACACACACACACACACACACACACACACACAGCACTCTTAATTAAGTCAAGGGCAGTGCTTAAACCCTCTTTTCTCCCCTTCATCTCGTTAATTAATAGCCTTCCCTTATCAGTGTAATTAGTTTCGAAAGGTCACACCGCGCTACTAGTTGAGTTAGGGTAGGGCAGGGTAGGGTAGGTTACACTATGTTAGATATGGTTAGGTTAAGCTGGGTCAGATTGGGTTAGGTTTGTTATGGCATGATTTGTAAGTACATTATTATTTTATTGTTTCCCCACAAATAACCATAAGAACTGGGCTGTTGCTTCTATCATTTTGCATTCTTTGTCCTTCTCATACAGCTGCGTCAGGGGACCATACAGAGGTCAGTTTCCACTCTCACGGGCTCGGTGTTGGAATCTGTTGTTGTTAGAGTACATGTACTTTATCATAATTAAGTACAGTAACATTTGTATGCATTTTGTCCCCATGATATGTTTTATTCATTTAATTCACAATTATTTGATACTCTGATTGATGCAAGAAATGTGTTAGGAAGTCTTATATTTGCGAGCTGGTCACGGTGTCAGCAAGGGAACGCTGACGATGATGGACAGAGGAGCAGCCGGGATCACACGGAGTCTTGCAGTAGCACGGTCAGAACTTAATTCCCTTGGCGACTGCAGAGGACTGGACTCTCTCTCTCTCTCTCTCTCTCTCTCTGTGTGTGTGTGTGTGTGTGTGTGTGTGTGTGTGTGTGTGTGTGTGTGTGTGTGTGTGTGTGTGTGTGTGTGTGTGTGTGTGTGTGTGTGTGTGTGTGTATGCAAGACTGTCTTGGTTTAGTGTAAATACCTGTACATGGAATATTCTGAAAGATTATACCTGTGTCTACTCTCCCTCGGGCAAACAGTGCTGAGAGAGTCTGTGAACTGAATGTCTCTGTCTATCTATCAGTGAATGGAAGGAAGGGAGGGTAGGAAGAAGGGTGAGAGGGTCGGTCGATGAACAAGTAGGTGGGTGGATGGGTGGGAGAGTGGGTGGATGTGCACGAGGGTGTAAAAAAAATCTTAGTAATAATAATGGAAAGAATCGATGGTCTCTGTTTTATCTTGCTAATCAGGTCTGGAAAGAGAGAGAGAGAGAGAGAGAGAGAGAGAGAGAGAGAGAGAGAGAGAGAGAGAGAGAGAGAGAGAGAGAGAACAAATTTTCTCCATAACTTGATATCCTCATTACAAACCAACAAGCTTCTTGGTATATGTATTATGTAATCGCCTACTCTCTCTCTCTCTCTCTCTCTCTCTCTCTCTCTCTCTCTCTCTCTCTCTCTCTCTCTCTCTCTCGTACCGTTCAATAACATGCTTTTAATTGTTTACTTTCTTTTCTTGTTTGTTAAGAAGTTGTTGTCGTTTCTGGTCTTGTTGTTTTGTTCTTGTCCTTCTTTTCCCATTACTTCGTCTTCTACTCCTATCACGGCGCCTGTTTACTTTTAATCTACAAAGTTTCCTCCCGTTCTCGTGTCTTTGCACAAGGAAATAACTTGTCTTCGGGCCAGTAATGTGTGTCACTCTGGCCTCCAGCGACAAGTCTTATAGACGCACCTTCTGACCTCCGCGTGACCTTAGTGATCTGACCTTACTCGTGACCTTGTAGAGTAATTCGTTCGATGCTATAACCAAATTTGATTTTTGTGTCATGTTGTTGTAGAAATTATATGATTAGGTTGTCTTTGACTGGGTTTGATTAGTAATGTGACTCTCTCTCTCTCTCTCTCTCTCTCTCTCTCTCACACACACACACACACACACACACACACACACACACATGTACACGTTAATGCTTCATATTCCCCCTTTAACACACATCCTTCTACTTCCTAAAGCCTCGAGACACAGAAAAGAAGGCATTATGAGGAATAAAATAAAAAAAACTCCACTATTTTCCCCTCCTCCACAAACTTTCCCCCCCTCCTTTTCTTTCTCCTCCTCTATTCTCTCATCGGAAAAGAGTAAATTTCTTATGCCTCGTGTCCAGTGGGAAATGTTGGTTTGTTTCCGAGTCATTAAGGAAAGTGGGAGAAATGGAGTGCTGTGTTGTAATGGATTTTTCCCCAAGTGGTAAGCCTTTTCTCTCTCCTGTAGGCGGGTGAAGGAAGGCAACGTGTGGAGGACTTAGAGCTGTAGAATGAAGCGTGAGGTAAGAGGTAAGGCTCGCTCCACAAGGCTTTCTTCTTCCTCTCACTCCTATTCTCTCTCTAGCTCTCTAATGCAAAAGTTAACCAGTACTCTCAATCATTCATGCCTTTCTCTGGTAAACTCTGGAATTCCCTGCCTTCTGTATTTCAATCTTCCTATGACTTGACTTCTTTTATGACGGAGGTTTCAAGGCATTTGTCCCATACATAACTCTATTAATCTTTTAGGGAAATGGCAATCAAGTGGGCCTTTTTCTATTTTTTTCCCTTTTCCATAAAAAAAGAGGGAGAGGAGAGAATGATGAGTGAATGTGTGAGTGAGGAATGAATGAGGGGTGGATGTTAGAAAAGGATGTGTGACATTATTTTCCTCTTCATTTCTCCCTTTCCTCTTTTTTTTTCCTCCTCCCACTTCCTGTCACATCTTCACTCTTTCTCTCTCTTTTTCCTAACCAATACCTGTCACTATCTCATTACTTTCCTTTATATCTCTCTCCTCAATCTCCTTCAATCAATTCCTGTCACTTCCTCATTACTTTCTCCTGTTTCGCTCCCTTTTCTCACCTTTCTCTCTCCACAATACACTCGACATCTCACCTTCTCCCACTCCCTACTCGACCTAGTGCACTAAACCCCACTCGTGAGCAGAAAATCCTCCTTGACTTAGCGATTGTCTTCTCTTATTAACCTCTGCTTCCTCGCCTTCTTCACCTCATCTCCCTCACGTGTTTGTTGACAGACTATTAGATCCTGCCTCTCCTGCTGGCGCCAAGAGTTCAAGGGTTTGGTTCACGTGAGTCTGCGATGAGAAGGGAACTGTTAAGGTAAGTGTGTGTGGGAGGGAAGGGAAGTGAGCTAGTGGGAGGGAAGGGAGGGAGGGGAAGGAGAGGAGAGAGAGGAGAGGAGAGGAGAGGAGAGGACAAGAGAGGAGAGGAGAGGAGAGGAGAAGAAAAAGTGATTGACAGACAGACATATAGGCAGTCACATAGAAAATAAAACAATGAAAAACAAACGACAGAAAGCATGGAAATAACTCACAAACGAAGAGAAAAATGAAAAAAAGTAAAAGAAAAAAGCAAAAAACAATAAAAAGACAGAAAAAAAACATCAACAAATCCTACAATTCATTAACTCAAAACACAAAACCCATTTCTTTCCAATTCTCGTGTTACAAAACTAGACAATTGTACGTAAACCAATCACGTCACTTCACGCTTCCCTTCACCAAAACGCCAGAGTTATACAGGCCTGCCCAGCGATACGTCTCAGGGTAAGTGACAACAATAAGACTCACATTGCAGGGACGCTCCGATGAAACTTCCGCGGCACCCTTTCAATTTGTGCTTCTCTCTACCGCATGACAGGCGAGAGAGAGAGAGAGAGAGAGAGAGAGAGAGAGAGAGAGAGAGAGAGAGAGAGAGAGAGAGAGAGAGAGAGAGAGAGAGAGAGAGAGAGAGAGAGAGAGAGAAAGGGGGAAGGGGGAGAGGGGATGAGAGGAGGAAGAGAGCGAGTTCTTTGGGTGCTCTCTCTTTTTTTTTTTCTCTCTCTCTGATATGTGTTATGTGTTATTTGGTCGTGTGTGTCTGGAAAAGAATGTTTTTTTTTATTTTCTTTGTATGCTATGTCACCACCAATACAACAACAGGAACACTCACTACTATTACTGGTACTGCTGTTACTGCTGCTGCTACTACTACTACTACTACTACTACTACTACTACTACTACTGTTTTATATTATATAAGAGGGCCTCTGGCTAAGGGCAACAAAACTACAAAAAACAAAAGCCCCATTGAAGGTGGCATTCCCTTAAGAAGACACACTAAAAACAAGCTACCACAACCACCACTACCACCACTGCCACCACCACTACCACTACTACTTCTACTACTATTACTACTCCTACTATTTCTACTACTACTATTACTATTACTACTACTACTAGCCCACCATGCCTCACTATACTATCCTTCCCTTTGGAACTATTAATAAAAAAAAAAGAAAGGCAAGGCACACCAACAACACTACCACCACCACTACCACTACCACTACTACTATCATCCTCTAACCCACTTCACTCACCTCTACTCCCTCCTTCCTCTTGAGTCTCTGGTGCTTGAAGGAGGAAGAGAAGGAGCCCTGGCAGGTGCGACAGTAGCGCTCCTGTTTGGACACAGTGCTGACGATGGAGAGGTAACTGAAGACGATGATATTGAGAGGCAGCACCCACGCAGCCACGAAGAAGGCGAAGATAAAAATACGCGTGTTGGTCGACTCGGAAAGGTAGTCAAAGCTGTTGGAGAGATGGAGAGATACTGTGAGAGGGAGAGAAGAGGGGAAGGGAGGGAGATAGAGAACATAATACAAATAAGGAAGGCAGCAAGAACCTAAAAATACGCGTGTTGGTCGATTCAGAAAGGTAGTCAAAGCTGCTGGAGAGGAGAGATACGGTGAAAGGAAGAGATGAGGGGAGAGAGAGAGAGAGAGAACATAATACAAATAAGGGAAGCAGAAAGAACTCTCTCTCTCTCTCTCTCTCTCTCTCTCTCTCTCTCTCTCTCTCTCTCTCTCTTTATGAAACATGCCCACATATTTCCACCTATCATCCACATCCATAGATTTGTGTAATATTTCAATGCTCTCCTATTACTCAGCACTAAACCACCTGATTGCTGAATCTATTCCCTTCATCCACCGCTCTGTATGAGAACCAATGCCTTCCTTTCTTTACTGAAATCATTATATACCTTGTTCTTTCCTGATTACTGATCTTAACCCATTCAGTACCATGACGCTTTTCCATATTCATTCTGCTTACTATTTGTTGATTTTATACAGCTTCGGAAACTTATGATGGGGGATTAAAATTATGAAGACTGGGACCATTAATCTTCTGACCCCCCATAGACCTTTCCTAATGTCAATAAGATGGTCTAATCGCATACAAATCTCAAGGTTAAAATGTATCCCAGTATTGAAGGGATTAAGAATTTTGTTTAAGAGACATTTCATGAGACAGAAAGAGAAACGTTGATTAACACAGGGAGAAAATACAGGAAGAGAAGGGAGGAAGGAGAGACGTAGAGATGAGGTAAGGGAAAGATTAAATACATGCTGTAAGGTAGGTAAGAAAAATGGACAGATGGAACAAGAATGAATGAGAGAAGGAAAAAATAAAGTGCAGAGAGAGAAAGAAGAGGAAATTGGAGTACGAGGTAGAAAGATGCTATGAAGGAGGGAAAGTAGAAAGAAGGAAAAGATAGCTGATAGTCAACAGGTAATGGAAGAGATAATGAGATGCTATGAGAAAGGCTATAGGAAGGAGAGATAGAAAGACATAAAGATAAGGAGAACCATTAAGGAAGAGAAGGAAGAAAGGAGAGATGAAACAAATAACAACAGGAAATGAAAGAGGTGAAAAGATACAGTGTAGAAAGGAAGGAAAGAAAAAATAAAGGAGATAAAATAAAAGAAAAAATAAGGAAGAATGAATGATAGAAAAATAAAAGAAAAAGAAAATCATATTGAAATACTGATAGACATTAAAGTACGCGAAGAAAATACAAACAGCAGCAGATGTATTGGCCCTTACGAAACCGATAACTACATCTATCTTGCAATAAGAGATATAAGACAACAAATAAGAGAGTGAGAGACGCATAGAGGAGAAAAAAAAATATATGTAACTGTAGATGGAAAAAAAATGAACAAACATCCA
Source organism: Portunus trituberculatus (assembly GCF_017591435.1). Taxonomy (NCBI): domain Eukaryota; kingdom Metazoa; phylum Arthropoda; class Malacostraca; order Decapoda; family Portunidae; genus Portunus; species Portunus trituberculatus. Next base: position 5,470,958 of record NC_059283.1, on the reverse strand, counting down.
GATTAAAAGAAGAAAGAGAAGGAATAGTGGAAGAGAAGAGATAAACACATGAAAAAAAAAATGAAAAAAAAAACAGTAGAAATTAAAATATCACAATTATTATTCTTGTGAAAAAAATTAAAAGTTAATGTAATAAAATAACAAAGAATGGGTGACATTTCGCACACCTGACGCACGGCAGGTGTGTGTGTGGCGCAGGTAACGAGGGAGAGAGGGAGAGAATGAGAGATGGAGAAAGAGGAAGTGACATAAAGAAGAGTAATAAACTGAATGAAAGGGAAAGGAAATGAAGGTTAGTTGGTCTCTCTCTCTCTCTCTCTCTCTCTCTCTCTCTCTCTCTCTCTCTCTCTCTCTCTCTCTCTCTCTCTCTCTCTCTCTCTCTTTCTCTCTCACTAACATCCATTCCCGCAACCCATAAAACAATAACTATGTACTCAAACTTTTCCTCCATAAAAAGACAAGACAAATCCTCTTAAATATTTTTCCGACACAAACTCACCTTTTTCCTTCTCAAAACGTGACCAGCATTAGATTCCTTCCCTCTGTAGTCAATCCTTCCCATTACCACATAAAAAACTTTGAAAACACTTATTTTGTGTACCATTGTCACTTCAAAGATATTATTTTTCCCCCTCCTGTGTTTATCTCATTGGTTTATTGCAGTGATATCAATGTTATAAGCTCACTTCAGTCTGACTCATTTCCTCACTTCATATACTCAAGAAATTTCCTTTGTAGTTTAGTAAATATGAAAAGAGCTTATCTATATGAATTATTTATTTTTCTTTGTCTAATTAGTTTACTACATACAGTGATGTCAATGTTATAAACTCACTTCCTTACTTAATATATTTTTTTTTTGCCTCTGTACGTTAGCAAAGGTCAAAAGTAATTAGCCATCCACTCTGTTGCTTATTTACATTTAAGAAGCACATTACAGTGACATCATTGTTAAAAAACGCCAATCTTAATTACTTCCTCGCTTTTTACGTTCCTAATCTCTATCTGTATTTCATCAAAGGTTAAATTAATACATTTCCTTAATCTCTTCAGTACCAGGACGCGTTTCCACATAAATTCTGATTACTATTTGGGAATTTTATACAGCGTCAGAAACATGTATTGGGATTAGAATAGTGAAGACTCAAGCCATTATTCATTTGACCTCTTTAGACTATTCTTAATGCAAATAAAATCGCCTAATGACACCAAAAAATCAAAGTAAAAAATGGGTCTCAGTACTGAAGGGGTGAAGTCAATATTAAGAAAATCGACTCCAGCACTTCAGTCATATTTACTCAGCCCTTCTTCGCCTCCCTCAGTTCACTTCATATACTAGCTTCCCCTAAGACAGCCGAGGAGGGGAGAGGGAGAGAGAAGAGGGGAAGAGAAGGGAGAGAGCCGTGAGTTTGAAGGGTCCACTAGTGATAATGGCAGGTAATACTGACGCAGGAGGAGGAGGAGGAGGAGGAGGAGGAGGAGGAGGAGGAGGAGGAGTAGGAGGAGGAGGAGGAGGAGGAGGAGGAGGAGGAGGTAGATAGGTAAGGTAGGAGGAGGAGGGTGTTGAGAGAGAGAGAGAGAGAGAGAGAGAGAGAGAGAGAGAGAGAGAGAGAGAGAGAGAGAGAGAGAGAGAGAGAGAGAGAGAGAGAGAGAGAGAGAGAGAGAGAGAGAGAGAGAGAGAGAGAGAGAGAGAGAGAGAGAGAGAGAGAGAGAAAGAAAAAAAATAGGACACAAGGATCTCTTACAGAACGCTGCTTAAACACGAAGGAAAATCTCTCGTTAGGATCTCCATTAACCACTTCTGAGGGCGAGAAACAAAAGAAGGAACTCAAACCCTTAGAGTCGACCCTCTCTTCTCACCATACCGTAATCTGAGCCTTAGGAAACAGGTGCACTTGGCTCTGTGTTCCCCCGAGGCAGGCGAGAGTGAGGTCAATTAAGGCAAGGCACCGGAAAAATTACTGAGGTGTGGTACTAATTTGTCTCAGCGGCAACAGGTGGAGTCTTCAGGTGAGGGGGAAGAGAGTGGAATGGCTAACGCTGAAATATAGTAATAGTTCTTGTTTTTGTTGTTGTTGAGACTGATTTCTACTGAGTTTTTAAGGTGAGGGAGATGAGAGAGGAATAGCTAAGGCTGAAACACTGACTGGTTGATTTCACCCACTTTTCTGGTGAGTGGGAAGACTGTGGGATGGCTAAGGCTGAAATATAGTAATAGTTCTTGTTTGTTGTTATTGAGACTTTGATTTCACTAATTTTTTTAGGTGAGAAAGATGAGAGAGGAATGGCTAAGACTGAAATATAGTAATAGTTCTTGTTCAGACTGGTTGATTCCACCCACTTTTCTGGTGAGGGGGAAGAGAGTGAGATGGCTAAGGCTGAAATATAGTAATAGTTCCTTATTTTTTTTGTTGAGACTGCTTAATTTCAACGATTTTTCAGGTGAGTAGAGGGGAGAGAGAGAGAGAGAAAGATTGCTAAAGCTTAAATATAGTAATAGTTTTTTTTTTTCATTGTTGTTTCTGTCGTTGTTGTTGTTGTTGTTGTTGTTGTTGTTGTTGTTGTTGTTGAGGCTATTTGATTTCAACTTTTCAGGTGAGTGGGGAAGAAAGAGGGATGGCTAAGGCTGAAAATATATTAATAGTTTTTGAGACTTTGATTTCGTACTTTAAGACAAAGGAAGGTGACAGAAACCATTAAGCCTACATATAAAACTTTCTGCTTGACGGAACGAAGGATTGTTATTGTTGAAATCTGACAGTGATTTTATTTTATTCTTATTCTATTATCTTATCCTATCATTTTGAGGACGTAAGAAGACTAGGGAAGCTGCAAGGAGCCGTCAGACCTACACGTGGCAGTTTCTGTATAAAAATAACTGCCTAAAGGGACTGCGAGGGATGGCTGAAGAGGAAATAGAATAATAGTTACTGATACCTTGTGTTAATGTATTTCTGAGGACAAGACATGCTGCAAGGAGCCATCAGGAATTCACGTGGCAGTCTCTGTATTGAAAATGTCCGCTAGTTTGCACCTGTCACCACCATTCACTTATTTGACTTCTAAGTTATTTCCTAACCTAACCTAACTTAACCCCTTCAATATTGGGACACATTCTTTACCTCGAGATTTGAGTACAATTAGACCATTTTATTGATATTAGGAAGGGTCTATGGAGGTCAGAAGATTAAGCTCTCAGTCTTCATTATTTCAATCTCCCATTAATTTTTGAAGCTGTATAAAATCACCATATACTAAGCAGAATGAATATGGCAACGCGTCATGGTACTGAAGGGATTAAACTAACTAATTTAATATATGCTACACTACCTTAACTTAACCTAACTTACCTAACCAACCCTAACCTTAACCAAAGTCAAACCTAAACCTAATCTGAATAGCATATCATGGCAAGAAAAAGGGAAAGAAAAGAAGAAAAGAAGAGAAAGATTATTACCGTTTGACAGAGAAATAAGAAGACGAGAAAGAGTGAAAGTGAAGACGAAAATAACACCCACACACACCCACACACATCCATCCTCCCCCACACACACACACACACACACACACACAAATGCTTCCTTTATCTCCAAGCCCCTGTCTGTCCTATAGGCCACCGCAGCACACCTCAAAATCTTCTCCTTCACGTCTCTTCAAGCCAATTCTAAAAACGAAGATTTTAATAGATTTCTAGACTCCCAAATTTAGTCAGAACTGAGAGAGGCTTACGTCAACAAGGCAGCCTCGTGATTTCAAGGATTGGAAGTTAGTGAATGAATGAGTGAGTGAATAAGTGTGTGAGTGAGTGAGTGTGTGAGTGAGTGAGTGTGTGAGTATGTGAATGAATGAATGAATGAATGAATGAATGAGAGAGAGAGAGAGAGAGAGAGAGAGAGAGAGAGAGAGAGAGAGAGAGAGAGAGAGAGAGAGAGAGAGAGAGAGAGAGAGAGAGAGAGAGAGAGAGAGAGAGAGATGTGTGTGTGTGTGTGTGTGTGTGTGTGTGTGTGTGTGTGTGTGTGTGTGTGTGTGTGTGTGTGTGTGTGTGTGTGTGTGTGTGTGTGTGTGTGTGTGTGTGTGTGTGGTGAGTGAGTGAGTGAGTGAGTGAGTGAGTGAGTGAGTGAGTGAGTGAGTGAGTGAGTACAGTAAAGTAAGTGACAGGAAATTTATGTCTGAGAAAGCAAGTGAGAAAGTGCACGATATTGATAGTCGTAGTAAGTAATTGCAAGGAAATTTTAACCCACGTAACTAAGAAAAAGAAAACGTGAGAGAGGTTATAAGGAAAATCAAATAAACTGGTAGGTAATGTAGGCATATGTAAGAGAGAGAGGAAGTGAAAGAGGTTACGAAGCCGCGAGAAGGAATAAACAGGATTTTTTTTTCACGTTTGACGAAAGAAGTGAGAAAATGAAGGGGATTAGAAGGAATGATAAAAATTAAGCAGGAAATCGCGTGTTTTTGACTGAAGACATGAAGAAGTGAAGGTTAACAGAAGGTAAGGTCTTGGTAGGATAGTCTATGCGTGTCTCATTGATGAAGTGAAGAGGTGAAGAAAGTTGTGAGAAGTGATGAGGGACTGGCTGGAAATCTATGCCTCTGTACGACTGAAAAAATTAAGAAATTAACATAAAAAAGAGGTAAGGAATCAGCGAAGATATCTAATTATCTCTCAAGCTTCACAATTAAACTTTCTCTTGACATTTACGTAAATGGTGACTCTGGGAAAAAATAAATAAATAAGGGTGAAAAAAAGGCCCACAAAAGGCGTCAACTCCCAAAGACGACAATTAATTTTCTCTTGACATTCCTTACACAAAAGAAGACTGATAATTTTTTTTCTTTTTTTGTTATGGTCTATAGCGCCTGCTGGCATACTTGAAGAGTATATATGGGAAGCGCGGTTAAGCTTCCTCTCATTAGTGGCGCAGGCAATTTTATTGATAGTGGTACCCATATTAGAGCCCATATCACCACCCAAGCGCATCATCTTTAGTGTAACCACCTAGAACCTGGCTGTCATGGTGACATGCAGGTAACTTCAAACCACTCGACAACTGGGAAATAAATAAAACGTCCACAAAATTCGTCAGTTCCCAAAGACTAGTGAAAATTTTTATCCCAAGAAACTGAAAAGTGTATTAAAACTTCGCTCTTGAAACAGTTTAGGCAGAAAACGGAAAAATACAGAGGCAAAGGGCGGGGGAGAGGGAGCGATACGAAAGCTTGCCAGTGAAAAGGATGAAAAATTGAGAACACTGGTTTACTTTTGGTGCAGAGAAGTGGATTCAAACAGCCTAGAAAGGACCTGTGTGTGGGCGTCTCTTGGTGCTTGTACTCTTTGTTTTCCTTTGTAATCTTATTTGAGTACCACTAAAAAAAAAAAATCTCGAAAACAATAAAGTTCACTAGCTTTTATTTTCGGTTTTCATGTTTTGCTCCATTTTTTATTACGATTTTTTTTCTTTTAGAGCCGAAAGTCTCAAGTGGTACGTACCTAGTCTCTCTCTCTCTCTCTCTCTCTCTCTCTCTCTCTCTCTCTCTCTCTCTCTCTCTCTCAAGTCCCCTATGACCTTTGTTGTTGAGAGAGAGAGAGAGAGAGAGAGAGAGAGAGAGAGAGAGAGAGAGAGAGAGAGAGAGAGAGAGAGAGAGAGAGAGAGAGAGAGAGAGAGAGAGAGAGAGAGAGAGAGAAATAACACCTACACACACAAACAAAAGAAAGAAAAACAGACTGAAAAAGTGACGCTGTGGTGAAGACAAACAAAAAAAGAAGACTAAAAGGGGAAAAAGAAAAAGAAAGAAAAAAAGAAAAAAAACAGGAAAACATCGCACTAACCCCACTCCCGAACTCTTGAGGACCACGACGCGTTATAATATTCCTTCTACTTACTATTCGGCGATTTTATACAGCTTCAGAAACTTATGTCGCGATTAGAATAGTGAAGACCGTGGCCATTAATCTTGTGACCTCCATAGACCATTCCTAATGTCAATAAACTGGTCTAATCTTACACAAATCTCATGGTAAAACTTATTAATCTTGTGACCTTAATAAACCCTTCCTAATGTCACTAAACTGGTCTAATCTTACACAAATCTCATGGTAAAACTTATCAATTTTGTGACCTTTATAGACCCTTCCTAATGTCAATAAACTGGTATAATTTTACACAAATCTCATGGTAAAACTTCGTCTCAATACTGAAGGGGTTAAAATCTACAGCACATACCACAAAGAATCCTTATAAAAACACTAATAGGAGTAAGGAGTGAAGGAAATGAAGGAAGCTATAGGACTCTCCCAAGGGCGCCACATACCTGCAGGTGGTGAGGTATCCTTCAGGAGAATAGTTGATGTCCGAGAACCCAACTAAAGGCATAACGGAGAAGGTGAAGGAGTACAGCCAGGTAGCGAGGATAATGGCAAGCACCTGAGTGGGGAAATAGGTGAGGTTACTTGGAGAAGAGATTAATGACAGGTGAGGTTAAACAATGCAGTTAACTATTTCAAGAGTGATGCGATGAAATGGAAGCGTTTTTTTCTTTTCTTTATACCATGTGTGGTTTTCACGGGAATTTATGGGCTAAAGGGTATACTTTTTTGGGGTACTTCCTATCTCAAAGCCCACCCGCTAGGAAACCGTTGCCCCGAGTGAGGAAGCCCAACCTACACTCGGACCGTGGACAGAATTCGAACCCGTGCACTTGGAAACCCCTCGGACCCCAAAGCACGCATGGTTCCACTGTACCACGGCGGAGAGTTAAAGGTGTGGAAGGTGAATTAGTGAGGGAATAAAGGACAGGTAAATATGAAAATAATAACAGGTGACTTTACAAGGAATGAGGTTAACAGATGGTGTAGTAAAATATTTCATGAGGTGAAGTTACAAGAGAGTGATGTGGTAGAAGTGAAGTTAAAGATGTGGAAGGTAAATAAGTCAAGGAGAGGTAAGGGTTTAATTAATAACAGGTGAGATTACAAGGAGTGAAGTACGCAGGTGGTGTAGTAAATTATTTCATGAATGATCTTGTAGAAGTAGAGTTTTAGGTGTGAAAGATAAATAAGTCAGGCAATGAGGGAGAGATAAGGCTTATTGATGTAGAATTAATAGGTGATGTGGTTAGTAAAAATGTGTGAAAATTTAATCTATACTGTTATTAAAAGTTGAAAGCTTGAAGAGTTAAAAGGTTAATGAGAGACGAGATTAAAGGTGAGACTAAAAGTAAACGTTCAACTACAGAAGAAAATCACGATAGAAGTACATAAAAAAGACAAAATACAGAAACAACATTAAAAATATTCTCTAACATGACAAATTTAACACACGTAGAAACTAGAGACAACGTTGCATCACACACACACACACACACACACACACACACACACACACACACACACACACACACATTGCCTTACCTGGCGATGTGAGAGCTTCTTAAAGGGGTCCAGAGGGTAGGAGATGACCAAATACCTGTCGAACGATATGGCGGCGAGGGTCATGATGGAGGTGGTGCCGGATAGCCCTCCTATGAACCCGTACAGATCACAACCTGACGGAGGCGAAGGCGAAGGGTTAAGTCCACTGTAGGAATAAGAAAGTAGATGGAAGACTGAATATAAGGACAAATAGGGAGAAGAGAAGAGAAGAGAAGAAGAGAGAGAGAGAGAGAGAGAGAGAGAGAGAGAGAGAGAGAGAGAGAGAGAGAGAGAGAGAGAGAGAGAGAGAGAGAGAGAGAGAGAGAGAGAGAGAGAGAGAGAGAGAGAGTATATTACATTTTAACATTTTTTCCTCAGTAACATACTTAGGAAATTGTTTGACTCTCTCTCTCTCTCTCTCTCTCTCTCTCTCTCTCTCTCTCTCTCTCTCTCTCATAAGAACATAAGACCATAAGAAAAGAGGGAAGCTGCAAGAGGCCGCCAGACCTATACGAGGCAGTCCCAGTGTGTTTAATCTACCTAATTCCATCTATCTTCCCCATCCATGAATTTATCTAACCTTCTTTTAAAAATCCCTATTGACTCAGCCCTCACTACATGACCACTGAGACTGTTCCACTCATCAACCACTCTGTTTGAAAACCAGTTTCTTCCCATTTCTTTCCTAAACCTGAATTTTTCAAGTTTAAACCCATTATTTCTGGTTCTGACCCCGCTACTGATCCTAAGAACTACATTCATGTCCCCTTTGTTAAAACCCTTATACCACTTAAATACTTATATCAGGTCTCCTCTTAACCTACATCTCTCTAAGGAATGATATTCATAGGGAATATCCCTCATTCCCTGTATCTGTTTTAGTCATCCTCCTTTGCACTGACTCCAACAGAGCTATATCCTTCCTAAAATGTGGGGACCAGAATTGTACTCTCTCTCTCTCTCTCTCTCTCTCTCTCTCTCTCTCTCTCTCTCTCTCTCTCTCCTTCAGCCGTGACCTCAAACCTGCCACTCATTATGACGAAAATACCCGTCGATTCCCGGCTAATCCTCACCTAAAAAATACTAATACCTGGGAAAGAGGATAAGGAGCCTTGCCCGCTTTCCCTTGAGACTGACGAGGGGACGGTAAGTTTCTGAGGTAATGAAGGGACACGTTCTTATATAATGTTGGTCTATGTGCTTTTTGTTGGGTTTGTCAAAGATTGGAAATATTTAGAAGGGGGAGATGTTATCTTTTTTCGTTTTATATGCTAGTTTGTGAGGGAATGTTTAGTGGTATGAATAAAAAGCGGTGAGTGATTAATATGTAAAGTAGATGAACTGTAATGAGTAACGGCAACATACGTATATTACTATCATTATTATTATTATTATTATTATTATTATTATTATTATTATCATTATTATCATATATTATCGTTATTATTGTTATTGATATCAGTAGTAGTAGTAGTAGTAGTAGTAGTAGTAGTAGTAGTAGTAGTAGTAGTAGTAGTAGTAGTAGTAGTAGTAGTAGTAGTAGAAAAAAGTTTATAGACAGAAACGTACTGAAAATATCAACTTTGGTCCACCAGAGAGAGAGAGAGAGAGAGAGAGAGAGAGAGAGAGGAGAGAAAGTGTGTGTGTGTGTGTGTGTGTGTGTGTGTGTGTGTGTGTGTGTGTGTGTGTGTGTGTGTGTGTGTGTGTGTGTGTGTGTGTGTGTGTACGCATGTGTGTGTAGTAATAAAAGCAGAAATATTATATACACACAAATACATTCCACAAACACACCAAGACACACACACACACACACACACGGAGCCTCACCCACACGGCCCATCGCAGGAGCCTCCAGCAGCGAGTTATGCACCACGGCGCTCATCATTGACACCAGTAGGAAGTCACTCACGGCCAGGTTGAGAATGAACAGGTTTGAAGGAGACCGCAGCGCCCGCGAGCTGTGAAGGAGGCAACGGGAAGTTAGTTAAGATTTTTTTTTTTTTTTTTTACATTACAAGGGCACTGGCCAAGGGAAAACAAAGTGTTGGGGAAAAAAAAAAATCCCGCTGGTTGCCAGGCCCTGTGAAGAGGAAAGTAGGAGAAAGAGAAAAAACAAAAAAATCTAAAAGGAGGGTCCAGTTAACGTAAGAGGTGTCTTGACACTCCTCTTTTGAAAGAGTTTAAGTCATAGGCAGGTGGAAATACAGACACAGGTAGAGAGTTCCAGAGTTTACCAGTGTAGGGAATGAAGGAGTGAAGATACTGGTTAACTCTTGCATTAGGAAGATGGACAGAATAGGGATGAGAAGAAGTAGAGAGTCTTGTGCAGCGAGGCCGCAGGAGGGGGAAGGCATGCAGTTAGCAAGTTCAGAAGAGCAGACAGCATGAAAACAGCGGTAGAAGACAGATAAAGATGCAACATTGCGGCGGTGACTTAAAGAATCAAGACAGTCAGTTAGAGGAGAAGAGTTGATAAGACGAAAAGCTTTAGATTCCACCTTGTTTAGTAAAGCTGTGTGTGGATCCCCCAGACATGAGAGCCATACTCCATACACGGGCGGATAAGGCCCTGTACAGAGCAAGCAGCTGGGAGGGAGAGAAAATGGACGAAGACGCCACAGGACACCTAACTTCTTGGAAGCTGATTTAGCAAGAGTAGAGATGTGAAATTTCCAGTTTAGATTTTTAGTGAAGGATAGACCGAGTGTGTTTAATGTAGAGGAGAGGGAAGTTGAGTGTTATTGAAGAAGAGAGGATAGTTGTCTGGAAGGTTATGTCGAGTAGATAGTTGTAGAAATTGAGTTTTTGAGGCATTGAACAAAACCAGGTTTTCTCTGCCCCAATCAGAAACAAGTGAAAGATCAGAAGTTAGGCGTCCTATAGCATCTCGCCTTGAGTCATTTAATTGTTGTTGGGTTGGGCGTCTGTTGAACGCTGTTGAATAATGCAAGGTGGTATCATCAGCATAGGAGTGGATAGGGCATTGAGTCAGATTTAGGAGATCATTGATGAATAATAGAAAGAGAGTGGGTGATAGGACAGAACCCTGTGGAACACCACTGTTGATAGTTTTAGAGGAAGAACAGTGACCGTCTACTACAGCAGCAATAGAACGATCGGAAAGGAAACTGGAGATGAAGGTACAGAGAGAAGGATAGAATCCGTAGGAGGGTAGTTTAGAAATTAAAGATTTGTGCCAGACTCTATCGAAGGCTTTCGATATGTCAAGGCCGACAGCAAAGGTTTCACCGAAGTCCCTAAAAGAGGATGACCAAGATTCAGTTAGGAAAGTAAGAAGATCACCAGTAGATCTGCCTTTACGGAAACCATACTGGCAATCAGAGAGAAGGTTGTGAGCTGATAGATGCCTCATTATCTTCCTATTAAGGATAGACTCAAAGGCTTTAGAAAGGCAGGAAATCAAAGCTATAGGGCGGTAGTTAGAAGGATTGGAGTGGTCACCTTTTTAGGGACAGGTTGAATGTGAGCAAACTTCCAGCAAGAAGGATAAATAGAAGTAGAGAGACACAGATGAAAGAGTTTGACCAGGCAGTGAGCGAGTTCGGAAGCACAGTTTTTGAGAACAACAGGAGGGACTCCATCCGGACCGTAAGCCTTCCGAGAATCAAGGCCAGAGAGGGCCAGGAAAACGTCTTTATAAAGAATTTTAATTTTAGGGATGAAGTAGTCAGAGGGTGGAGGAGTAGGAGGAATATGCCCAGAATCATCCAAAGTTGAGTTGGTAGCAAAGGTTTGAGCGAAGAGTTCAGCTTTAGAAAAGAAGAGACAGCTGTAGAGCCATCTGGATGAAGTAAAGGAGGGAAAGACGAAGAAGTAAAGTTGTTAGAGATATTATTGGCTAGATGCCAGAAATCTCGAGAGGAGTTAGAATTGGAAAGACTTTGACATTTTCTATTGATGAAAGAGTTTTAGTAAGTTGGAGAATAGATTTGGCATGATTACGGGCAGAAATATATAGGGCATGAGTGAATGGAGAGAGAGAGAGAGAGAGAGAGAGAGAGAGAGAGAGAGAGAGAGAGAGAGAGAGAGAGAGAGAGAGAATGAAAGTTTTTGGTGAGTGATAGGAATAAATAGAAGAAAAAGAACAGGAATAGTGATAAAAGCAGTGGTAATAATCAAAAGAAGATATCGAAAGGTTGGAAATAAGGGAGAGAAAGAGGATGGGAAATGTTTCGTGAGTGATGGGAAGGAATGGAAGGAAAAAAAACAGGAATAATAATAAGAAAAATGACAAAGATTAACGGACACATGAGAGAAAAACTTGTATACACTTAAATCAATGAAAAAAAGACAGCGTGGTGGGTCAATCCGGAATAACCTAACCTAACTTAACCTAACGTAACTTAACCTTAACCTAACGTAAGGTACCTTAATCCAGCGAACATCAAAGCTAAACCATAATATTACAAATAAAATGCCAATGAAATAATGAAAGTTCAAAGAAATCTGAAAAAAAACCTCCTACTTTTTATCTTTCCTTTCATTAAACAATCTCTCTCTCTCTCTCTCTCTCTCTCTCTCTCTCTCTCTCTGTCTGTCTGTCTGTCTGTATGTGAATGAATTAGGGTTCGCTTTGTTTATGTCTAATTATATATCTGCATGTTGTTTCTTCTTCAATAAAAATGCTTCCTACTTTTTATATTTCCTTTCATCAAAGTCTCTTACATGTCTCTCTGTCTGTCACTCTGTCTCTCTGTCTGTCTGTCTGTCTAATGGATTTGCTTTTATTTCTGTCTATTTACCATTTCGTTTGTTTCTTTGTCCATCTGTCTGTTTGTCTGCATGCAAATAAATCAGTTTTCTTTATGTATGTATATGTCTGCTTGTCTGTATGTATGTTAGTGCACTTTTTATTCTATATCTTTCTTAGTATAGTTTGTTACAGTCAAGAATGAAACTTTTACATCTAGTCTTTAATTATTATCCGAACTGTCTGTCTGTCTGTCTGTCTGTCTTTCTGTATACTGTCTTGTCTATCTTTCTGTACACCTGTATGTTTTGTTTAAGTCAAGAATGGAGCTTTTTATATGAGCTTTTAATTATCATCTCTCCACACACACACACACACACACACACACACACACACACACACACACACACACACACACACACACACACACACACACACACACAAATTACTTTCTTTCTCTTCCTCCCTGTACAAGAATTATCATCAAAACATAATTGTCTTCTTTGTGTCATTACGCTGAATCTCAAGAATGAAGCCCACAATCCATATTAGGTATTGTATTCATTCCCTCCCCCCCTCCCCTCCTCTTCCTAGTTCTACCCTCCTTTCTCTTCCTCCTCATCCTCCTCATCATTTTCATCATCCATCCTCTATCAACAACACCACACAGGAACTAGATAACACACACACACAAACACACCCACACACACACACACACACACACACACACACACACACACACACACACACACACACACACACACACACACACACACTCAAAATAACGAAGATGACAACCTAATTTGGAAGACGAAAAGTAGAATATCCTTTGATCACTCTGTCTCTCTGTCTCTCTCTCTCTCTCTCTCTCTCTCTCTCTCTCTCTCTCTCTCTCTCTCTCTCTCTCTCTCTCTCTCTCATGCACAGGAATGATTGGAGGGACAGTGACCGGTATCGAACGAAGGATCACAGAACACTAATGAACAGCATTCCATCACAAGCCAATATTGCGAACGCCAGCTTCATAAGACAACCACAAATAAGAGAGAGAGAAAGAGAAGAAGAAATAATCACCTGGTACCTCTACTAAGAAAAAAAATCCAGATGTTTCAAAATAAAGCGAATAAATACACTCATTGATTCCAGGTAAGGTAAGGTTAATGAGTTCCAGGTAAGCGCAGAGTAGGTAAGTCTAAGGTTCCTGCAGGTAATCCACGCATCTGAAGCCTTGATAGCACAGGTGACGCCAGAAATAGAAGCAATCTCAGGTTATCTAATTTGTCTTCCACTTCATCATCTTCATCTATTTTCTCTCTCCTTATTTTTTTTCTTTCTCTTTCTCTCTCTCTCTCTCAATGATAAAAAAAGATAGCAGGTAAGAAAAATATTAAGCTCTACAGAGAGAGAGAGAGAGAGAGAGAGAGAGAGAGAGAGAGAGAGAGAGAGAGAGAGAGAGAGAGAGAGAGAGAGAGAGAGAGAGAGAGAGAGAGAGAGAGAGAGAGAGAGAGAGAGAGAGATGTATTGGTGTGGTTTTTAATCTTCGCAATGTACTGGCAAGGGAGATGGAGAGAGAGAGAGAGAGAGAGAGAGAGAGAGAGAGAGAGAGAGAGAAGTGATGGGTGCTTGGCAGTTGTTTTGTATTGTTTGTGTCTGCCTGAGTGATTTTACCGTCTCTCTCTCTCTCTCTCTCTCTCTCTCTCTCTCTCTCTCTCTCTCTCTCTCTCAGTGCAGGTATAAGAAAAGGAGTCAGAGAAAAAGACACTAAACATCCGATACGTCACTATTCTCCTTCCTCCTCCTCCTCCTCCTCCTCCTCTTTCTCTTCTTCTTCCTCCTCTTCTATATCTTCCACGGAGTCATTGGGAACAATAAGTAAGTTTTGCTTGTTCTTCCTTTATGATCCTTTGTGATTTCTTTCTAACGTCACTTTAAAATCACTTCTTCTCTTTCCTGATTTTTTTTTTTCTAATAATTGTTCCTGTCCATTGCAACTTCCTTCCTTCCATCCTTACCAGTAACATCCTTTCGTCTCCTGTTCCCCTTTAAAATTTCCCTCACGGTTTTTCTATTCCTTGTCAATCTTTTTCTGGTCTCCTTCTCTTCCTTCAGTCCATTGCATTTTCCTTCCTTTTATCCTCAACAGTAGCATCCTTTCGTCTCCTTCATTTCTCCTTTTGACCTTTCCTCGAGGTTTCTCCATTCCTTGTCAATCTTTTTTCTGGTCTCCTTCCTTTCCTTCAGTCATTGCATCTTCCTTCTTTCCATCCTTAACAATAGCATCCTTTCGTCTCCTGTTCTCCTTTAAGATTTCCCTCAAGGTTTTTCCATTCCTTGTCAATCTTTTCCTGGTCTCCTTCTCTTCCTTCAGTTCATTGCATCTTCTTTCCTTCCATCCTTAACAGTAGCATCCTTTCGTCTCCTTCATTTCTCCTTTTGAAATTTCCTCGAGGTTTCCTCATTCCTTGTTAATCTTTTCCCGGTCTCCTTCCCTTTCTTCAGCGCCACGGAGTGACTATACCGTAAGCGCCTTATCGTGAAGTCTTTGATGGCCCAATGTCGGGGAAGAAGGCAGACGTGCTACTCTGAGGATACATACGCCTCAGTAATTTCCAATCCCAGAAAAGTAAAATACGCGGAACCTACTGCCTGGTTGTGGTGACTTTATGGTGAGTGTGTGTGTGTTTCTGAGTGATAGATGTGTGCGAGTGTGTTGGTGAGTGATTAAGTGTTTGTGAAAGTGGTGGGGGGTGAGTGGGTGTGTGAGAGAGTGTGAGTGAGTGATTGAGTGTTAGTGAGGGTAGTAGGAGTGAGTCAGTGTTTGTGAA
>NC_059283.1:5423511-5443511 GCF_017591435.1 Portunus trituberculatus | reverse complement strand
TCAGCCTACATCTCCCAGCCTACCTCTTTCAGCCTACCTTTCCCGACAGTCCTTCTCAGTTACGCCGCAGCTTTGATCTCCTTTTCTAAAGCTTCAGACATCAGTATTCTCATCGCCATCTCGTCATAGTACGTTTCTCAAAGACTGACTCTGTTCCAGCTGCCTCACAATACCCGCCAGGCTACACCACACCACCTGAACAGCTAATCAGTAGGCAGGAGGCAGCACACGAGAGGCCATTCACATTACGAGGAGTCTAACGTTAAGATGAGTTGGGTTGGATTCTGTTGAGTTGTTGGTTAGAAGTGTTTTTGTATTTTGAAATGGTACTCTCTCTTTCTCCTTTCCTTTCTCTCTTTCGTGTTCTTTCTCACTTTCTTTTGTCTTCTGTTTTTTTTACCTTGAGATTTGTGTACCATTAGACCATTTTATTAACATTAGGGAGGGTCTATGGAGATCAGAAGATTAGTGGCCACAGTCTTCATTATTTTAATCCCCACATAAGTTTCTGAAGCTGTTTAAAATCACCAAATAGTAACTAGAATGAATATAAAAATACGTCCTGGTACTGAAGGGGTTAATGGTTCAGTAACAAGATTTTACAGTATCATAAGGAGAAACATTGAAAACCTGGCTAATCAATTTGTGGCTTCGAAAATAGTCGCAGTGAAGCTACACGGATTTTTTTTTCTAGCAACAGATTAAGAACATTTTCAATATCGATGACAAGAAAACGCTTTTAAACACGCTGGAAACCGTCTAATCATCTCTATAGCCTTGGAAAATAGTTACAGTGAAGCTACAAAGGTGCTTTTTATGATCTACCAACAGATTAAGAAAATTTTTAACATTAATGACAAGAAAACGCTTTTAAACACACTTAAAATTCCGTCTAATCATCTCTGTGGCCTTGGAAAATAGTTGCAGTGAAGCTATATGAATATTTTTATGAGTCTAGTGACATATTAAGAGGTATTCCACATTAACAACATGATAAACACTCTTAAGTCTTGAGAACCCGGGTTATCATCTCTGTGGCCTTAGAAAACTGTACTGAGAGAGAAAGACATCAAAGCCTATCAGAACACGAGCCGTAGCGCCGAAACAACTGGAGGAGACTCGTATACGTAACGCTAACTCGCGACAAAGTAAGTGTATCTCCTGGTGCGTCTCCTCATGCGGGCTCTCATAGGCGACCTGAGCTGGTGGGGCGAGAGTGTGTCACCACCAACACGGTCACACGAGCACTCTTCTGTAACGATCGGGTGAAAGGCTCTTTGTCGGAGGTAGTTTCTTGCAGGGGGCAGCGAGTAATCTACATCAAACAGGAGTGTAGAGGCCGGTACAAAGGCGAGAGCGAGAGAGAGAGAGAGAGAGAGAGAGAGAGAGAGAGAGAGAGAGAGAGAGAGAGAGAGAGGACTTTAGTCTATGTACACTTTGTAGCTCCAAGCATCTAACCCTTCAATTATTCCTTTACTCACTCTGTCTCATTCACCGTCACTCAGTCACTCACAGCTCTCCTCTCCGTGACACAAAGGCGAAGTGGCCCCATTCCTCCAAAATAGAGACGGTAATGCTCCAGAGTAATGGATATGATAGATACGGAATTTATTAACCAGAAAGGAAGGCACATGACTACATAACTGAAGGAATAAATAAGTAGTCAATAGATTGGTAGATAGATAAAAGCCATCAGAGTTTAATGGATGGACTTAGTAAAGGATAAGTGAACTGAAAGCGAAGGAATTAACAAAGAGGATGATGTAAAGGTTTATGAATATATAAAATTGATAGACAAGTGTGTAAATAAATATAAAAAAAAGGAAAGAAAAGAGAAATAAAGAAAGCAAAGAAAAATGCAAGAAAATCCCTAAAACAAAGGAAAACAAAAAAAAAACATATGAAAACAAATGAAAATTACGAAAAGTATAAAAAAAGATAAAAATACAAAAAAAAAACGAGAAAAAAACAAGAAAACGAAAAATATAAATAAAAAAAACATAGGAACTCAATTCAATCCCTCTACAGCAGCCCACACCTGAAGCTTCGCGACGACACCTGATATTCCAGACCTCCCACACCTGAGGCCACGCTCCCACAAATTATATTCCCTCTCCTTCTTGAGTGACAATTTTTTTCTTGAGTTACCCCTATTATTTTTGTCACTCCTCCATTTTCTTTCAAAAAGTTAAAGGTACGAGGAAAAATCTGTTATTTCCCTTTACGTTTTCCCAGAGAGAGAGAGAGAGAGAGAGAGAGAGAGAGAGAGAGAGAGAGAGAGAGAGAGAGAGAGAGCAGCAACAGGAAGTGAGAAAAAGGCAAAAAGTAGGCACGAAAGAGTTAAAGGAATGAGATCAGAGAGTTTGAGAGAAGAGAGAGTGAGAGGGATGTGAGAGTTGGGAGTTTGGGGGCTCTCTTACTCACTCTCCTCCTCTCACCTCAACAAAGGATTGGAGTTAAAGGCTTAAAAATTCCACTTTCCAAGCACAGAATATTAAGACAAATGAAACTATGAATGTTACTTTAGGAGGAGGAGGAGGAGGAGGAGGAGGAGGAAAAGGAGGAGGAGGAGGAGGAGGAGGAGGAGGGTGTTGTAGTAACAGTAATACAAAGACGAGGACAATGAGGTAGTAGTATTCGCGAGAAGAAGAAGAAGAAGAAGAGGAGGAGGAGGAGGAGGAGGAGGAGGAGGAGGAGGAGGAGGAGGAGGAGGAGGAGGAGGAGGAGGAGGAGGAGGAGGAGGAGGAGGAGGAGGAGGAGGGAGGAGGAGGAGGAGGAGGAGGAGGAGGAGGAGGAGGAGGAGGAGGAGGAGGAGGAGGAGGAGGAGGAGGAGGAGGAGGAGGAGGAGGAGGAGGAGGAGGAGGAGGAGGAGGAGGAGGAGGAGGAGGAGGAGGAGGAGGAGGAGGGAGGAGGGGGAGGGAGGAGGAAGGGAGGAGGAGGAGGAGGGGAGGAGGAGGAGGAGGAGGAGGAGGAGGAGGAGGAGGAGGAGGAGGAGGAGGAGGAGGAGGAGGAGGAGTCAGCGCATGTATTATATTTCCTTTCATCTCTTTGTCATGTGTGTGTGTGTGTGTGTGTGTGTGTGTGTGTGTGTGTTAATGTATATGTGTGTGTGTACTATATGCGTGTCTATATGTGCATAACACACACACACACACACACACACACACACACACACACACACACACACACACACACACACACACACACGGATATTATTTAGAAGGGAAGGATTGAAACCAGTAATCAGAGACACTAATCCATGTTGAGGCAAAATTGCAAGTGGAGTACCGCAGGGATCAGTGTTTGCCCCTATAATGTTTCAGATACACGTAGATGATATGACGGAGGATCTAGATAGTTATATAAACCTGCTCGATGATGAAACAGAAATAATGGAGGTTATAAGGGATGAAAGAAAAGAATTTGTAAACTATATAACAAGATTAGAGAGATAGAAAAGGAGAGAGAGAGAGAGAGAGGCGTAAGAGGGAGAAAAGGAAGAATAAAAAGGAGAGTATATATTCTAGTACCTATCAAACTACTAAAATTTGAAATGTTTTCCCATATATAGTTTCCAGTATGCCTACAGGCGCTATAGGCCATAACAAAGGAAATAAAAAATCTTGAGTACCATGACGCGTTTCCATATTCATTCAGCTTACTATTCGGTGATTTCATACAGCTTCAGAAACTTATGTAGGGGATTAAAATAGTGAAGACTGCGGCCATTATTCTTCTGACCTCCATACGCCTTTCCTAATCGTAATGGTCTAATCGTACACAAATCTCAAGATAAAAATGTGCCCCAGTATTGAAACGGTTAAAGGAAGAAATGGCTGTAGCAAAACAATGTACAAATATTCAAAGAGAAAGCAGATAAATATGCATATGGACAGAAGACAAAATAAACTTCGAGTCGATACACACACACACACACACACACACACACACACACACACACACACACACACACACACACACAGGTCACAAAGCAAGACAAATACTCCCTCTAGTGCTGAATAACTCTGGATATGTTCAAAGTTTCTCTCCTTACCAACAACTTTCAGGAATCCCAAGAGTGTGAGGCGCCGCGACCTTCCCTTTGGCGCCCTGCTCAACAACTGGGGCCGTGGACAACACAGGTCATCTTATATAGTAGGAATATGCATTGGAATTGACAAAAGGGCAATAAAAGTGAGGTAAATATATTCGATTTTTGAGATACCTCGTGTTTGGCGTGAATTTTCTCCCAGTGAGCGTCCGGGAAACAAAATTATACGATCTTATTTGGCAAGAATAAGCAATAAAATCGAAAAAAAGGAAGCAATTACGTTCGACTTCTGAATTTTGTGTTTTTCGTGACTTTCTTGCAGGTGACCGTCTCAGGAAAGAAAACGCGATCTTATCTAGCAAGAACATGTATGATAATCCACAAAAGATCAATCACCTCACGAATTCATTGACTGCTCTGTATCTTCTCAATCCTATGACTTGAATTCTTTTAACCGGTAAGTTTGAGGCAATCTTTAATTATTGGATGATCTTTTTTTTTTTTTATTTACCTTTCTTTAGGGACAGGCGCTTCAACAGGCTTATTTCTAGTTTTTTTTCTTTGGTGTTGCTCTAAGCCAATGCTAATCCTGCATACATAAAAAATCCTTCCTACATATCCATCGTGCAGTGGAATGAATACATATATACATTCGGTTTTAGAGTTGAGTCGTATTTTGCATGAGTTTCCCAGAACGGTGCCTGGAAAACGTGAGGTATTGACAGAAAACGAAGCAGGAAATGTCGAATCTTGAAAAGCAGTATAGTCAGTCAGTCAGCCAATCAGTCAACTCCTGCCATCCAGTGTCGGGGAAGAAAGGCTGCTCGCTCCCAGGACTTTCCAGCACGGGCGGTCCATAATGCATGACACGAAGCAAGGAATCGATCATATGTCTCCCCGCGACGTAAAGGAAGGAAGCAAGAATATGAAATGCAAGACAAAGAGCGCAAGGAATTGAGATAACCTAACCTAACCTAACCTAACAAAGAAAGGAATTGCAAATGCAGGTAAGACACTAGAATTGAACCTAATATATTCTAACCTAACCTAACCAAACAAACAAATGAATAGAAAATGAAGCTAAGACGGGAAAAACACTAGAATTGAACCTAATATATTCTAACCTAACCTAACAAGAAAATGAATAGAAAATGAAGCTAAGACAGGGAAACACTAGAATAGAACCTAACCTAACCTAACCTAATACTAACCTTTCCTTACCTAACCTAACGTGAAAAGGAATGTGAAGAGAAAATGAGACGCAGAGGAGAGAGATGTGGTGGTGGAGGAGGAGGAGGAAGAGGAGACAATAAAGATAGTATGAAGGGATAGAGAGGTTTAAAAAGGCGAACCGTCTGCCTTTCGTGGTCACGTTTTAGAAGTATCCTATGACAACCACACTCACGGCTATTTTCGTCGTGTGTGTGTGTGTGTGTGTGTGTGTGTGTGTGTGTGTGTGTGTGTGTGTGTGTGTGTGTGTGTGTGTGTGTGTGTGTGTGTGTGTGTGTGTGTGTGTCAGAGCCTATACCAAACACTACCACCACACGTTACGACAAAACCAACAACCAACACAAGAAACTAAAAAGAAGAAAAAATAAACTAACAGAAAAAAAAAAAAATATATATATATATATATATATATATATATATATATATATATATATATATATATATATATATATATATAAACTAAAACACCACGTCACTCAAAACTAAACCAAACTTTTACACACACAAAAAAAAAAAAAAAAAAAAACTTCCATTTCGGTCTAAAACAATAAAGCGTTCTGTTTTATCTTCATCCCCTTTAGATCCTTCTGACCTTCAACCCTTCAACACCTTAATCCCTCCTCCTCCTCCTCTTCCTCCTCTCACATTCCAAGGCAAGAGAAATATTTGCCAGTAATTCAGTGTCAGGCGTCATTCAGTTTTACGTCTATTTAAGTGACAAGAGGTTTAGAGTTGTCATTTTGGGATTGGAGAAGGAGGAGGAGGAGGAGGAGGAGGAGGAGGAGGAGGAGGAGGAGGAGGAGGAGGAGGAGGAGGAGGAGGAGGAGGTCTCATGAGTTTCTGGTAAGCTATCAAGACTTTATTCACTCATTTATTATCTTATTCTTCTTGTTCTTGTTTTCTTCTTTTTCCTCCTCCTCCTCCTCCTCCTCCTCCTCCTCCTCCTCCTCCTCCTCCTCCTCCTCTCCTCCTCCTCCTCTGAGAGAGAGAGAGAGAGAGAGAGAGAGAGAGAGAGAGAGAGAGAGAGAGAGAGAGAGAGAGAGAGAGAGAGAGAGAGAGAGAGAGAGAGAGAGAGAGAGAGAGAGAGAGAGAGAGAGAGATAAAGTGGAGAGAGGAGGAGGAGGAGGATAAAGAAGAAAAGAGGAAATATAAAGAAGACATTATGAGAGAGAGAGAGAGAGAGAGAGAGAGAGAGAGAGAGAGAGAGAGAGAGAGAGAGAGAGAGAGAGAGAGAGAGAGAGAGAGAGAGAGAGAGAGAGAGAGAGAGAGAGAGAGAGAGAGAGAGAGAGAGAGAGAGAGAGAGAGAGAGAGAGATGTAAATTTTCAAACTTGTAAAAGAATCATAACATTTTGTCTCTGAACGAATTTGAACATTTATATATGCCAGCTCCAGCTCTTCCTCCTCCTCCTCCTCCTCCTCTTCCTTCCTTAAACATCCTCCATCTCTTACCTTTTCTCCTCTATAGCTTATTCCTCCTACTTTTCCTATTCTTTTTCCTCCTCCTCCTCCTCCTCCTCCTCCTCCTCCTCCTCCTCCTCCTCCTCCTCCTCCTCCTCCTCCTCCTCCTCCTCCTCCTCCTCCTCTACTATTGTCGCTTAGGGAGAAGAGAAACAGGAGAAAGAAAAGAAAAGATGAGGGTTTTGAAAGCATTTCTCATCCAGTCCTTCTTCCTTTTGCTCTTACTCCTTCTCCTCCTCCTTTCCACAGCTGTCGCTTAGGAAAAGAGGAGGAAAAGATGCAGAAGAGTTTTGAAAGCGTTACCCACACACTTCCTCCTCCTCTTCCTCTTTTTCCTCCTCCTCACGTACGGTTTATTCAATTTCTCTCTGACAC
Organism: Portunus trituberculatus; assembly: GCF_017591435.1. Lineage (NCBI taxonomy): Eukaryota > Metazoa > Arthropoda > Malacostraca > Decapoda > Portunidae > Portunus > Portunus trituberculatus. The sequence continues at coordinate 5,436,396 of NC_059283.1, read as the reverse complement.
ACTCTTCCTATTTCCTCCTCCCTCCTTCACATCAGAATGTAAGAAATTTGCTCAGTTTTTAAACCTCCTGGCAAGATTCTCGTGGGTAAGATGACACGAATGAAAAGTGGTGTTTTTTTTTTTTTTTGCGTGCGTTTGTGTGTGTTTGCGTAAGTGGCAAGAATAGCGTGCAGAATACTTCAATCATCTCTTCCTCCATGTCTCACGTCTCTCCCTAGACTGTGAGCGGCGTGGAGGAAGAGATAGCAGCGTGAGATACAAAACTTTTCCTTCATGTATTGGCCAAACATTTCCACGTATCCTCAGAAGTTCTTGTGTTTCTCCCTTCGCTTCTTCTTCTTTTGGTTCTATCTTGTATTGTGTCCATCACGGGATTTCTTCTTTATCTTTCTTCTCTTTCTTCCTCTAACCATGTTTCTGTTTTTCTTCTATCTCTTGAATTTCTCTTTTTCATTCTTGTTCTTGTTTTCTTCTTCTCTCCTTTTGATGATGGTCCATTGTTTTCTTTTTCTCTGTTCTGGCTTGTCTTTTACTCTTTTTTTTCTTCTCCCTCGTCTGTCTCCTTTTTTTCTGATGATGTGCCTTTATGTCTTTCCATTACACTCGCTCTTTCGTTCACTCTTCTCCTTCCTAGTTCTTTTTCTTTGTCTATTATTGCTACACCTTCCTTCATACTCCTCTCTTTCACATCTTCTATCCACACTTTCCTTCAATACATTCTCTAAAAAAATCCCTACACCCTACCTTCCCTTTCACCTCCGTCTATCTCATTCAATGCATCTCGTACCAACACACAAGTTACAAAGCTGGTAGAGAATACATAACACGTAATACATAGAAAAACACATGAATACCACCTATGTAACATGGCAATGAAAGACAAACAAGATTATTAGTTTAGATGGAATTTTGTGGGTTTAGATAAGTTGCTGAATGGATTGCGAGTTAACGAGAGGAGAAAAGAAGGTAGGTAGAGGCTCAGTTATACAAGGTAGGGAATTACATAACGTGGCGCCATCTGTGAACGGAAAACTGAATTACCTAGACTGGTATTGCGTGTCTCCCGGGGTGAAATCTTGGTTAATGTCACTTGCTGTCTCGATCTCTAAAGTAAAGGTTAAAGAATTACCTCCCAGGTTTTTCTTTCTCTTTCTCTTTTCGTTTTCTTTTCTTGAGGGATAATTAGTCTCGTATATTCTGGGTTGCCTTCAAATTACTTATCCTACATTTTCTGTTCTTTATTATTTCTCTAGGAGGTTCTATCTTACTTTCATATTATTATTATTTTCTTGTTACTTTTTTCTTTAGTTATAATTACCGTTTGGTATATTCTAGCTGGTTTTGGAATCTGTTCTCTTCAATTATCTTTGTTTCGTTTAGTTAGTTGTATTATTGTAATCTTTTATTTTCTTTCCTTAAGCTTAGTTTTGTATTTTCTGCGTCGTGTTAAAATACTTTGTTTTAAATTTTCTACTTTCTTTTATGTTTATCTGTGTTTTGTTTTGTGTGTTCTAAAAGGAATTCAATCTCACATTTTTTTTCTTCCTTTTTTTTAATTTTTACTTTATTCATATGCGTGGTTTCAGTTTGGTACATTCTGAAGTTGTCCAGAAATCAGCTTCATTTGAAATCTACACTTTTCTTTATTTTTTTCCTCCGTCTTTTTTTTTTAGAACTACAGTTCACCATTTTTCTTTCTTTTTTCTTTGATATTCCATTCGTAATCAAAGTCGGCTACATTCAACGATCGTCCAGAATTCATTCCCCTCAATTTAAACCTTTTTTTCGTTGCTTCTCACTTTTTTTCCAATCAGTTGAGTCACTTTTTAATTTTTTTGGGTATACTGAGCAATCGTATCCAAAATTACGAAATGCCAATAGCTTTTTTTACTTTTTCAATCAATTTTTTGTCAGTTCATACAAATTACACCTTTTCATTCTTTTTCAACTATTTTTTTCTATCGTAATTGTAGCTCCAACCTTCTTGTCTTACGTAAGTTTTTCTATGTGGCCTTTACATTAACCTTTAGCTTCCTGAGCGTGAATTATTCCTCTTCTGCTCCAATCACCTGACCACCAGGGTTTATACACCCTTGCTTAAACCTTCTAATACAGAGACACATTTTTACCTTGAGATTTGTGTACGATTAGACGATTTCATTTACCTAAGGAATGGTCTATGGAGGTCAGAAGATTAATAGTCACAGTCTTCACTATTTTAATCCCCACATGAGTTTCTGAAGCTGAATAAAATCACTAAATAGTAAGAAAAATTAATATGGAAACGCGTCATGGTATAGAAGGGGGGACTCTTCTATCTCACCACCACCACCCAGTCTCTCTACTCTTTTCCACCTCCTGCTTTTCTCCTCTACCTTCCTTCTACCCTCTCCCTTCCCTAGGTCTGTCTCTCCTGTCTATCTCCCTCTTTTACATACCTATCACTCCACCTGCCTGCCCATATCACAGTCCTCCCCTATTTCTCCTTCACCTATTACCCCCATCACTGCCCCTCACTCCTCTCCCCGTCCCTGCGTCACCACTCAACCAGTCTTTTATCGTCTCTTCACTCATAAATCATAAAGTAGGTAATGGCACGGTAATCTCACGTGAACTACTGCTTGTTAAGTCCCCCTTGCCTCCTCTCCTCTCTCTCTCTTGACATCCGCAATCTCTCTCTCTCTCTCTCTCTCTCTCTCTCTCTCTCTCTCTCTCTCTCTCTCTCTCTCTCTCTCTTGTTCTTTACCATAGCTATCTGCTGTTCCCCTTTCTCTGTTTCATTTCCCTGTTTTTCATTTCTGTTTTGATTTCTTGAGTGAAAATTGTTCTACCTTCTATTATAGCTTTTATTTTATTTATTTATTTTATTTTATTTTATTTTATTTTAACTCCTTCAGTACCATGACGCGTTTTCATATTCATTCTGGTTACTATTTGGTGATTTTATACAGCTTTAGAAACTTATGAGGGGGGGGATTAACATAGTGAAGACTGTGGCTATTAATCTTTTGAGCTCCATAGTCCCTTCCTAATGTCAATAAAATCGTTTAATCGTACCTAAAACTCAAGGTAAAAAATGCGTCCCAGTACTAAAGGGGTTAATGTTTTCACTTCTTCCTGTTTTTCTTTCTTCTATCACTGTGTTTTGTTTCTTACTCCAGCTACTTATCATACTGCTTCTGTTCCCTTTTACGCCTTAATTAGCCTAACGTTATTTATCATTTAATTTCTCCGTCTTGCTCTTTCGTGCGGCTTTTACTTTGTCGATCTCACGTATTTCGAGTCTCTTTTCTTCTTCCTCATTTGTAAGAAGAAAAAGAATATCCTTGCCTATTTGTTCCTTCCTCTAAGCTCACCGTCTCAACATTACTTCCTGTCTTCTTTACTTAGTCGATTGTAACCTTTCAACCCCTTCACCCTTAACCTGCCTTTCCGCTTTCCCTCAATGCAGTGGAAGTGTGTGCCAGTAACTGAAAGAAGCACTTACACCCTGTATCTTTGTCAGTCACTGCTATTAGGTGTCTGTCTGGCAGAAGGGAGACTCAAGTGGCTTACCATTCTGGTGGTAATGACCTTATCGATGAGAGAGAGAGAGAGAGAGAGAGAGAGAGAGAGAGAGAGAGAGAGAGAGAGAGAGAGAGAGAGAGAGAGAGAGAGAGAGAGAGAGAGAGAGAGAGAGAGAGAGAGAGAGAGAGAGAGAGAGAGAGAGAGAGAGAGAGAGAGAGAGAGAGAGTGTGTGTGTGTGTGTGTGTGTGTGTGTGTGTGTGTGTGTGTGTGTGTGTGTGTGTGTGTGTGTGTGTGTGTGTGTGTGTTTTCCAGGTATACACGCTCACATCCTTACGTCAATACGCGCCACAGGTTATTTTCTATCACTCCTACCCTCTATACCTCTCTGGACTCCCATTTCTCCCAGCCATTGAAAGCCTCCACAGCTGCTTCTCTCGCTATCACAAGACTAACAGACACACAAACGACCTACACTGGTCAGCACTGGTTAGGTCTAGTCAGCACTGTCCCGCCTTTGGGCACTCACTCGTAACAGCAGGTAGCGAGGTAAAGGAACAGTAGATTACTATTTCTCAGGCGGAAAATGTGATCAGTAAGGAAAAGGAAAGGTGGAAATTGTTACCTAGCGTGGGTCTTACTGACACTACTTTCATTTACGTTGTTATGTTGCTAGGTCAGTGTTTGTTGTCTGAGTTAGTGGGTGGCAGGTGGCGGGGCTTTGATATGACTTGCTTCTCGTGACGTGACGCGCAGCAGGACGCCATAAAGAAGTGACGACAATCAGACTGAGTGACAGCCAAGACTTTCCTCAATCAAATGAAACAGTGCAATTGAGTTTTTCAGTTGCTAGTTTTCTTTTCTCTATTTGCACTCTATTCTGTCGCTCAAATACACGACTGCAGTGCGGAGGAGTTATTGATTACTAAGGCAGTGTTTTGATTTTGTACGAAAAGACACAGCCAGGAACCTGAACTTATGCACTGAAACATGTGGAGGAGCAGGCAGAGAGGACAACCAATCAAATAAACAGAGGTGACTGAAGCATGACTGAAGCATGGCTGAAGCCTGACTGGAGCGTGACTGGAGCGTTATCGAAGCATGACTCGCTATCCAACACAGTAATTAAGACAGAGTACTGAATTTCATATCGAGTTACCATTAAAAGCAAATATTCAGATGCATTCGTGAGAGTACTGGTGCGGAAAGTGTGGAAATGACTGGGTATATTTCATGCAGAACTGTCACGTGTAGACTAGATGGCTTTGTGTAACTTCCCTTACTTTATATATTTATGTGAGTGAAGAATAAGAATTATATATGAGGCGAGACCAGTGAGGCAACTACCTGTATTCCATCACCAGGTAAATCACCCTCAACTTCACATTATCTCCTGCAAAATACACTATAGAGACGAGTGAAGGAAAATAATCATGAAATCTTTTACCAGGCCACCATACACCAACCCTAAATCTCTCTCCCACACGCTAGGACCTCCATCCTGCATCTGTTCCCGCCCCTGTTTCGCTCTCCAGACCCTCCATCACCCTCCACCTCCACTCTCAGCCGCTTCATCGCACAAATACACACCAAGTTAGCGTCCAGTGCGTCGACAAACTTTACAAAGGTTATGAACGTGGAAAAAGTTATGTAAAAGTACAGAAATGCTGGTTGATGTATTGTGATATATTGGAGAAATAAAAATACTGTATTATCACCAGGAAGTAAAATTCGTTGGGTGTAATAAAGTGTATTAGTCTTATATTTTTCCTCGATACTTGCCCGCCTGTGAGAAAAATATAGGGAAAAACAGTGGTGACCTATTTACTAAGTGACGTTGTTACGGAGAAGCTGGGAAATGTCACGCACACGAACACACACACACACACACACACACACACACACACACACACACACACACACACACACACACACACACACACACACACATGAGAGGTAGAGAGAAAAAAACACTCAAATAACCTGAATGAACTTTTATACAATTGGAGGGAGATGAAATAAACGAAAGAAAAATAAGTGTAAAAAAAACTGACCGCTACCACCACCACCACTACCACCACCACCACCATCACCACCTCCACCTAGGCTGACCTCAAAGACCGCTCCCTTGTGCCACTCCTGTTGTAATGAAGGTTATTTGGGCTCCTGGCGCGGCTCTACAGGAGGGAACATGAAACAAAGCGCCATTCCTTTGCTCTCCTTCAAGACCCACACTTTTCCCTCTTTTCCTCTACACTTTTCCTTTTTTTCCCCCTTCTCTTTGAACTTGAGGACTCGGTATTACCCTCCAGTGGGCCAGTTTTTCTTTCGCTTTCTCTCTCTCTCTCTGGACACGCCCTCTCTTTCAAACATATATTATCTCACTTTTTTTCTATCTTTTTTCGTCCTTTAGGTCTTTCCCGTTGGACATCAAATACATGAATGAATAAACAGAACACTCCCAGTACAAAGGAAAAACAGACTCAATGTAAATTCTAACGTGTACAAAAGCAAATATGAAAACTTTACACATATGTATATATATATATATATTTTTTTTTTTTCGTTCTTTTCCATATGTCATGCATGAGTTAAAGTGGACAGTGGGTAGAGGAACATTTGCATGGGAAAGGTGGAGTTTGTATTATTAAATGTATTATTCATGATACGTGATTAGTTAGCTATGGCGTTGTAATCAGAAGTTCCATTTTGCAGTCAGTTGTTCAGTTGTAGGCATGGTCAGGTATTTAGAGTCATGATACAGCTAAGAGAGAGAGAGAGAGAGAGAGAGAGAGAGAGAGAGAGAGAGAGAGAGAGAGAGAGAGAGAGAGAGAGAGAGAGAGAGAGAGAGAGAGAGAGAGAGAGAGAGAGAGAGAGAGAGAGAGAGAGAGAGAGAGAGAGAGAGAGAGAGAGAGAGAGAGAGAGAGAGAGAGAGAGAGAGAGAGAGAGAGAGTGAGTGAGAGAGGGCTGTGTTGTATTCCTGTCCCTTTACTGAATCCTCCTATTGTGTTTCTCCCGAGCACAGTAATAATGGTTGTACTAGTAACCAACACAATGCTCGAGAGAGAGAGAGAGAGAGAGAGAGAGAGAGAGAGAGAGAGAGAGAGAGAGAGAGAGAGAGAGAGAGAGAGAGAGAGAGAGAGAGAGAGAGAGAGAGAGAGAGAGAGAGAGAGAGAGAGAGAGAGAGAGAGAGAGAGAGAGTACTTCCCTCCTACCAATCCATTTCCTCTCTCTTCGTTCCCTCCAGTCAGTCTTTTCGCCACTCACGAGTTCACACAAAGTAATAATAGCCAGAATCGGTCAGTCCGGCACGGCAAGACTCCGAACAAAGCCTGGGATCAAACTTTACTGAGTTAGTGAAGTTATTGGTTTTCTTGCGGTGACTTTCCTTCACGCTGAAGAACGAATGATATTTGAGTTACAGTGTAGAGTACGGAAGCTAACTTAACTTAACTAATGGTACGTCTTCTTGCTACTTTTCTTTCTTTTTTTCCTCTTCCCAGCTGATAGAACCGTATTATCTCTAACCTAACCAAACTTAACTAATGATATTGCTCCTTCTTGCCACTTTCCTTCCTCTTCCCAGCTGACACAGGCCAAGAATCTGTGTTTAACTCCTTCAGTACTGGGTCGCATTTTTTATCATGAGTTTGGGTATGATTAAACATTTTATTTTCATTAGAAAGGGTCTATGGATGTCAGAAGATTAATGGAGAGAGTCTTCCCTGTTTTAATCCCCAAAAGTTTCTGAAGCTGTATAAAAACGCCAAATAGTAAGCAGAATAAATATGAAAACGTGTCATGGTACTGAGGGGGTAAAGTCACATTGAAGAGTATGAAAGGTAATCTAATCTACCTTAACCAATAATCCTAATCCTCCTGGCCCGGTATCTGTGCCTTAGTCATATTGAAGAGTACGTCATTCAGCCTAACTAAACTCAAATCTAACTCAACTCAATCCCACATAAAACAAGTAAACACAAAACAGCCCAAAGCTAACCAAAGCTAACTCAAATGAGACATAATCTAACTCCAATTTTGTCCAACTCTCCAATACAAGAGTAAACCAGTACTCTCAATCATTCATACCTTTCTCTGGTAAACTCTGGAGCTCTCTGCCTGCTTCTGTATTTCCATCTTCCTACAACTTGACTTCTCTTAAGAGGGAGATTTCAAGACATTTGTCCCTGAATTTTGGATAACTCTTATTTCTCTAAGGGAACTGGCTATCAAGTGGGCCTTTTCTTTCATTATTTGTTGCCCTTAGCCAATGTCCCCTCTTGCATAAAAAAAAAAAATCAATCAACACAATACAATCCTAACCAAACCTAACCCAAAATATCATTAACCAAACAGACTCTAACACAACCTAACTTAAACACCCAAAATATATTAATTTGAATTCCATCGCGACATGTATTGAATTTTTGGCCACAGAACATGAAAAATAAAAAAAATACTGGTAAAAGTTGAGGAATTCTAGACTTTTCCTCCTCGTGTTACCTGAAGCGAGTCTACCTGAGTGTAATTACCAGAAAATACCATCCCTTTGTGCCCCATTTCCCATTTTCTGTTCTGGTGACGCAGTGGTTCCTTTCAAAAGTGTATGGCTTCTAATAATTTTTGTCCATTTCTTATTTTAAATTTCTTTTAGTTTCTATATTTCTTAGCTATTCCATATTTTTTCTGGCTTTTTAATCTTTTTTTATTCTTGTTCATTTCAATTTTTTTTCTCTACTTTTTATACTTTTCTAATTTTCCTTTCTTTTCTTTGCTTTTTTTTACCAGATTTCCGTCTCGTCTCTAACAATTTTCCCATTTCATCTGTCCATTTCACTTAAATTTTCCTACCTTATCTCTTAACCCATTCCGTTTTTCTTTTATCATTCTCTCTCTCCCTCTCCCTCTCTCTCTCTCTCTCTCTCTCTCTCTCTCTCTCTCTCTCTCTCTCTCTCTCTCTCTCAGTCCAAGAGGCCATGTCCAGTGTCTAGATTACGAGGGGACAAGATGAGAGGAGATTTAAGGATTCAGGGGGACGAGATCGAGATGAGCCGGTGAGGGGAAGACAGGCAGAGGGAAGGGGTGAGGGAGAGCTGTGGAGGAGAGGGGAGGTAGGGAAAGGAAAGGCTGCCGGAAGAAGAGATGAGAGGAGAGTATGGTAAAGGAAATGAACAGGGAGAGGACGACGACAACAACAACAACAACAACAACAACAACAACAACAACATGGAAGAGATTTGGGTATTGGAAAATCAATCGAAATAATATAACGTCCCCCCTCCTCTCTCTCTCTCTCTCTCTCTCTCTCTCTCTCTCTCTCTCTCGAGGCAATTCCAGGAGTCACTTTTCTCCATATATAAAAAAATAAAAACACACCTTTATAGACACACAAAAGGCAGGTAGCAGGTGACATGTTCTCACTTCCAGCCAGTCACGTACCAAGAAGGCATGAATGGATTTACCAGGAAAGGAACAAGAACCAGGAAGTTGAATATGACAGCAAGTTCTATTTTGTTATATTTTTTACTCGTCTGTGTCGTTCTAACCTTTTGAATGCAACAAATCAGAATGCATAAAGAATTCGATTATTTTTTCTTTTTCTTTTCTTTTTTTTTTTTTTGGTAAATGACCACAAGAAAGAAATTGGGATGTTTTTTTTTATTCCGTTTTCTGTTGATCACTCTACAAGAAACACAATTTGGGGTCTGTGATAAAGAAATTGTAGGTGGAAAAGGAGTAAAAGAGAAAAAAAAATAAAAAAGACGAGGTTTCCCATTTTCTTGCGGGTATAATGCTTACTGATAACATTTAATAGATTAGAATATAAAGTACAATGTAAGAGAATGTAATAGAATGGAATACAAATAAGCAAAATGAGTAAAAAAGATTAAAAGAAGAGGTTTCCCAACTTCTTGCGTGTATAATGTTTACTGATAACAAATAATGGACTAAAATATAATACAAATGTAACAAAAAAAAAAATCAATTGGAAGAAAAAGAGAGGAAAAAAAAAAAAAAGGTCATTATATTGTTGCGAGTAAAAAATATAAACCTAAAAAAAAAAAAACTTGGCTGCGTTTTTTGGCTGAGGGATAGAGTGTTAAATAGCATAAAAAAATAATTAACTGGTTCAGAAACATTGATACTCTGTCCGTGTGCGTTAAGTGAAGCATACAACATTTCATCTCTGTGGTGTATAAGTACTGAAGACTGGACGGTGTGTATATATTTTCCTATCGTGAGTCTGAAATTGTCACGGTTCATGTTACAAACTGATATCAAAGGTTTACAATTCTCCGCCACCTTTCTGCTTGAATACTTCTCCATTGTGCTCGTATGGCTGTATTTCACGCTGGGTTTAGTCTCATGCTCTCAAAGTGGTGAAAGAATGTTCGTCTGACCTTTGTGTTAATTCTATGAACTTGTTATGTTGATGTTAATGTGTGTTTGGTCTTTCTATCCTTGTGCTGTGAAAATATTCGTCTATTTATTGATGTTTTACTAATTTTTACCTTTGTGTTAATTCTATGAACTTGTTATGTTGATGTTAATGTGCGCTTGGTTTTTTTTACCCTAGTACTGTGAAAATATCCGTCTATTTATTGGTGTTTATCTAATTTTTACCTTTGTGTTAATTCTATGAACTTGTTATGTTGATGTTAATGTGTGTTTGGTCTTTCTATCCTTGTGCTGTGAAAATATTCGTCTAGGAGTAGGCAGTAGTCACCTGCCGCCCGGTGGAATACTCCAGGAGAGGTACTTACGGGGATGTAGGCAGTGCTGCAGACTGAGTGATTCCCCGTGTCCTCTCTTCCCGGTTCCCTTTGTGGTCTCATTTATACAATTGAGCAGCTGCAGCCTGCCCTCTAAAGACAACTTCTACTACTTCCTACACTACACTACAACACCTTACACTTTTACACTCTCTTCAAATCAAAATTTAATAATGGCTTCACCACGCCCTGCCTCGGAGTCCCCCTCTGGGGAGGGGACCATAAATGTCCCCAGGTCGGACTGCCCCTCTGCTGTCGACCTTGGGTGTCTTGACACTTCATCTAATACTTTCACTATCAATTTCTGCAACATTCGTGGCCTTCGTTCTAATTTTCAATCTGTGGAACACCACCTCTCCTCTACTAAACCTCATCTTCTCTTCCTAACTGAAACACAGTTGTCTGTGACTACTGACAGCAGCCCTTTTCTGTTCCCTCCTACTTGCTCTATCCTCATTTTCAATCCAAAGCTGGATGTTGCGCATACGTGCGTAACGACACCACTTGCTCTCGTGCCCACAATCTTGAATCTTCAGAATTTTCTACCATCTGGCTAAGACTTCAATGTCACTCTCTAACTAAATTCATCTGTGCTGTATACCTCTCACCTAATTCCTCTGACTATGTAAAATTCTTTGACTATTTGACTTCCAAGGTGGAGCACATCTTATCTCACTTTCCTTTTGCTGAGATCTCCATTTTAGGGATTTCAATGTTCACCACCAGCTTTGGCTTTCATCTTCTTTCACTGACCAACCTGGTGAACAAACCTTCAACTTTGCTATCCTTCATGACCTAGAGCAGCTAGTGAAGTTCCCTACCCGTATTCCTGACCGCCTTGGAGACACGCCCAACATTCTTGATCTTTTCCTAACCTCCAACCCTTCTGCTTACTCTGTTAAACTTTCCTCTCCGTTGGGCTCCTCCGACCACAATCTAATTTCCGTTACCAGTTCTATCACTCCAGTGCAGCCTCAGGACCCGCCTAAGCGGAGGTGCTTCTGGCATTTTAACTCTGCTAAGTGGGAGGAACTAAGGCAGTACTATTCTGATTTCCCTTGGGATGATTATTGTTTTCATGTCAGAGATCCTTCTCTTTGTGCCGAGCGCATAACAGAGGTGATTATCTCTGGCATGGAGCTATACATTCCTCATACTTTCTCTAACCCTAAAGCTAAAAAGCCTTGGTTTAACTCTGCTTGTTCTCGTGCTGTCAATGATAGAGGCGGCTCACAAACGGTTCCGTAGCCATCCAACTGCTGAAACTCATGCCCTATATATTTCTGCCCGTAATCATGCCAAATCTATTCTCCAACTTACTAAAAACTCTTTCATCAATAGAAAATGTCAAAGTCTTTCCAATTCTAACTCCTCTCGAGATTTCTGGCATCTAGCCAATAATATCTCTAACAACTTTACTTCTTCGTCTTTCCCTCCTTTACTTCATCCAGATGGCTCTACAGCTGTCTCTTCTTTTCTAAAGCTGAACTCTTCGCTCAAACCTTTGCTACCAACTCAACTTTGGATGATTCTGGGCATATTCCTCCTACTCCTCCACCCTCTGACTACTTCATCCCTAAAATTAAAATTCTTTATAAAGACGTTTTCCTGGCCCTCTCTGGCCTTGATTCTCGGAAGGCTTACGGTCCGGATGGAGTCCCTCCTGTTGTTCTCAAAAACTGTGCTTCCGAACTCGCTCACTGCCTGGTCAAACTCTTTCATCTGTGTCTCTCTACTTCTATTTATCCTTCTTGCTGGAAGTTTGCTCACATTCAACCTGTCCCTAAAAAAGGTGACCACTCCAATCCTTCTAACTACCGCCCTATAGCTTTGATTTCCTGCCTTTCTAAAGCCTTTGAGTCTATCCTTAATAGGAAGATAATGAGGCATCTATCAGCTCACAACCTTCTCTCTGATTGCCAGTATGGTTTCCGTAAAGGCAGATCTACTGGTGATCTTCTTACTTTCCTAACTGAATCTTGGTCATCCTCTTTTAGGGACTTCGGTGAAACCTTTGCTGTCGGCCTTGACATATCGAAAGCCTTCGATAGAGTCTGGCACAAATCTTTAATTTCTAAACTACCCTCCTACGGATTCTATCCTTCTCTCTGTACCTTCATCTCCAGTTTCCTTTCCGATCGTTCTATTGCTGCTGTAGTAGACGGTCACTGTTCTTCCCTAAAACTATCAACAGTGGTGTTCCACAGGGTTCTGTCCTATCACCCACTCTCTTTCTATTATTCATCAATGATCTCCTAAATCTGACTCAATGCCCTATCCACTCCTATGCTGATGATACCACCCTGCATTATTCAACAGCGTTCAACAGACGCCCAACCCAACAACAATTAAATGACTCAAGGCGAGATGCTATAGGACGCCTAACTTCTGATCTTTCACTTGTTTCTGATTGGGGCAGAGAAAACCTGGTTTTGTTCAATGCCTCAAAACTCAATTTCTACAACTATCTACTCGACATAACCTTCCAGACAACTATCCTCTCTTCTTCAATAACACTCAACTTCCCTCTCCTCTACATTAAACACACTCGGTCTATCCTTCACTAAAAATCTAAACTGGAAATTTCACATCTCTACTCTTGCTAAAT
>NC_059283.1:5346011-5418511 GCF_017591435.1 Portunus trituberculatus | reverse complement strand
TGAAAAGGTTGAGACGGATGAGAGAGAAATGACATAATTCCCGCTAAAAAGAATAATAAATTAATAAAATGAACAAAGTAATAAACTGAAATAAAACATTAAAACGAAGTAATAAACATTAATAAACCTAATTAAAATCCAGACCGAGATGTTATGCAGTTTATTTCGAGGAATTTTAATTTAGAATCTGAAAGGAAAGGAAAATGTGAAATCTTTGAGAGGTTTATTTCATATCATTGTTGTTTACTTCCGCCTCACTTCACTCTTATGAGGTGTCTTTCCCTTGTTCCCCTTGTTATTTGTTTTTCTTGAGTTATTTCTCTTTTATTAGTGATACACATTTTCTTTCCTTTTGTTCCATGTATCTTATCGTGTTTTTTGTCTTTTAAGTGATACACATTTTTTTCCTTTTCTTCCATGTATCTTATTGTATTTTTCTTGTGTTAATTGTCTTTTTATAGTGATACACATTTTCTTTTCCTTACTTTCATGTATCTTATCTTTTTTGTTACAATAATCGCGTTTTCTTTCTCTTATTTTTGTCTCTTTTTATTTCCTCTTAGTATGATAATGTGTATTTTCTTTACATCCTTTTATTTTCTTTTTTTTTTCGTAATAGTTATAAGCATTTCCTTTCTTTTAGTGTGTAGTTCACCTTATTGTAATTGTCTCTCTTAACTCATTCTTACTTCTTACTCTATTCCTAACAATATATTTTTTTTGCAATACTAATACATATGGCATTTTTTTTTTTTTTTGTAATATTAGTATGAAACTTTCTTTTTCCATCATCCATATACTTACAAAGACTTTTTTCAATACTAATATATACGTACACACGCACACACACACACACACACACACACACACACACACACACACACACACACACACACACACACACACACACCAACATTTTAACACGAGTCAACAAGAGGCGCACACACACACACACACACACACACACACACACACACACACACACACACACACACACACACACACACTACACACACACACACACACACACACACACACACACACACACACACACACACACACACACACACACACACACACACACATCTACACATCCACCTTTCAACACAGTAACATTTTAAGTTTAACATCAAGAGGAGGGAGAAAGGAGAGCAGAGAGTCACGCTTCACTCCGTCAGAACCACCCAGCAGCCTCCCGCCGCTCTCCCTCTGCCTCATTACACTGATTAGCGTGCAGGTAAGGCCCAGCCCGCAGGTGATAACAATGAGGCTGAAGGGAGACCGATGCTAACAAGAGGGAGTTAGAGTTAATGCCAGGCTAAGCAATGGGAGTTTAATAAGAAAAAAAATGTTAAAGGAGGAAGGAGGAGGAGGAGGATGTGGTGGTGGTGGTGGTGGTGGTGGTGGTGGTGGTGGTGGTGGTGGTGGTGGTGGTAGTAGTGTTGGTAGTAGTGGTGGTAGTATTTCTTTGTTCTTTCAATCATGTTCACTGAGAAGAGAGAGAGAGAGAGAGAGAGAGAGAGAGAGAGAGAGAGAGAGAGAGAGAGAGAGAGAGAGAGAGAGAGAGAGAGAGAGAGAGAGAGAGAGAGAGAGAGAGAGAGAGAGAGAGAGAGAGAGAAAGGTTAATGAACGAGAAAATTAATATGAAAATGTCAATAAAAACACAAGCCCACCTCAACCACCACCACCACTACCACTACCACCACCACACTCATCTACCAATAACCTCACATAGCTGATCACACAGAAAATGTACAGTAACACTTTTTCACTCCATCTCCCTGTTGCAGCTGCGGGGAAATGTCTTCAGAGTGACTAGAAAGAAATTGCATCACATATTTACCGCCATGGGGAGCAAATATGAAGAGAAACGTATGACGGATATTTCTAGTACTTGGCTAGGTAGGTGGTGGTGGTGGTGGTGGTGGTGGTGGTGGTGGTGGTGGTGGTGGTGGATTGCACAGTAATGAAAGAAGAGGAGAAAGAGTGGAAGGATTCGAAGGAGGATGTTGTGAAGGAGGATGAGGAGGAGGAGGAGGAGGAGAAGAACGAAAAAAGTAGAGGAGGAGATGCATGATAAAGAGGAGGTGACTGAGGAGGAGGAGGAGGAGGAGGAGAAGGTGGGATAAGAGAACGAAAAATGAGGTGATGTGGAGGAGGAAGAAAAGGAGGATTAGGAGAAGTAGGTTGTGGAGGAGGAGGAAAACGAAAAAGGAAGAGAAAAATAGAACACAAAGTTGAGAGGAGCAGGAGGAGAAGGAGGAGGAGGAGGAGGAGGAGGAGGAGGAGGAGGAGGAGGAGGAGGAGGAGGAGGAGGAGGAGGAGGAGGAGGAGGAGGAGGAGGAGGAGGAGGAGGAGGAGGAGGAAGAGGAGGAGGAGGAGGAGGTGCTGGCGGCGGTGGTGGTGGTGGTGGCAAGAAAAATTAAGTGAAGCAGCAACACTAAGAGGCAATAATGGAGAAATGTAATCGAGAAGAGGAGGAGGAGGAGGAGGAGGAGGAGGAGGAGGAGGAGGAGGAGGAGGAGGAGGAGGAGGAGGAGGAGGAGGACAACAACAACAACAACAACAACAACAACAACAACAACAAAAACAAGCACAAGAAAAAGAAGAAGAAGAAGAAGAAGAAGAAGAAGAAGAAGAAGAAGAAGAAGAAGAAGAAGAAGAGGAGGAGGAGGAGGAGGAGGAGGAGGAGCAAGGCAAGTTAGTCTATACACTTAAAAGCATGTTACAAACTCAATTAACTGCAGCCAACGCACTCTCACTAACACTTGAGGCAACACAGGTATTTCAACACACAACACCCCACGCCAAACTCTCGCCTCACACTCATCACCAATTAAATTATCCCTGAAACTTCCACATACATCTGATCACGACACGAGATGAAATTTTTGGACGAAATAACAAACAATTTTCTCCTACAAACAGCAATCGGGGTGTGTGTGGGCGAAGGACAGAGGAAGAGAAAATGAGGTGAAGTCGCAGGAGTGAATGAGCGGAGGAAGGATGTAAGGGGAGGCAGTAAACAAATATAAGGATGGTGCAGTTGGTGATGAGTGAAGGAGATGAGTAGGAAGCAGAGGAAAGGAATAGACATAAGGAAGTCAACAGGATGAAAGGAAGGGAAGAGATAGATACGAGGAGATGGTGAGGGAAAGAAGGAATGGGATAGGAGGCAGAAAGACAAGAAAAAGAAAAGACAGCGGAGGAAAAAAAAAAAGAAAGCTGAAGAGGTAAAGGTAAGATGAAGAGGTGGCAATAGCAGAGGAGGAGGAGGAGGAGGAGGAGGAGGAGGAGGAGGAGGAGGAGGAGGAGGAGGAGGAGGAGGAGGAGGAGGAGCAGGAAATGCGGAGACGACAATGTAAACAAGATATAGTTGGATGAGAGAGAGAGAGAGAGAGAGAGAGAGAGAGAGAGAGAGAGAGAGAGAGAGAGAGAGAGAGAGAGAGAGAGAGAGAGAGAGAGAGAGAGAGAGAGAGAGAAGAGAGAGAGAGAGAGAGAGAGAGAGAGAGAGAGAGAGAGAGAGAGAGAGAGAGAGAGAGAGAGAGAGAGAGAGAGGGGAAGAGTCTGGCAGCCATCCAGGGTCCTGCATTTAAAAGATAGGGTTTTGTCTGCCCTCGTTTCCGTTCATTACGTAACGTCGCGGCCTCAACCTTCCCTGGAGTACCCTGCGGCGCCTTGACCCTGAAGACCCTCAAGTGACGAAGGCTCGGCGGTGTGTCTTTCTCAGGTCTACAGATTTTCTCTTCTTAAGTCTACAGATTTTCTCGCCTCAAGTCTATATATTCTGAAGTCTACAGATTTTCTCCTCTGGTCTATTATTTCCTCGTCTTATGTCTACAGATTTTCTTCCAAATCTACGGATTTTGTCTCTCAGGTCTACAAATTATCTCCTGACGATTATTACTGATTTCTTTTTGTGGTTTTTCGTTGTGATATGTTGTTGCTGCTGCTACTACTACTACTGCTACTATTACTGCTACTACTGCTACTGTTACTGCTGATACTGCTACTACTACTGCTCCTACTGTTGTTATTGTTACTACTACTGTCAAATAATCTCAGAATGGTATCTTTATGTCATTAATTCCATCTATTCACTGCCTGTATCCTCTATAACTTACTCATCAAACTCTCAAAGACCCACACATAAAAACTCGTACTTTCTTTTCTTGACATTTTTCAGTATAGCTTCTCGAGTCCTCCCTCCCACTCCCTTCCGGACTTCCAGCGACCTCCAGTAGCTACTTTCAGCCTGGCCTAGAATGAGGAACCCTCGTCTTATGTGAGGCAGAGAAATCCGATATAACTTTTCACTCAATCTAGTCGTTACTCTCTTCGAAGTTTTTCAAGAAGTTTGTAGCAGGATCTCTAATTGGAGGGAGAGGAGGGACGCAATGGAACACAAATGAACGCATAGAAAGTAGTACCATGGATAGATAAAAAGCAACAAGGAATTTGAGAGGAGAGTGAGAGAAATATAAAATTAATCAATCTCCAGCTACATACAATCCTAATATCTGTTTTCTGATTGGCTGCTTCCTTTTGTAAAATTGATTTACTGAGGTACATTTAACTAGAGGAAGAGGGAGAGGAAGAAGAGGAGGAAGAGGAGGAGATACAGCACTGGTTGTTACATTTACCTAGAGGAGGAAGAAGAAGAGGAGGAGCTATAACACGAGGAGCAACAGGAGGAGGGAGAGGAAGAGGAGGAGGAAGAGGAAGAGGAGGAGCTACACACTGAGAAGCTACAGCACTGGTTCTTACATTTACCTAGAGGAGGAAGAAGAGGAAGAGGAGGAAGGAGAAGAGGAAGAGAAGGAGGTATAGCACTGGTTGTTTACTTTCCTACTTCTCGTTTATTTAATGATCTTAGAAATTTATAAGAATGACAAATACGAGTTTCTTTTATTTAATCCTCCTTCTCCTCTTCTTCCTCCTTCTCCTCCTCTCTCCTCCTTCACTTCCTATCACAAAATCGCTGGAAAAGGAAAGAATATCAGGAAAAATTGATGAAGTCTTCCGGTTTTCCCAATAAGAATACTAATGAGAATTTTCCAAGTTAGAAATCTGAGTGAAAAAAAAAATGGTAATACTGAGGGAAGGAAAAATATATAAGGGGAAAAAAATCAAAGTAAAGAACAAAATATTAAAGTAAAGTGGGGAAAACTATTGAAATGAAATCGAAAGGAAGAATATAGGGAAAAAAATAAGTGAAGGGGAAATATTAAAATGAACTGAAGAGGAAAAATATTGGGAAAAAATAAAAGTAGACGAAAAATGTTGAAATACAAGTCAAGAATTAATATCTGACCAGGAGAGAGAGAGAGAGAGAGAGAGAGAGAGAGAGAGAGAGAGAGAGAGATAGAGGACTTTTATACAAACTGCGGAATGAGAGCCTTGACTGAGAAAAGATAAGAGACAGAGAGAGAAAAGAAAAGAAAAAATCTTAAAAAGAAATGAAAAAACAGATCAACTCTCTCTCTCTCTCTCTCTCTCTCTCTGGAAAGGTAAATGGAAAACATATCAGTGCTTCTCCAAAAATAACGAAGCCACCCCCACTGAAATCCCACGAAAGAAAACGGCCCTTTCACCTTCTGTTGTGGTCTCCAGTTGCCGAAGCTTTGACGTAAATACTTGAATAGAAAACCTCGTAAGTTTACCCAAGCCAGTGTCTTCCCATCCCATGTTTGTGGTGGTGGTGGAGGAGGTAATTGTAGTAGCAGTTATAGTTGTTGTAGATGTAGTTGTTGTAGTGTAGATATTGTTGTTCTTGTAGTAGTAGTAGTAGTAGTAGTAGTTGTTGTTGTTGTTGTTGTTGTTGTTGTTGTTGTTGTTGTTGTTGTTGTTGTTGTTGTTGTTGTAGTAGTAGTAGTAGTAGTAGTAGTAGTAGTAGTAGTAGTAGTAGTAGAGTAGAAGTAGAGTAGAGTAGAAGTGGAAGTAGAAGCAGAAAGTAGAAAGAAAGTGGTGGTAGTAGTAGTAGTAGTAGTAGTAGTAGTAGTAGTAGTAGTAGTAGTAGTAGTAGTAGTAGTAGTAGTAGTAGTAGTAGTAGTAGTAGTAGGTAGCAAAATTAATCCATACATACATCCATTTCCTTACATTAAAAATTTGAAAATTTATGAGTTTTGCTAACATGACAAAATTGGAAAACTTGATTTAAAAAGTCACGTAAACTAATCTTCCAATATCTCTCCCTTACTCCCTCTCTTACCACTCCCTCTCCCTCTCCCTTCTTTCCTCTCTTACCACTCTCTCTCTCTCTCTCTCTCTCTCTCTCTCTCTCTCTCTCTCTCTCTCTCTCTCTCTCCAAACATCAATAAGTCTAAGAATGCATATGACACATCAGGAATTGACATCCTTTCATGCTGACGGTCTAAGGGGAAGAGAGAGAGAGAGAGAGAGAGAGAGAGAGAGAGAGAGAGAGAGAGAGAGAGAGAGAGAGAGAGAGAGAGAGAGAGAGAGAGCAAAGGTGTGGAAGGTGAGGCGATGGTTATGTGGCACAGGAGTGGTCTGTATATATGTGTGTGTGTGTGTGTGTGTGTGTGTGTGTGTGTGTGTGTGTGTGTGTGTGTGTGTGTGTGTGTGTGTGTGTGTGTGTGTGTGTGTGTGTGTGTGTGTGTGTGTGTGTGTGTGTGTGTGCGAAAATTTCATCATAGTTTTATTTAGCTAACTGACAGAAACAAGCTCTTTAATTTAGTGTTATTTTCATCAGTGTTCATTTACATAATTTTGTTAATATTGTATTAAGAGGTACACGATTCGTCATTTTGTAAATAAACTAATTACACTAACTAATTAAAACCGGAGAGAGAGAGAGAGAGAGAGAGAGAGAGAGAGAGAGAGAGAGAGAGAGAGAGAGAGAGAGAGAGAGAGAGAGAGAGAGAGAGAGAGAGAGAGAGAGAGAGAGAGAGAGAGAGAGAGAGAGAGAGAGAGAGAGAGAGAGAGAGAGAGAGAGAGAGTGAGTGTGTGTGTGTGTGTGTGTGTGTGTGTGTGTGTGTGTGTGTGTGTGTGTGTGTGTGTGTGTGTGTGTGTGTGTGTGTGTTTAGGGGGGAGGAGAGGGAAGTATCTACATAAAGGAGGGGAGAAAGAGGCTTAAGCGCGAAGGTCTTGGGTTACGTCCTATGAAGATCAAAGGATAGTTTAGTTATCCTATAAGGAGTGTTGAATGACGGCAGAATTCGGAGGAGGAGGAGGAGGAGGAGGAGGAGGAGAAAGCCGCAGTCACGTGTATTTCAGCTAAGGAAAGCTATCTTGTCTATTTTCATTATTTTCCTGCTATTTTTTTCCATTTCAATCTCCTAGTTCTGTAATAATTGCTTGCATGAACACGCACGAGAGAAAACGGAGAAAGTATATAAAGTTTACTCAATTTGCACCGTCAGATATACACACGAGAGCTCCGAGGAGGGTTGGTATCTGGAAAATGAAAGATACGAACACTAGTGCATTTTGTCTTTTCAAACTGACAAACATTGGCGAGAGCTTAAGGCAAAATAGTTAGAAAATAGACTGTAAACGGGAAACCAGATTAATTTTCTCCTTTACTGCTGGAAATATTTGCGATAGCTCAAGGCAAGAGAAGTATCTAAGCCCCAAGACACAAAATGAAGCAAGCAGATTAATTAAGGCTTTATTACAATGACCAAAATACACAAAAGAATAACAGAACAGTGTCTAACATTAGTGCGGCAGACAAATAGACAAACAATGTTATTATAATTCTCAAAACGTCATAAACCCATATTTAGAAACACTTCGCTCTTTCACCACGACAATTTTCAAGACTGTAGAGTTAATTAGCCGGGTTATGAACGTTTCTCCTACTCATAACGTCGAGGTCTTGTCAAGCTATCACTAAAATACCCTTGAAAATTTAGTGTCAGTTTAATTACACCTTTGGGAAAGTCATAAAGGCGTCGTAGTGTAGAGACTCACACAGCGAAACATGCACTACTAATCATAACGTAGAAATCAAGTCAATCTATCAATGGAGTCACACACTTGAAAAGCCCGTGTCACTTACATCAAAGCCTTAGGAGAGAGGTGGAGGTGTCGTGGTATACAGATTCATATAGCAACACACACACTAATACACGCCCCTTTTACGCCTTCCCTTAACACAGATCCCCAGTAATACATTGCCCACTTATCCAACCCTCGCCCGTTTCTCCGTCATCACCCTCATCTCTCTCTCTCTCTCTCTCTCTATCTCTCTCTCCTTCTCACATTCCCCTCACTTGCCTTATATAAGATTTGCATTCGTACTCTTTCACCTGAGAGAGAGAGAGAGAGAGAGAGAGAGAGAGAGAGAGAGAGAGAGAGAGAGAGAGAGAGAGAGAGAGAGAGAGAGAGAGAGAGAGAGAGAGAGAGAGAGAGAGAGAGAGAGAGAGAGAGAGAGAGAGAGAGAGAATGAACAAAATCACATTACACGGACAAAACTCAAGCTATAATAGATTAAAAAAAAAAAAAAATTCTTCCACCTTCTTCATCTCCTCCTCCTCCTCCTCCTCCTCCTCCTCCTCCTCCTCCTCCTCCTCCTCCTCCTCCTCCTCCTCCTCCTCCTCTTTCTCCTCCTCATCCACCTCTTCTTCTTCTCTTCTCCTCCTCCTCCTCCTCCTCCTCATCCTCTCTCTTTTCTACTTTACCTAGTTTTCCAATGATTCGATTTTCTTCTTCCTTACTCTCGCCATCTTCTTTCTTTTCTATGACCTCCTCCTCTCCTCCTCCTCCTCCTCCTCCTCCTCCTCCTCCTCCTCTTCTTCCTCCGCTACACTTTTATTATTTTTCTCGTATTTTCCTCCTGCTCACTTTCATCTTCTCCTAACAACTTATTAAACTTTTCTCTTCGTTTTCCTCATCTCTCTCCTCCTCTTCCTCCTCCCATCTTTCTCTCTCTGAACGTGACACGAGAAAATTTGGACAACAGGAAAGGAGGAAGAGGAATTAAAACGCTTTGGTAAGTATTCAAGGCGGGTTGTGAGTGGGGACTGAGGAGGGTGTGAGAGATTAGTGTCTCAGTGTATAGGGAAGGAAGGGAAAGTTTATGGGAAAGGTACTGGAAGGATGATTTATATTGGGAAGCTGTAGAAAGGAAGGAAGGAAGGAAGAGAAGGAAAGATACATAGATGGAGCTGAAGGATAAATGGATGGATGGATGGATGGATGGATGGAAGGAAGGAAGGAAGGATGGAAAGAAAAAATATGCAAAAAAGTAAGAGAAAGAAGAAAGTAAATGCAAAACAAGAAGGAAAGAAAACATGAGAGAAGAAAAGAAAGGAAAAAAGTAGACACAAAATGCAGTGAAAAATAAGGTCATATCAAGAGAGAGAGAGAGAGAGAGAGAGAGAGAGAGAGAGAGAGAGAGAGAGAGAGAGAGAGAGAGAGAGAGAGAGAGAGAGAGAGAGAGAGAGAGAGAGAGAGAGAGAGAGAGAGAGAGAGTATGGGGGGAGGGGTACAAATGCTTCTTTCTGTTAAGAGCACTCCAATCACTGCTGCTAGACAAAGAATTCAAAGAATTCACACACACACACACACACACACACACACACACACACACACACGAAGAAGAAGAAAAAGAAAAGCAAAGTAAGAATGAAACAAATAGTTAGAACAAACATACAGACAGACAGCCAGACAGACAGACGAAAAGGTAAGCAGACAGACAGCCAGACACAGAGACATGGAAATCAATAGAAGCAGGATCTTGACAGGGAAAAAACAAAAGAAAGGGGAAAAGACTGAGTGAGGTAATGGATGATTGGAAACATTACGAGAAAAACTTAGGGAAATAAGTCAACGTTTTGATTTCTCGACAGATAAACTTGACATATCGAAGCAAACTAATAAAAAAAATGATAATAATAAAGAAATAAACAAAAAAATATCATAATTTGAGGACAGAAAAGGGAGAATAAGACATTTTTTTTCAAACCATTTCTATTTATTCCTTTATTTTAGTTATTTTTTTTTCTCTCACACATTTTCCCTAGACTGTACCCATGAACCTTCCCTCACCTCGTCTCTCCCCACCTCCTTACACACTCACCTGGACAGAAAACATTGAGCATACACACGATTGGTCATATTTTCAAACCATTTATATTTATCCATTCATTTTAGTTCATTTTTTCCCTCCCTCACATCACATTCTCTCTCCACTACACCCATTAACCTTCCCTCACCTCCTCTCTCCCCACCTCCTTACCCACTCACCTGGACAGAAAACATTGAGGATACACACAAATGGTCATATTTTCGAACCATTTATACTAATCCATTCATTTTAGTTAATTTTTCCCTCCCTCCACTGTACCCACGAACCTTCCCTCACCCTTCTCTCCACCTCCAGCCACCTCCTACACACTCACCAGGACAGAAGACAGTGACCATAGAATTACATAAGTCTTCCTGTCTAATCCGATTCCAAGTACATAGAGAAGAGAGGAGTCACGTTCTACACACTTAAGTATCATTTTGACGACACGAGAGGCCTTGAAACTCTTCCTATGTATTAAAGAGAGATGGAATTGTGTTTATATGGGACTCGAAGTGAAGATGTGATTATTGATTTATATATTTTACGTGCCCAGACATTTAAGGAAGATTAAAGATAGTTGAGAAAAATTTATAATGAATGTCCTATCTGATATAAGAAAGAAAACGTAAAAGAAAATACAAGAAAGAACAGGGAAAGGTTTTCGATTTCTTAAACATCACTTAACCAAGAAAACTAAAGAAATGCTAAACAAAGAAAATACAAAACAAGAAAGGAAAGGCAAGAAAAAACTTGGTAAAAAACATTAAATAAAAAAAAACCTGACCACGAACACATAGAAAAGAAAATATAAGAAAAAAAAGAAGGGAAAAAGGCTCTCAATTTCTTAAACATCATCTAACCAAGCAAATGAATCAAAAAACAAACACGAAACAAAAGAAAACACAAAACAAGAAAGAAAAAACCAGAAAATGCAAGACAAGAAAAATTAAATTAAAAAGATCTGACCAAGAAAACATAAAATAAAGAAAATATAAGAAGAATTAAAAGAAAAAGACTCTTGAATTCTTGAATATAACTAAAACCCCCAAAAAAAAAACTAAATAAAAGAAAACGAAAAAAAGAAAAAAAATGACAAGAAAAATTATATAGAAAAAAATCCCAGGTCTTCAGAAAGGCAGGACAGACCTAACGATCTTTAAAGCTCACGTAACAAGGAGGGCTGCGTTGATTGGCCGGTGAGTGACAGGAGGAGGGCCAGGGAATGAGCCAGCCAGGTAAGTGACGGCGTTACCTGAGAGGTGTTGTAACTCACGTGAGAGAGAGAGAGAGAGAGAGAGAGAGAGAGAGAGAGAGAGAGAGAGAGAGAGAGAGAGAGAGAGAGAGAGAGAGAGAGAGAGAAACAATAAAAGCATATCTAAATCTCACACAACATTCAAACCACTACAAAAGTTTTCTCAATCCGATCATGCTTCCACTCCTTCCTTTCACTCCACGCTTTTCCCTGCCAGCCAGTACTCCATTTATCCACAAATCCTACCCATCTACGCCTCACCTGGGTAGAATCAGACTGGGGAAAAGAATCTGCGGTAATCTGACATGCCGATAACAGAGAGTGTGTTTCCTGAAGACTACCTGGAAGAATAGACACCTGAAGCACTGTTAACCCCTTCACTACTATGACGTGTTTTCAAATTTATTCACCTTAGTATTTAGTGATTTTATACAGCTTCAGACACTTATGTGGGGGATTAAAATAGTGAAGACTCAGGCCATTAATCTTCTGACATACATAGATCCTTGCTAATGTCGATAAAATGGTCTAATTGTAACCAAATCTGAAGGTAAAATTGTGTCCCAGTACTGAAGGAGTTAATACCTTATACAGCGATAGAGGGAAGGAATAGCATTTGAAGGCTCAATAACACAGGGTTTCTTAGTTTATATCGCTCACACTGTAGACAAACAGTGTATAGTCTATCGTCTGTTAGTACGTTATGATAAAAGAGAGTAAGAAAAAAATGTTCCCAAAAACACGAAACCACACAAGTTTATCCCCAACTAAGGGTGTTAAGATCGTATTCAAAAACATTACTCTCTCACCACGATTATTTTCTAAGGCCACAGAGATGACTGGTCGTGTTCTGAAAAGAGTATTTCCTATCAATGCGGCAGAAATCACGTTACTTTATCACTACAACCATTGAAACACCCTGAAAAATCCATGTGTACTTTAACTAGAACCTTTTCAAATAGAATAAGTGCATCGTGGAAATATTTTAGAACAGGTCCAGTAATACCCTCTCACAGAACAGGAGGTAAAACAAAACCACGAAAAATGAACCAAAAACACAAATTAGCACGTTTAAACCCCACCAAGGCTGTCAATACCTTATAATACAACAAAAAGGCAAGAAAACCCACAAAAATTACCCCGAAACACCAATCTACACTTAACACACCCTCCTATCACCAGATCCCTTCCAGTAACACCACCTGCAACGCCTCCTTACTCCCCACCGCAGGTACAGGAGAGGAGAATATTCGAAGCTTCACTCGACTCACTTCGACCGCGTATCGCCCGTCTTTTGTCTCCAGCGAGGGCGCCTCTCACTCATTGTTGTCCATCGTTCTTTTGGTATCGATCTCGGATTCAGGGTTCAACATGAGAGGGGGAAGGAAGGAGGCGGGTGGTGGGAGAGAAGAATGCTGAGGTAGACAGTTTTGTGGAGGGCGTTGGGAAGAGGAGGAGAATGAAACAGGGAGGGAGAGAGGAAGGGAGGGAGAGGAAGAAAGAAAGGTGTTAGGAGTTGGCTGAAGTGGGAAAAAAAGGTGATTATAAAGACAGTGTATAAGGAAACGAAGATAGGAAGGAAGGATGTGTGGATGGATGAGCTGAAGGAGAGAGAGAGAAGAAAAGAAAAAGTGGTTGCAGAAGAGGAAAGGAAGTTATGAAAGATGTGTGTAAAGAAATGCAGATAGAAAGAAAGGAAGAAAAAGGGAATGGAAGAAAGACGAGAAAGGAAGGAAGCAAGAAGAAAGAGAGGGTTTAAATCCAAAGCTTTACGAATGGAAGAAACGCGTGAATAAAAAGAAAGAATTGAAGATAAAAAGAAATGGATGACGTCTGAATAAAGAAAAGAAAGAGGAAAAAGCGAATGGATGACGAAAAACTTAAAATAATAAAAAAAAACAGGAAGAAAGAACTAAACTTTAATGATACGAAGCGGAAAATATGATCAAATTAAAGGAAAAGAGACACATGAAGGAAAGAAAAGAAACAAATGTTAATAGGACACAATAAAAAGGAAAAGAAAGAAAAAAATGCACAAATTCTTGATGCGAAAATGGACTTATCAAATTTGCTTCCGGTCCAAGTATTCCTAACAAGCTAATAAAGGAAAATTTGAAAGAAAGAAGGGAAAGACACAGAAAAATAAAAAGAATAGAGGAAAAAGGAAGAAAAAGAAGACGTGTAGTTTCTTGATGCCAAAGTGGACATAGCTCTTAATATTTTTCAATTTTATGTAATTCTAACAAAACAATAGAGGAAAAAATGAAGGAAAGAAAGAAAGGACACAGTAAAAATAAAAAAAAAAATAGAGGAAAAGGAAAAAAAAGACTTGGATTTTCTTGATGCCAAAATGGAATTAATTTTAAGCAATTCTAATAAACCAATAGAGGAAAACATAAAGGGAAAGAACGAAAGGCGGATGAATAAAGGAAAAAAGAGAGAAAAAGGAAGAAAAAAGATGAGAAGTTTCTTGATACCAAAATGGCACCAATCTTAATATTTTTCAATTTTAAGCAATTGTAATAAATCAATAGAGGAAAACATGAAGGAAAAGAAGGAAATATGGATGAATAAAGGGAAATAAAGAGAAGAAAAGGAAGGAAAATAAGAGGAATTTCTTGGTGCCAAAATTAACTAAACTCTTTACATTTTTCAACTTTAAGCAATTCATATAGACCAATAGAGGAAAACAAAGGAAAAGAACGAAAGAGGGATGAATAAATGGAAGAAAAAAAGAAGAAAATAAAGAAAAGAAGACGAATTTCTTGATGCCAAAATGGACTTAACTCTTCAATATTTTTCCACCACTCTGAGCACTTCTGAAAACCAAACAACATTATCTTGCAAGCACCATCTATCTCTGCCACCACCACCACCACCACCACCACCACCGCCGCCACTAAAACGACACCACCTGTTGAGCCTCGTCACAAAAAAACAATCATTGCGACTGGAAAATAAAGGCAAAGAGAAGAGAGAAAGTATCACAAGGCACTCCATCTCGAGGCCACGTGACTTAGAACTCCCAGATGACAGAAAGTGATAAAGAGGAATGGATATGAATGGAGTCAAAGAAAGACACACAATATGCATTAGTTACGTGAATGGCTCTCTGCAAAATGGTTAAGTTCAGTTTTTAGAAATTATTGTTGTATTCTTCCTTGCCTTGTTCTTTTATTAACTTCTTCTCGTTTCTATTTTTCCTTGTTTCTATAATTTTTTTGTCCTTTTTTATTTTATTCAGTTTTCTCTTTTTTATTTCTTGTTCTCTCTCAAATTTTCTTCTTTTCTTTTTTTTGTTCTTTCTGATATCGTCTCTTTTATTTCTTCCAGTTCCTCAATTCGTCCTTCAATCTCCTTTTATTATTATTTTTTTTATCATTGTATTATTGTTTTCTTTACTAGTTCTTCCTTCGTTCCTCTCTCAGTTTTTTTTTTTCATATCTACGTTTCCTTCTCATTGTTTCTGTCATCTATTTTTCTTCCTCCTTCAGTACTTCCTTCTTTCCTCCTCCTGTCTCTTCTTGTTTCCTCCTTCAGTCTCTCCTTCGTTCTCTCTACAATTTTCTTTTATTCTTCTTTCTCTCCTTCCTTCGCTCTTTCAATGGCTCTTTCCTTATTCCTCCTTCATCCTCTTCCTCGTATGTTTCTTTTTTTCTCATATTCCTTTGTTTTTCGTCTTTATCTTTCTTCCTGCCTTAATCAGCTCTTCCATTGTTTTTTCATAACTTTTTTTTATCTTCCTCTCCCTCGTGCAATCTATCCCTGGTCCCTCTTCTTCCTTCCTCTCCTTTCATCCCTTCATCCCTCCCTCATCCTTCAACTACAACCTCATTTCTTCCTCATCAATCCCTATCTTTGCCATCCCTCTCGCGCGTACCCTATCCACCCCATCTCCTTTTCTCAATCAGACCAGCCTCTCTTCCCCATCAGCCCTTCATCCCTTCATCACCCCTCCTTCATCCCTCTCCATCTCTTCCGCAAACACACGAAGCTTACTTGACTTCATTTACTCGAGTGCCGCCGTTGACAAGTAGCCTTTAATAATCACGTAGTTTTCATGAGCAAAGTATCGTCACCATAATGTAGGAGATGGCTGGCGGAGTATCATCTTTTGAATACGAGGCAAATGGGGTTTTCAGTATGTTCGTAAAAGTTCGTTCAATGAGTTCTGGTGGGTAAGAGCATCAAATTGCCTATAACGTGCACAATAGAGCAAATTAATGACGAAATATTGTGGTTTAAACCTATTTTGTTATATATGTGAGCTTAATTACAAGGCAAATGTAGTTTTAAAATGTTCGTAAAGGATTTGTTGAATGAGTTTTGGTGGGAGAGAAGATAATATTTCCTATAAACTACACAATATAGCAGATTACTAACCAAATACTAACTTTAAACCCATTCGTTGCAATGTGGGAGCTTAAATATGTTAAAATGAAGGTTTGTAAATATTCATAGAGAATTTATTGAGCAAGTTTTGATGAGTTAAGAGATCACCTTATAAACTGCCCAATACAAGAATGTGATGACGAAATATTGACTTTCAAACCCATTCTTTGCCATCCGGGAACACAAATACAGTGCAATACAGATTTCGGTGAGTAAGAGGATCAGAGTGTGCGTAAAATGCTGAATAAAATAAGTTGCTGACATATCATCTTTAAACTCATTCTTTGCAATCTGGGAGCTTAAATATGTTGAAATGAAGGTTTTTATATCTTAATAGAGGATTTGCCGAGTGGCCCTTTGTGCGTAAGAGGATCAAATTGTTTATACGTAGCATCTTTTTGCACCGTATATTTTTTTTGTACTGCGATCTGAATACCTTACGTGTATAAATAAATGAAAAAGAATAAAGCAGTGTTGTAATATTGAGAGAGACGAGGAAAACAATACGTCACATGATTCTCTCCCGGCTTGAATCCGCTGCCGCAAAAACATGAATAGACGCAGCCAATGCAGAACCAGGAAACACAACAAAAATGTACAATGCTCAAAGGGAAAGTATATGAAATGCGAGGAGGAAAAGATACAACATAAAAGAGAGAGAGAGAGAGAGAGAGAGAGAGAGAGAGAGAGAGAGAGAGAGAGAGAGAGAGAGAGAGAGAGAGAGAGAGAGAGAGAGAGTCATCTATCATAATAAAGATGGACATCTGCCACTTAAAGAAAACGAAGGAGAGGAAAGGAGAAGTGCAATAGAGAAGGAAAAAAGGAAAAAAAGTACATTAATATCATAAGAAAAACCATAATTCTCTTCATCGTGAGCGAAAAGAAGGAAAATAGAAAGAAATGGCAACAAATTTAGTGTATTTCCTTGTAACTCCCAAATCTGTACTCATGTCATTAATTTCTTCTTTCTTCGGCTCTTTCCTTATCCTTCATCCTCTTCCTCTCCTTTTTATTTTTTTCTCATATTCCTTCATTTTTCTCTTTATCTTTATTCATGCCTTCATCAACTCTTCCATTGTTTTTTCCTAACTTTTTTTTTAATCTTCCTCTCCCTCGTACAGTCTATCCCCGGTCCCTCTTATCTTTTCATCCTTCATCTCCCTTCGTCCTCTCAGTAAGAAATTTCAAGCACTTTCCCGTGACGTTTCTTCTCATGACGGACACTCTTGCCTGAAATGTGTCCCCAACCAATGTTTTCTTTTTCTCTCCTTACGTCATCTCTTTGCTCTCTTTTCCCTTCTCCTTCAGTGAAATTAACCACCCTTTTTTGCCTTACTGTCTCATAATTTAGACTGTTACTTGAAATATGTTCCCGAACGATATTTTTATTTCCTTCTCTTTACCTTCCTTTCATTCCTCCTCCTCCTCCTCTTCTTCTTCTTCTTCTTCTTGCTTCATAAAGATCCAGATTCCCACTAACACACTCATTTAATATTTTCAAGGTAAGAGTTTCATTATGTCAAATTTATTTTTTCTTAAGTGTTTCTATAATTATTTTTCTGAGAACCTGTATGTTTTATCTAGTCTTTTGTCGGTATAAACTTTTGAATCATGTTATTTTGAGAGTTCATTTAATCGTGGTTGATTACGGTACTCGTGTCTCCTTGGCTGTCCAGATACTGTCACCTACACGAGTATTCTGTGAAAAATAAAGTTTACCAACACGCAAACTTTTAAAATGCAATTCTTTCGACTTTTATTTTTTCGACATGTAAAACAGACAATTGCAGGAATTCTAATCATCTTGGCTATTATTTCTACCCACACCATTATCTTCGCCATGGCAACGTTTTTTTTTTTTTTTTTGTTATATTTGCCTTACGCACATAATAATTATGCAGGTAGCTATTTCAGGAGTTAACCTTGACCATTACTGTTATATTGCTAGTTACGTTAGGATAACATTTTTTCTTCATTTTTCTACGCAAAAAATTATAAACAAATCTTTCTCTAGGTTTATATTGTTAGCCACACGACTGTCTCCATCGGAATAACGTTTTCCTTTTCTTCCCTACGCACAAAATTATCAACGTATCTTTCTCAGTTTCCACCTTGATCAGTGTGAATTGTGTATTGTCCTGTGGGTGACCTCATCCATCAAAACAAAGCTAACATCATAACCTCTGCTACAATGACACCTTATTCCGAGTCTCTACCTTGACCTGTGTGAATTACTGGTCACCTTTTTCCCTCAATGTTACCCATACGCTCACTTCTGTCAGGTTAAACAAATACGGCTGCTCATTTATACGTCAGGGATAACACGCGTCACGAACACCCGCAAACACGACAGTAAGGTGACCGGTGCCGCACGCGAGAGTACAGCAGTGTGGTAGGATTTACATAAGGAGGAATTCAAGGCCGCGTTTTATAGTGGTTCGTAATACATAATACAAGGAACGAAAACCACTGGAAGAGACTCATGCATGGTGAAAGGAAATGAAAGACAAGATAAAACACGGTCAGACAGATGCGTTCAGTAACTTTTCGATGAGTTTTGTGTCCAGTGCAGGAATTCAGTGTGTTTTTCAATGGTGTTTTGTGGTGAGGACGTGAACTGACAGGAAGGAAATGAGAACACTGACATTTTGGATTTCAACTTCACTTTTTCTTCGCATCCTTCTTTATTTTTTCTTTCTTGGGTGTCTTCAGGTGGCTCAGAGGTGTCTTGGGAAAAAGCCGAGGATAGATAGGAGATTGCATACGAGGAATGAAATAACACTGATGCTTAGATTTTTTTTTCTACTTGCCACTTCTCTTTTTTTTTCCCTTCTTATTTGAGATGTGTGAGTCTTCAGTGCGGTAATAGAAGGTGAAGAGAAAAGATCATGTAAGCGGAATCAAATGGTGGCACTGTTACTTGGATTCTTACTGCGTCATTGTTCCTTCATCTCTCTTTCCTATCGTCCCTGCTTGAGCGGCGTGACGGGAAGATTAATGGTGGGCTGAGAGGCGAATGGAAAATAAATCCCATGAGTGTTTTTCCGTGAGCAGCAGGAAGGTTTGGCGTCCCAAGTAGTTTCAGCTGTGCACATCCCACGCACTGCCAATAAGTGCCTGCTTCCTGCACCACCCTCACGCCTCGCACGCCAGTCACGCCCCTCACGGCTCGCTCTGCCGCGTCACTGTCCTCTCCAGTTTTCACAATCCTGCAGCCTCCAGTTAATGACCCTTGCCCTCCTCCCACCGCCCTCTCTCCCTTTCGCTCTCCTTATCACGTCCTCACCACGTCATGGGTGTCTGAAATACTCCCTGCAGATGTACTTGATCCTTCCCCGCGGTGACTTGTAAGGCCGCTGGCGTCATCATCCCAAGTGCCCTTCCCTGGATTTATTGCAGTAATCATGCAGGGCTGGCTTCCCTCACGCCAAATACTTTCAGGAATGAGGGAGTAGCATAGCCGCTGCTCGGGACAAGAAAAAGGGAAGTGTCCTTGCACAGTGGGTAGGTGCACTGAAGTGAATCAGGCTACGCCAGGCAGACAATAGTCAGCGACACACGACGACACGTGCACGACACGCACACAGCACTGAGCCTCACCTGTCCCGGGGCGGCGACCTCCTGAGGCGACAGGTGTTGGGGCGGGCAGGTAAGGGCCTCGCTCCTTGGCATTACCGCGCCGCCGTGTCCGTGGCACCACTCGGCGGCCACCAATGCCCAGGGTTAGTGACCAGCCTCACCCGCGTCCCCGACAGGCATCGCTCACTCACACGTGTATTCCCCGAGGGCTGCACAGCCTGTCACGCGTCAGTCTGCAGTGATTGCCTGTTACTTCGCCGCGCCGCGACACACCAGGGCGGGAGGGGCGTCACCTGCTGGCGCGGCGAGGCTCCAGGGGCGGCATGCGAGGGGCATCGGGAATCAGTGCGGCGAGCCAACACTCTCCTCGCGACGGACACACATGCTGAGACCCGAGACCCGACCACCATCCGCGGCCAGCCACGACGCCGACCATTCTGGGACTGAGGGCTTCAGGGTGCCTGGGTGGCCTCCCGCTTCCACCCACCCGCCTCCCGCTCCCCGCGTCGCGCAACACGCCGCCTCACGTGCCGCGGCGCTCGCTCCGAGATCAACCCTGAGTAGTGGGCCGGCCCTCCCCGATATGAGGACCGCCAGTCCCTCCCCAACCACAGCCACGGGACAAGGCCACGCCAGGCGGCACAGGTGAGTCCGGCCACCCACGCTGAATGAGTTGACCACTCCCAGGAAAGCAATTGAAGAAGAGGCCGTGAAAGATTACACGAGACAGAGACGCTGGCAAAGTCCGAGGAGGGACACATGGCGGTGACAGGGAGACCGAAGAGAGAGAGAGAGAGAGAGAGAGAGAGAGAGAGAGAGAGAGCGTGTTTGTGTGTGTGTTACAGCAAAGACACGAATAAGCAAGCAGAAACAAAACATATAGATAGGAAAACATTTACAACAGGAAATGTTTATGAGACACACACACACACACACACACACAAAGATTCGAACATAGATTGCTACCAGGAAAAAAGGTCATGTTTATCCCCTAAGGCACATATTGATGTGATAAGAGAGACAAGCGACACATGCTTACCCCCACCTCTCTCTCTCTCTCTCTCTGATCCTTATTGCCTTTCTTCCGTGTGAGTCAACCTCCTTCACAAGTTTATGAAGATATCAGAAAACTCAAATTGTTCCGCCATTTTTGTTTTTCCTACGAATTATATTAAAGAAACGGTAAATAAACGTTATTCTTTTTATTACCAATATGATTATTCCTCCAATCGGATTAACTCAAGTATGAATAGAGCTTTTAAAAGATTGCAATTCGATACGTGACAGGAATCCCTTCCCAGATTTTTTGCTATGTCATACGATCTCTCTCTCTCTCTCTCTCTCTCTCTCTCTCTCTCTCTCAGGTACAAGGTAATTATCTGCAACATTGTCGTTACATTGCCACTGCCAATTAGAAAGAAAGGACACAAAGAAGGAGGAGGAGGAGGAGGAGGAGGAGGAAGAGGAGGGGATATAATGAAACAAATAGCCAACAAGTCCATAACTGAGAAACAAACACCTTTTCTGTAGTTTTCTGGAAATTAAGTTAATGATGGTGACGGAAATGTGTCACCACCACCACCACCACCACCACCACAAGCAAGTAATTCTTTAAGTTGTCTGTCCTCATGTAATTAAGCGGTGTAGGGGAGATAGCAAGGGAGACCCAAGCAACATTCCTACAGTTAGTAATCAAGATGGGTTATAATCCGGGTAATGTTATTAATAGATTTCAAACAGGGGAACAGAATTAGCCTGTTCGCACTCAGCGTTTTGATGCCAGACAGCGCTAGATTTTGTAATTCTTGCTGGAAAATAAGTACTTTTTGAGGCAAGTTTTACAAGCTTACACGGGTGTATAGTTGCACACAAATGCATCTAAAATTTAAGTAAATTAATTTCATGATAACTGACTGCATATAACATTGTTTGAGGCTCAATTCATAATTTCAGATGATATTCTTAAAACAGCATAAAATTGTATCAAGGCAAGCAATTTATCATTTCATACTATTATCATCGGATGTATACTGATACATAATTTCATTTTAGTGTAGCAAACAACAGACAAGTCCATGCAGTACATAGAAAACATAGTATTGTGTCGCAGACTTTCCGGTACGATATCGTCAGCTGCTGACAACAAATCACAACACTCCAAGCCTTACCAGTCTTCTTAACGGCGCGAAGTTTTTAGTACATCGTACGTCCGCCAGCGGTGCTGATTGTTCTTATTTCACTGATTATCTTTATATATAGGACGTGACAGTGATATCCATATTTTTCAACACTCTCAGATAAAATGCAGAAACCGAAATTGGCATCATTTTATTTTTAGTGCTCATACTTACTTAAATAAAAATGATTATCTGTTTTTAAACTTTATCTTATAATTTCATTAACAAAGACTTTTCATACACCAGCAAGTTAGAATAATAACATTGAATTATGCTTTTAATTTTAAATGCACATTCATGTTGTACTTTATTCTACACATCGATTTCCAGATTAGCTAAGTCACCCCTTTGACCCAGGAATTCTGAGACAATTAAAAATTCTAGCGCTGATAGGTGTCTACGACCCTAGCTGCGAACAGGCTAATTGAATACACTCAGTAGGACTTCATAATCAGTATGTTAATGCAGAGTCATTGAGAACCTTTGAAGAAATTAGACCAAGTTATGAGTGAATATGACAGGTGGAAATACAAAGGTGGAAATACAAAGGTGGAAATACAAAGGTGGGAATTCAAAGGTGGGAATTCAAAGGCGGGAATTCAAAGGTGGAAATACAAAGGTGGGAATACTAAGGTGGGAATTCAAAGGTGGAAATACAAAGATGGGAATTCAAAGGTGGAAATACAAAGATGGGAATTCAAAGGTGGAAATACAAAGGTGGGAAAACTAAGGTGGAAATACAAAGGTGGAAATACAAAGATGGGAATTCAAAGGTGGAAATACAAAGGTGGGAATACTAAGGTGGGAATTCAAAGGTGGAAATACAAAGATGGGAATTCAAAGGTGGAAATACAAAGGTGGAAATACAAAGGTGGAAATACAAAGGTGGAAATACAAAGGTGGAAATACAAAGATGGGAATTCAAAGGTGGAAATACAAAGGTGGAAATACAAAGGTGGAAATACAAAGGGCAAATACAAAGATGGAATTCAAAGGTGGAAATACAAAGGTGGAAATACAAAGGTGGAAATACAAAGGTGCAAATACAAAGATGGAATTCAAAGGTGGAAATACAAAGGTGGAAATACAAAGGTGCAAATACAAAGGTGGAAATACAAAGATGGGAATTCAAAGGTGGAAATACAAAGGTGGAAATACAAAGGTGGAAATACAAAGGTGCAAATACAAAGATGGGAATTCAAAGGTGGAAATACAAAGGTGGAAATACAAAGGTGCAAATACAAAGATGGGAATTCAAAGGTGGAAATACAAAGGTGGAAATACAAAGGTGGAAATACAAAGGTGCAAATACAAAGATGGGAATTCAAAGGTGGAAATACAAAGGTGGAAATACAAAGGTGGAAATACAAAGGTGCAAATACAAAGATGGGAATTCAAAGGTGGAAATACAAAGGTGGAAATACAAAGGTGGAAATACAAAGGTGGGAATTCAAAGGTGGGAATTCAAAGGTGGAAATACAAAGGTGGAAATACAAAGATGGGAGAATACACAGGTGGGCACCCGGTACAGAAATTTCTAGATTTAAGACTGATGTTTGTTATTCACCTACCTTGATTTTTTCTACAATTAGTTCATTTGTGTATGAGAGAGAGAGAGAGAGAGAGAGAGAGAGAGAGAGAGAGAGAGAGAGAGAGAGAGAGAGAGAGAGAGAGAGAGAGAGAGAGAGAGATTGTTGGCGTTCCATTTATAGTATCTCAAAGTGTCTATTTCCACCAAGTCATCAAGCAATTTATTTCAACCTAACTCAATTAAAGCTTTCCCTTTCAAACCCTGGACATTTCAACCATTCAAACCATACTAGGCGTGAGACACAAGAATTTACCAGACACCCCCACACAACCCACGCAAACCCCACGAACCGCCCACGCACCAGCCACGCACCATCCACGTACCAGCCACGCACCACCCACGCACCAGCCACGCACAACGCAGCACTCCTTCCCGCCGCTGAAGTCAAGAAAGTAGTGTGTGAGGTAACCAGGTATAGTAGGATGAGTGTCACTAGAAGACGACGCGACTCACGGCTACTTCGTAACAGCAATGCAGGTGTGTGTGTGTGTGTGTGTGTGTGTGTGTGTGTGTGTGTGTGTGTGTGTGTGTGTGTGTGTGTGTGTGTGTGTGTGTGAGACGCCTCCCTCAAAAGTTGCATTCATACAAGAGAAAAAGAAAAAAGAAAAAATATACTCTCTCTCTCTCTCTCTCTCTCTCTCTCTCTCTCTCTCTCTGCAGATGGCAACGGGGACGCAAGGACCGCTGCACGTGCCGCTGAGAGAGAGAGAGAGAGAGAGAGAGAGAGAGAGAGAGAGAGAGAGAGAGAGAGAGAGAGAGAGAGAGAGAGAGAGAGAGAGAGAGAGAGAGAGAGAGAGAGATAGTAGTAGAGAGAGAAGATAGGTAAGGATGGATGCTGGTGATGGTCGTGTTAGGAGAGAAAATGAGAGTGAGAGGGGAGTGAGAGGGGAGTGAGG
Source organism: Portunus trituberculatus (assembly GCF_017591435.1). Lineage (NCBI taxonomy): Eukaryota > Metazoa > Arthropoda > Malacostraca > Decapoda > Portunidae > Portunus > Portunus trituberculatus. The sequence continues at coordinate 5,394,588 of NC_059283.1, read as the reverse complement.
GGAGTGGAGGGAGCGAGGGGAGTTAGAGAGGAGTGAGGGAGTGAGGGAAGTGGGGGGAGTTAGAGAGGAGTTAGAGGGGAGTGAGGGGAATAAGGGGAGTGAGAGGGAAGTTAGAAGAGAGGGAGGGGAGTGAGAGGAGAGTGAGAGGGGAGTGAGGAAGGAGTGAGAGGAGTGAGAGGGGAGTGGAGGGAGCGAGGGGAGTTAGAGGGAGTTACAAGGGAGTGAGGGGAGTGGAGGGAGTGAGGGGTTAGAGAAGATTTAGAGGGGAGTTAGAAGGGAGTGAGAAGAGAGTGAGGGGAGTTAGAAGGGAGTGAGAGGGGAGTGAGAGGGGAGTGAGGGGAGTGAGAGGGGGAGTATAAGCGGAGTACAATCTCTTCTGAACTAAATTAAGTGGTTTATCTTGAGTGCCCTCGTTCCCTGAGTGAATTTCATTAAGGTTCGTTCTCTTTTTATATTTTGAAGTTTTTTTTTTTCTTAGGTTAATTTGACTTATTCAGCTTGTTGTTGTTGTTGTTGTTGTTGTTGTTGTTGTTGTTGTTGTTGTTGTTGTTGTTGTTGTTGTTGTTGTTGTTTTAGTAGTAGTAGTAGTAGTAGTAGTAGTAGTAGTAGTAGTAGTAGTAGTAGTAGTAGTAGTAGTAGTAGTAGTAGTAGTAGTTGCTTTTTTTGTTATTGTTGCTTGTTACTTGTTTCTCATTTTTCTTAATCTATACACCTACCTTTTATTTATTATTTTTTCCTTATTCACCATTTTTCTTCGTTGTTCGCCATTTATTTTCGTGTGAGTGATTTCTTTTCTTTTCGTTCATTTAATGCGTCTATTTTCTTCGCTTATTTTCATTTGTAAGTCAATTTTTTTACATATTTTTTGTAATGCATCATCTTTTTATTTGTTCGATCTATGCATGTGTTTTTTTTTTTCTTGATTATGTTCGTTAATCTCACTTCTTAATCCATTTTTCTTCGTCTTTTTCATTTATATATTATTTTTTTTCTTATCTTTTTTATCTGTTTATCTAAAAGAGTACGTCATCATTTTATTTACACCTTCTTTATTTACAGACACATTTTCATTCGTTTTTTTTTACTTTTCTATGTAACTTCTTTTTCATTTTCTTATCAATTTACCGAAGGAAGTGTGATTTTCCTATCATTTTCAGGGTCAGAGAGAGAGAGAGAGAGAGAGAGAGAGAGAGAGAGAGAGAGAGAGAGAGAGAGAGAGAGAGAGAGAGGCCACGGGGAACAAGACTAAAGGATGAGGCAGAACATTCAAATAGCAGAGTAGGAACGCTAAACACATTCTTTCCTACCCAAGAGATAAAGGGCGCCTGTGGAATTCCTGTGTTAGTTTCCCTTTGAAATTGAACCCAGAATCTCCCTTGAATCTGGTGGTGGTGGTGGTGGTGGTGGTGGTGGTGGTGGTGGTGGTGGTGGTGGTGGTGGTGGTGGTGGTGGTGGTGGTGGTGGTGTGGTGATGGTGGTGGTGGTGGTGGTGGTGATGGTGGTGATGGTGTAATAGATGAAAGAGCTCTACAGTAATTGTATATTCAGCTTCTGAGATTCCGTGAAAGTTAATAAAAAGTTCGTGTGTGTGTGTGTGTGTGTGTGTGTGTGTGTGTGTGTGTGTGTGTGTGTGTGTGTGTGTGTGTGTGTGTGTGTGTGTGTGTGTGTGTGTGTGTGTGTGTGTTTTACGTAACCAACCAAATCTTTGCATTTAAGGAACCGGCTATATTTTTTCTATCCTTTTTTCTATCCGTTCCTTCCCACGCAGACTTTTGGACCGAGGGAAGCAGAGGAGGATATTGAACTCTTAAAAGAAATCCACAGAAATCCACAGAGAGCGTTCGCTGCAAACACGGAATATATTACTCTCTTATAGCTCTTCATTTCACAGCGATCGGGAAACAAATTCAACGATCGAGGAAATAAATAAAGTTTCGGCTAGTTCCTTCTTCCTTCCTTCCTTCCTTCATTCAGTCAGTCAGTCATTATAATATAACGCCATATTTAAAAACACTTCCCTCTCTCACCGTGACCATTTTTAAAGACCAAAGGGACGATTAACCGAATTTAAAAAGAGTATATCTCCTGTTGATAATGCAGAAAACTTGTTAACATGTCACTAGAATTACAGAAACGTCCCTCCAAACTCGCGTCACTTCAACTAGAACATTCTGAAAATAGTGAAGGTGCAGCGAAGAAGTGTTTCACAATACGAGTCATAGAGTGAGAAAAGGGTATGGAGGAGGAGGAGGAGGAGGAGGAGGAGGAGGAGGAGGAGGAGGAGGAGGAGGAGGAGGAAGAGAAGTCATATCGTATCATCAGCATCACCACCACCACCACCACCACCACCACGACAACCACCACCACCACCTTCTCCATTCATCTCAAGCTTCTAGGAAAGTGGAAGCTTTTAACCGTTACGGAGATGAAGTGGAAGAAATGAAGGAAGAATAGGAGAAATAAAGAAAAGGAGACAGTGAGAGAGAGAGAGAGAGAGAGAGAGAGAGAGAGAGAGAGAGAGAGAGAGAGAGAGAGAGAGAGAGAGAGAGAGAGAGAGAGAGAGAGAGAGAGAGAGAGAGAGGAAATCACGAACAGGTAAATATTGACATCCCGTACACTTCAAATAACAAAGGTGGTGGTGGTGGTGGTGGTGGTGGTGGTGGTGGTGGTGGTGGTGGTGGTGGTGGTGGTGGTGGTCGTGTAATACTATGATGGTGAAATAAAAATACCACTTTCTTACTATCATTATCAACATTAATCATTTTCAAAGCATTAGGTAACTTTAACCCCTTCATTACTGGAACGCATTTCTACCTTGAGTTTTGGGTATCATTAGACGATTTTATTGACATTAAGAAGGTCTATGGAGGTCAAAAGGATAATGGCCCCAGTCTTCACTATTCTAATCCTTACTTGAGTTTCTGAAGCTGTATAAAATCACCAAATAGTAACCAGATGAGAAGAAAAATGCGTCATGGTACTGAAGGGATCTATCTAGTTATTTTTATTTTTTCAATGTGGGTTGAGCACCAGAAAGGGTAAAAATAACAAAACATGCAGTAAATAAGGACCCACTGAGGTACCGGGCCCATACAAAGACGATACAGGTATGAGAGGTGCAAGCAGGCCGCCCACTTTACACCTGACCACTTCTTGCACTTCCCTTATGTTGTAATACCCAGCCAACCAACATACAAACAGACACATCATATAAAACAAAAAAAATCAAATTAAAATATATGATTCTCGGGAAATATGACGTGTAGGCTTAATGATTTTCTTGTTTTCTTTATTTTTATGTTATTTGCGAGGTTAATACGATCCTTTACCAGTCCTTCCTTCTCCCCCCCACCGCCACTAGCTACGTCCCGGCCCCCTTAAGCCCAGGATTCTCAAAGGAAGGAGGAAGGAGATATGATAAGGAGGTTAACTTTACGCAACTTCTTTCAGGAAACGTTGATCGGTTGTGCGGTGGATAGGGTGGGGCAGCACGTGGCCGACCTCCTGCTCCCTGTTGCTGGCGGGTTTCCTCATCTCTCTTTATCCAATTAGGGAAGGGAAAGTATATTGAATTCATCGTCAAAGGAACCAATACTCGTAGCGTTTATTTCTCGCTATCTTTCGTATCCACTATATTTCACTTTAGTTTCCCATTTTCGTCTTAACTTTTTCTTACTGCTGGTATTCAGTCTCTCTTCGCAATATTGCATTTTTTATTACTCACCATCGCTACTCTTCAAGCCAACTGCTCCTCTCATCTCGTTAACTGACGCATTCTTTCCTCCCTTGGCCTCGCTGCACAACACTTCCTACTTTCCCTCATCCATAATGCAAGAGTTCACTAGTATATATATTTTCAGTTTTTCTCCTGCCTACTTCCGTAATGCAAAAATCAACTAGTATCCTCAATGGTCATCACTTTTACTGGTGCTCTCTGAAACGCCCTGCCTGCTTCTGTATTTCCTCCTTCCTGTGACTTGAACTGCTTAAAGACATCTCTTAAACTTTGGATAATCCTTCTGTTTGGGGACTGGAATCTTCAGTGGGACTTTTTTCCACCCCCATCCCACACACATTACAACCGCCATCTCCACCACCATCACCACCACCACCACCATAATACGCAAACACCGTCACCATTACCAAACATTACCACAATCATGCACGCATTTTCTCACACCATCACCCACATTACCACCACCACCACCACTATCTTCGGGTGCAAAGGGCCGGGTACGAAATGATGTGAGGACGGAAGAGATGCGAGCAAAGAGCAGAATCTAACAGGGTAATATGAAATGTGAGAATGAAATGAAGAATGAAGCAGAGAGTCCGTGGAAAAGATTATTGGTTTTCAGGAACTGGCGAAAAAAAAGGTAAGGCGAGAGAATGAAGGGAAGGAGAGAATGAGAGAAGAGAAGGAAATGAAAAACTTTGACTTGAAAAAAGAGATAGGAAGAAATTGGTTTTCAAATAGAGACGAAGGAATAAAGCGGACCCAGTAATCAGGTTGTTAGTGCTAAGTCATTAAAGGGTTTTTAAAACAAGATTACACGGGTCTATGGATGGGGATGACAGGCGGAAATAGGTCGGCAAATTTCATACAGGGATTGCCACGTTTGGGGACTGATGAATATTTTGCAGCTTCCTTTACTTTCTGATGTTCTTATGTAACCACCAGATACACACACACACACACACACACACACACACACACACACACACACACACACACACACACACACACACACACACACACACATACACACACACACTAACATCAACAGCAATCACTACTGGGACGGCCACCAGATGGGTTCATATACGCTGATCCTTTCCTTTCATTCCATTCCCATAATTCCCTTCCTTTACTTCCTTGTTCACCTTACGACCCGAATTTTTCTCACCAGGGAAAAGGTAGGAAACTTTCTAACCCTAACTTGATACATCTTTCCCTAATTGCCAATCACTCTCAAAGATCTTTACCTGTTATAAACTAAATCCAATCTTTAAAATGGGAAGAAATTGCAGATTGTTTTCTTTTTCACTGCTAACTTTACTGTAGATGCTTGTAAAGACTTTCCGCATTGCTTCTTGTGGTGCAAAAGTGTCAGAATGAAAGGATTAAGGACGTTGAGTTCAGCTAATGCAAATGCCTGGTGGTAATTCACGAAGCGGGTTTAAATCATGTCCTGCAGCTTATTGCTCATTAAGATGAAATATTTAGTTAGCCTCGACAAAAAATAGCAGAGGAGTTGCTTAAGAGTTCTGAGTCACGGCTTGAACACACACACACACACACACACACACACACACACACACACACACACACACACACACACACACACACACACACACACACAAGGACAGATACGATCGCAATGCTTTGAAATACAGAAAGAAAAGTGAGAATTAGTTGAACCTTTAAAAGTAGATTACGGAAATTAGTCGAGGGAAAGAAATCAATAAAAAAAAAATGCTTTATACAGACACACACACACACACACACACACACACACACACACACACACACACACACACACACACACAGTCACATATTTACTATACAAAATAACAACAAAACGAATGGTGACACACACGAACAAAGAGAGAGAGAGAGAGAGAGAGAGAGAGAGAGAGAGAGAGAGAGAGAGAGAGAGAGAGAGAGAGAGAGAGAGAGAGAGAGAGAGAGAGAGAGAGAGAGAGAGAGAGAGAGAGAGAGAGAGAGAATATACACGAGAAAGACAGACAGACAGACAGACAGACAGGCACACATTTAGCACCTGTGAAAAGAAGTTAACAAACAAGTGCGGATCTAAAAGGAATGTTATCAGATAGAGAAGAAGAGAGAGATAATTGGATCGAAAAAAAAAAAACACCTTCTGAAGATTTGGCTCCGGGGAAAGTAAATAAAAGCACTTGCAGACACACACACACACACACACACACACACACACACACACACACACACACACACACACTCTCTCTCTCTCTCTCTCTCTCTCTCTCTCTCTCTCTCTCTCTCTCTCTCTCTCTCTCTCTCTCTCTCTCTCTCTCTCTCTCACACACACACACACACACACACACACACACTCTCTCTCTCTCTCTCTCTCTCTCTCTCTCTCTCTCTCTCTCTCTCTCTCTCTCTCTCTCTCTCTCTCTCTCTCTCTCACACACACACACACACACACACACACACACACACACACACACACACACAACCACTACATTTCGAAGTGTAGTGGTTAGCACACTAGGCTCATAACCGAGAAGACCCGGGTTAGAGTCCCGGGCGCGGCGAGGCAAATGTGCAAGCCTGTTCACCTAGTAGCAAGTTTATAGGTACGGAATGTAACTCGAGGGGTTGTGGTCTCGCTTTCCCGGTGTGGAGTGTGTATGGTCTCAGTCCTACCCGAAGATCGGCCTATGAGTTCTGAGCTCGCTCCGTAATGGGGAAGGATGGCTGGGATGACTAGCAGACGACCGTGGTAAATTACACACACACATACGCGAGAGAGAGAGAGAGAGAGAGAGAGAGAGAGAGAGAGAGAGAGAGAGAGAGAGAGAGAGAGAGAGAGAGAGAGAGAGAGAGAGAGAGAGAGAGAGAGAGAGAGAGAGAGAGAGAGAGAGAGAGAGAGAGAGAGATTTGGTTTCTGATATTAGAGTCTCTTAAGCGCAATAATAATAAATACAACAGAGAAGAAGAGATGGAGGGAAGAAAGGAGGGAAACATGGACAGATGAGGAGGGAAGGTGGAGATATATAAAAAAAAAAAAAACAGGAAGACAAGATAAAGAGAAGAAGGAATGAAGGGATTAATGAGGGAAGATAAAGAAAGAAAAGAAAGGAGAGGAAAAGAAAACAGGAATGATATGGAGACAAAAGAAAATCAATCAGAAAAACGAATGAGAGGAAGAAAGCAGATAAGTGGAAGCAGAGAAGAAAAGGAAAGGAAGAAGGGAAGGAGGAGAGAAGAAAGGAAGGTTTGAGGTCAAGGAGAAAGAAGTGAAATAAATGCTATCCTCATCTCAATTTTCTCTTAGATCACGTGGCTTCTCTCCTCCTCCTCCTCCTCCTCTTCCTCCTGCTCCTCATTCTCTTCCTCCTCGCTTCCCTGCACTCACACACGCACCACGAAAAAACACTTGCAGGAAACCACGCCGCAGCACTCAAAGACACCAAAATAAAGGTGCGACAAGACACAAACACGTCACTTCAGGACCTTTGACACGTGACGATGCAGGAAACGATGTCATATAACCGTCCCCTTCTGCAGAGTTACAAGGAGGAAGGATAGAAGTAAGAGAATCAGACCAAACCCAAACCAGCTTATTTTATTCTCCATCTTTCCTTGTCTTTTCCTTCTTAACCCATTCAATACTGAGACGCATTTTTTAACCATGATTTTTGGGGATGATTAGACGATTTTATTTACATTAGGAAGGGTCTATGAGGTCAGAAGATTAATGGCCAGAGTCTTTACCATTCTTATCCCCCCACACGATATTTTGAACCTGTATAAAATCGCCAAATAGTAACTAGAATGAATATAAATAAAACGTGGCATGGTACTGAACGGGTTAAATTCCCAGCAAAACACGTGACGGTATGGAAGAGTCCGTCACGTGACCATCCCTTCACCTGCCTCACGCCATCTCCCTCCCCTCACCTATTTATGGCTATCGCAGGAGCATCAGTATTCCAGCCCCTCTCAAGTTGCCTTTAAGGGAGATATTTGGGCACTGGTTGGACAGCCTGCGTGGACTCTCGTGATGGAGAGAGACACGGAGCGATGGGTTTACCTGTGCCAGTCTCGTTAGGGCATGTGAGTTTACCTGTCTGCACCTTTATGTGGGTTAATTAGTTATGTATTTATTCCATTTTATCATCTGAGGGAAAAGTAAGAGATGGAAGTTTAAATTAATTGTTGTGTTTTTTTTTTTTTTAAGGATTTGAGGAAGAGAGGAAGATTCAAGAGAGAAAAACGACTAGAGGGGACAGACGTGGCGCCAACATTCACTCCAGGGAAATAGCGATACGGGAAATAGAAGAAGCTCACTTAATTGTCTGTGTGTGTGTGTGTGTGTGTGTGTGTGTGTGTGTGTGTGTGTGTGTGTGTGTGTGTGTGTGTGTGTGTGTGTGTGTGTGTGTGTGTGTGTGTGTGTGTGTGTGTGTGTGTGTGTGTGTGTGTGTGCTTGTGTGTTTTCTATCCCTCTCTGCGTGTCCTTGTTTTGTTTGCTTCTGTTTGCTTAGTATCTAGATGTTTTATTGATTGTTTTACGTGTGTTTTGTGGTTATTTAACTGTTTTACTCCTCGTTTATGTGTGTCTGTAAGTCTCTCTCTCTCTCTCTCTCTCTCTCTCTCTCTCTCTCTCTCTCTCTCTCTCTCTCTCTCTCTCTCTTCTACATCTCTATATCCAACATATAGATTGTAATGGAAGATATAGCAATACATTCTAAAAGCTTATAGTCTCACATGCATCATTCAATCCCTTTCCACCTGTACACCTTCCCGACACGTGGCTAGCAAACTTATACATGACTTCACTTCCTGTCCTCACCTTGTCAATATTCAGAAGTGATAATAAACTCTATCTTCAAAAAATTTCTTCCTTTTCTCACCTGCCTTACTTTCTCGCCTGTGCGCTCATCCTACACACTAATAATCACGTAGCGTATCTTATTAATACTGGAGACATTTTAGAATACTTTTGATTAATATTTTCTCACCTGCAAATTTTTCCTAAACATTAATAAGCCTGTAGTGTTACCTGCCCATACCTAGTTATCTGCTTCACCTATGTTCTTCCCCATCGTAATTATCACAATATTTACCTGCCTACCTGTCCTCGCTTTATTAAAACTGAAAAATAGATACCTTTATTATTTTGCATCTCTATCATAACTGTATTTTTCTTCGTGTATGGCTAATTATCCCATTGCCTACCTGCACTCACCTGTCCTTATTTAGTTAATTAATACTGAAAGACTAAAATAAAATCAAAATTCTCATATTCTCGCCTATATTTCATCACAATTGGTTAATTAGTCCATTTACACCTGCCTACCTACTCTCATCTGTCCATACCTATTCACACCTGTCCCTACCTTGCTAATTAATCCCGCAAATCTAAAAATAAACTTAAATTCATAATATTATCACCTGTGTTTTTCCTGCAAATGGTTAATTACCCAATCTATACCTGGCTACCTGCACATACCTAACCTTACCTGTCTCTACCTAGCTAATTAATCCTAAAAGACACTCAAAATTCATATATTATCACCAGTATTTCTTCCCCACACGTGACTAACCATCCCATAGCTACCCGCCTACCTGTCCTCACCTGCCTTATATAGCAGTCAGCCTCTCGCCTCACCTGCCACTGGCCACACGCCGCTCCGTCGCTTCCCATAGACAGGCGGCTCCTTAAGCTCCCCTGCCCTCACATCCTTTCCCTCCTGAAGGAAACTTGATACATCCAACACGCCCCTTCGCTCTCTATACCCTCCTCCTCCTTCTTCTTCTTCTTCTTCTTCTTCTTCTTCTTCTTCTTCTTCTTCTTCTTCTTCTTCTTCTTCTTCTTCTTCTCCTCCTCCTCCTCCTCCTCCTCCTCCTCCTCCTCCTCCTCCTCCTCCTCCTCCTCCTCCTCCTCCTCCTCTTTTAATCCTCCTCCTCTAAATATTCCGACTTTTTCTTTCCTCTGTGACTTCCTATCCTTCTTTCTCTCTCTCTCTCTCTCTCTCTCTCTCTCTCTCTCTCTCTCTCTCTCTCTCTCTCTCTCTCTCTTTCCTTTCCATGTGAGAGGTAATAAAATACTTGATGGGATCGCCGTTTAGAGCGAGAGAGAGAGAGAGAGAGAGAGAGAGAGAGAGAGAGAGAGAGAGAGAGAGAGAGAGAGAGAGAGAGAGAGAGAGAGATTATTTCCTTTTTCCTCTCTTTTTCTCTTCTTTCTTTCCTTCTATTTGTGTTTTCCCTCTCTTGTCTTCTAGTTTCTCTCTCTCTCTCTCTCTCTCTCTCTCTCTCTCTCTCTCTTGCTAAATCACGAAAAAAAAAAATATATAGGTCACGCCCTTAGTAGACGTTAGCTAACCAACAGGAGTTATGATGACCGAGGGCGAGGTGGCGGCCAAGGGACACAGGAAAGGAAGCTGGTGCCAGGGGAAGAGTGATATATAGCATCATAATCAGAAACGCTTCCCTCTCACCGCGACCATTTTCAGAGACTACAGCGACGATTAGACAGGTCATAAAGAGTATTTTTCCTGTTCATAATGCAGAAAACTTGTTAATATGTCACTAGAATTCCAGAAACGTCCTTAAAAACCCGTGTCACTTCAATTAGAGGCCTTTGAAAATAGTGAAGGTACATCGCGGAAGTGTTTCTGAATTATGAGCCATAGAGGCGAGACACATCACCAGTCTGTCTATGGCAAATGAATGGCAGTATTGGGACGTTGTTTGAATCTGGGGGAGTGGGTGAATGGATGTAGAGGGAATAGTGGATAGGGAATGGTGAAGGAGAGAAAGGGTAGTGAATGCGACAGGTGTGCATGAGTGAGGATAGAAGAGTTGTGAAAAGGGAAAGAGGTTGATAGGTTAAGGTAGGATAGGTGAGGATAGGATCATGAAGGAAAGGTGAAAATACATGTAGGAAAAGATAATGAAAATGAGACAAGCTTGTGATATTAATCGTGATGAAATGACGACTGGAAACATGAGAGAAAGGTGTGTGTGTGTGTGTGTGTGTGTGTGTGTGTGTGTGTGTGTGTGTGTGTGTGTGTGTGTGTGTGTGTGTGTGTGTGTGTGTGTGTGTGTGTGTGTGTGTGTGTGTGTGTGTGTGCACCTTGCCTGACAGTTTACATTAGCAAAAAAAAAAAAAAAAAACGGATCCCTGAAAACTGGAAGAGAGCAAAATGGAGGATAACTAAAATAAGAAGACTGAAAGAAGATAGGACAAAAAACACCATCAAAACACAGACCAATGAAAGATACGTACAACTGAACGTGACACCAATAACCTCTTCACTACCATGACACGTTTCCATATTCATTCTGGTTACTATTTGGTGATTTTATACAGCCTCGGAAACTTATGTGGGGCATTAAAATAGTGAAGACTCTATGTATTAATCTTCTGGCCTCCATAGTTCCTTTCTAATGTAAATAAAATCGTCTAATCATACCCAAAACTCATGGTAAAAATGTGTCTCAGTACTGAAAGGGTTCAAACATTACAACACAGCCATTCCTCTCTCACTCTTCGCTATACAGACCACCGTGGTAGTTCTTATCTTCTTATCTAATCCCCGTCTGTCCTGTCTAATCTTAGGAGCCCTAGAGGAGTTAATCTGACGGAAAAGTCTCTGTAGGCCCGTGAAAAAGCTAGACTGGAGATGAAAATACGTCAAAACTAATGATGTGCAGTGTTAATTATTACTCTGACCGCCACGTGGCAGTCTGCATGGTCGCTTCTTGTACCTTCCTTTGTGTTCTTTCTTAAGGTATTCTTTCTACACTTTTATTTTGTCTATATTCTACAGGAGAAGGAAAAGGAACTGTCTCCTGAGAGTGTCCACCTACGGAAGCCCTCCAGGTGACACCTCATTGCACATATTACTACTACTACTACTACTACTACTACTACTACTACTACTACTACTACTACTACTATTACTACTACTACTTTTTGAGAGAGAGAGAGAGAGAGAGAGAGAGAGAGAGAGAGAGAGAGAGAGAGAGAGAGAGAGAGAGAGAGAGAGAGAGAGAGAGAGAGAGAGAGAGAAGCGGCCAGCAGGACGCACGCAGACAGACCAGCTGACCTTTCAGCGATGCCTAACTAATGAGAGGATGGCTGAGAGCGGCTGACAGTGGCTGACAGTGGCTGGATGATGGATGAGTGTGGCTAGAGTGTGGCAAAGAGTGGATGAGAGTGGCTGAGGGTGGTTGAGGGTGGCTAGAGGATACCTAATGGTGGCTGAGGGTGACTAAAGGTAGCTAATGGATGGCTAAGAGTGGCTGAGAGCGACTAAAGAGTGGCTGACAGTGGCTAAAGGGTTGCTGAGGGTGGCTAGAACTGGTTGAGGATGGCTGAGAGTGGTTGAGAGTGGCTGAGAGTGGCTGAGAGTGGTTGAGGGTGGCTGAGAGTGGGTGAGAGTGGGTGAGGGTTGCTAGAGTGACTGAGGGTAGCAGGGGGATGAGTGGGAGTCATTAGCACAAGAGGAGGTAGGGCATGATGGTACAGAGTGTGGCCTACTACTCCTACATCGCCTTGTTTCGCTGTATATTTTCGCTGACCTTGGCTCGTGTTCTTAAAAACTTCTGCGCTTCACCTCCACTATTTCAAAAGGCTTTATCTTAATTTACACGAGTTTTTTAATGTATGTTTTACGATTCGAGAGGCAGATTGACAAGATTCTAAATGATTAAACCCTTCAGTACTAGGACGCGTTTTTGGTAAGATTAGACGATTTTATTTGCATTAAGAAGGGTCTATGGAGGTCAGAAGATTTATGGTCACAGTCTTCACTACTTTAACCCCCCCACATAAGTTTCTGAACCTGCCTGCCAAATATTAACCAGAATGAATATGAAAACACGTCCTGCTACTGAAGGGGTTAACTGGAGAAACACTCTTGAAAACCCCGCTAATCACCTCTGTGGCCTTGGAAATTGTCATAGTGAGAGACCAAAGCGTTTTTTAATAAGGACCCTGATGTACTAGCCAATGACATGGTAACTTCACCCGTGATAGACAACATAAGAGGACAACCTAAATATCAAAGTCCACCTTCTAATCATCATTTTCTATACTAGACTCGTAGAAAATGGTTGTATGACTAACTAAACTAAAATTACGAATCCCCACGCAAAAAACACCACGTAATGCATATTTCTCCTTACCACTACAATGAATAACGAAATTGAAGCAACACGAAACACCCACAACATGAACCCAAATATTCCCTTGCATTACGTTCCCTCTCATTTCTTCAGGAGGTTTTGTTAAGGGCGAAATAGCGGCAGAAATAAGGAACACACACACGAACTGAGAGAAGGAAGACTCAGAAAAAGTGGCGCTGACAATACTAACGATACAAGGATCCAATTAAGATAACTATAAATACTTTGCTTCCTCATTATCTCTATTGTTCTTTTCAGAGGAGGAGGAGGAGGAGGAGGAGGAGGAGGAGAGTTAATGAAGGAAATAATAAAATAGAAAAAAATAATATATATAATAAGACAAAGCAGTTTTCGTAGTTGTTTTAAGGAAGAAAAGAGGAGAAGGTAGAAAAATGAAGAGGAAATAAAGGAAAAATGGGAATAAAGATGAGGAGGAAGAAAACAATGAGAAATGAGAAGGAAACGGAAGAAAATGAGGATGTTACAATAGAGGAAGAAGAAAAGTGAGGAAAACAAAGATGAAAATTAGAAAAAAGAAAGGAAAAATAGAAATAAAAATGAATTAGAGAGAAAAAATAACATTGACTTTTCAACGAGAAGGAACTAGAGTAAAACTAATGACAACACAACACGGACCTTGAAAAAAAATAATAAATGAAATAAAAATAATAAAATACCCACGACGATAAATAAATTAATGTGAGAGAAAAAAAATAACACTGAGTCTTTAACGAGAAGGAACTAGAGTAAAATGAATGACATCACAACACACCTACCATAAAAAATATTAAAAAAAACGAAAATAAAAAAATAACAAAATACCCACGACAATAAATAAATTAATGTGAGAGAGTAGAAGTTACTGATATATTTAACGAGAAGTAAGTTGAGCCAAATAATAACACGCCAAGGTTATTAATGTAGAAACTCCGGCTGTGTGTTTTTGTGTCTTCTCTCAGCGGGCTCTCATCTTCCTCTCTCCAGGGAAAGTAAATTGAGACGTTATATTTTTGTGGCGGTTTGCTCTTAATTGATGAGATTAGACGAAGAGGAGGAGGAGGAGGAGGAAGAGCAGGAGGAGGAGGATGAAGAAGAGGAAGATGCCAGAAGGAATTAAGAGAAAACAAAGGAAGATGAAGATATAAGTGAAATACTGAAATAAATAAAAGGAATAGACAGGATTTTGATTAAGCCTGACCAATTTGTTGTCTAGAAGTGTTTCATTATCCCAGCCTACCGCACACACACACACACACACACACACACACACACACACACACACACACACTGAGGATTGTGTATAAGGGAACTGACTCATTTCCACGTAATACCTCCCACGTCATTCCTCTTTCTTTTTCTCTCCGTCCCTCCGTCCCTCCGTTCCTCCCTCTCCCTCTCTCTCCTTGCTCTCCCTCCATTCCTAACTCACTCACTGCCTGACTCCTGATTGAGACACATATTGCAATTCAGAAGAGATTATTTTTAAATTATTTTTTTTTATTTGTGTAATTATCAGATTAGGTGAACTTGGCGACTCTCTCTCTCTCTCTCTCTCTCTCTCTCTCTCTCTCTCTCTCTCTCTCTCTCTCCAGTGTTTATGTCTGACGCACATGCGGTGAAGTCAGTGTTTACTAGAGTGGTGCGTGCGCTCTCTCTCTCTCTCTCTCTCTCTCTCTCTCTCTCTCTCTCTCTCTCTCTCTCAGGAACAAACACAAGACTAACAGCCTCAATGCATAACGAATATACAAAAACATAATAAAACAAGAACAGATATAAACACAAACGAACACTCACCATCTCCTCTGCCCCTTCTTCTGTATCTTCTGTGCCTCCCTCAGCCGCGCCTCCTCCTCCTCCTCCTCCTCCTCCTCCTCCTCCTCCTCCTCCTCTTCTTGTCTCCCCATGCTCATAGCTGGAGGAAGAGACAAAGAACATGAAACAAAAGAATAAAATAACTAAAGGGATAAATAGATAAATAAGTAAATAGATGAAAATTACATATAAATTACTTCATTGTATAAAATTAAGCTTCATATTTACCTCTTCAGTGCCATGACGTCGTTTTCAAATTCATTGTGTTTACTATTCTGTGGTTTTATACGCCTTCAGAAACTTATGTGGAGGTTTGAAATAGTGAAGACTGTGGCCATTAATCTTCTGACCTTCATACACCCTTCCTATTGTTAATAAAATCGCTTAATTACACGCAAAACTCACGGTGAAAAGTGTATCCCAGTATTCAAGGGGTTAATGGTAATAGTGAAGACTGTGGCCATTAATCTTGTGACCTTCATAGACCCTTCCTATTGTTAATAAAATCGCTTAATCATAACCAAAACTCACGGTAAAAGGTGCGTCCCAGTATTCAAGGGGTTAATAGTAATGTATGTCTGTAATGTATTTATATATGGCCACTGTGAGTATCTCCGTTTTCTTTGTCCTTTTATTCATTTTCTATCACTCAGTTTCTCTCCGCTGACTGAAATAAAAAGAAAATTGAGGTAAATTCTTTCATATTTAATACGTCTATAATTTAATAATGTATAGCCAATGTGCTCATCTCCGCTTCTCAATTTTCTCAGTACAAATCACTTATTTTTCCTCCTCCTCCTCCTCCTCCTCCTCCTCCTCCTCCTCCTCCTCCTCCTCCTCCTCCTCCTCTTCCTCCTCCTCCTAAGCTAATATTTATGTTGCCCTTACGCCCTTTCTGATGGGAGAAGGGAGAGGAGAGAGAGAGAGGAAAAGAGAGGGAGAGAGAGAGAGAAGAGAGAGAGAGAGAGGGAGAGGGGCATAGAGAGGGAGGCATGATGGGACGGATAAGGGATAAGAGGAAATGGAAATCTTATATGTGGACACAAAAAATGAAACGTCAATATTTTTCCCCACAAATATTAGCGGTTTGCCTTGTCGAGAGAGAGAGAGAGAGAGAGAGAGAGAGAGAGAGAGAGAGAGAGAGAGAGAGAGAGAGAGATGGGAGTTACGTTTCTTGTACTCGTAAAGGTCAATGACTCTTCTCTCTCTATCTCTATCTCTCTCTCTCTCTCTCTCTCACACACACACACACACACACACACACACACACACACACACACACACACAAAGTAATAACAACCTTCATGATGCTATCTCTATTCATCTCTCCTCTCCTCTCTCTCTCTCTCTCTCTCTCCTCTCCTCTCCTCTCTCTCTCTCAGTATTTTCTCACCCTCTCCCAAAGTATGATATGAAGGTACAGTCGCTAAAATCTCGTCTTATTATGTGTACTGCTGTTCTGAGAGAGAGAGAGAGAGAGAGAGAGAGAGAGAGAGAGAGAGAGAGAGAGAGAGAGAGAGAGAGAGAGAGAGAGAGAGAGAGAGAGAGAGAGAGAGAGAGAGAACTAATAGGAACAAAAACTACAACAACAACAATAATAACAACAACAACAATACAAATAAAGAAAAAATATCAAAAGAGAGAAATATTAAGGAGAAACACAAGAGAGAGGAAACCAGCGGAGGAAAACACGAGCAAAAAGAAAAGAGAAAGAGAGAGAAGAGAAAATAGAAAATAAATAAGAAAGCGGTAAGCAGGAGAGGAACACGAGGGGGAAAAGTAAGGCAAGAAATAAGATGGAAAGAGACAAAAGAGAAAGAGAGAAAAGGAGACAAGGGAAACTGACAAATATTTCCTCTTTGTGACCAGAACAGAGAGAGAGAGAGAGAGAGAGAGAGAGAGAGAGAGAGAGAGAGAGAGAGAGAGAGAGAGAGAGAGAGAGAGAGAGGAACAAGACACTAGAAGACTCAAAAAATCCAGACTGGAAAAAAAATAAATAGAAAATAAATAAACATGAAAAATCACTTTACGTAAAAAAAATCTTCACAAAAAAAAGAAAAAACAATTTGAAGCTAAAAAAAAAGAAAAAAACTAAGAAAATTTTCATGTACTTATCTAAATGTGTGTGTGTGTGTGTGTGTGTGTGTGTGTGTGTGTGTGTGTGTGTGTGTGTGTGTGTGTGTGTGTGTGTGTGTGTGTGTGTGTGTGTGTGTGTGTGTAGCAAGAAGGAAAAAGAGTAAAAAAGAAAAAAAATTGTGGCGTGTACGAGTGAATGAATACTATAAAGAGGAGAGAGAGAGAGAGAGAGAGAGAGAGAGAGAGAGAGAGAGAGAGAGAGAGAGAGAGAGAGAGAGAGAGAGAGAGAGAGAGAGACCAACTCCCTCTTGTCTCACTTTTCCTACAATCATTTACATATTTCCTTCCCTGACGCTCGACAGAAGAACAAAACAACGAGAGAGAGAGAGAGAGAGAGAGAGAGAGAGAGAGAGAGAGAGAGAGAGAGAGAGAGAGAGAGAGAATCATGGAGAGTCAGGGAGAGAATCAGACAGGTCACTGGTCATAGGAAGGTCACACTTGCAAACACACACCAGCACGTCGAGGAGGTCAGATTTATTCAGGTCAAGCAGGATCAGAGGTCAAGGTCTGGCTATTGACTACCAAAATATTCTGTCTCTATTCCGAGAGACTGAGAGAGCCTTGAGATTGCAATAAAAGAGACTGAGAGACTGAAAATTGTGAGAGACAGAGAGAGAGAGAGAGAGAGAGAGAGAGAGAGAGAGAGAGAGAGAGAGAGAGAGAGAGAGAGACTAAAGATTGGAAGAGACTGAGAAAGAAAATGGTGATTGTAATACGAGACAAAGAGAGACTGAAGATTTGGAGAGACAAAGAGATAGAGAAAGAGAAGATTGTATTAGGAAAGACTGAGAGAGAGACTGGAAACTGTAATGAGATACTGAAAGAGTCTTAAATTTATAATGTGATTGACTGAGAAAGAGACTGGATACTGCAATGGGAAAGACTGAGATAGGCTAAAGATTCTAATAGGAGAGATAGAGATAGGCTGAAGACTGGGAGAGATTGAGAGAGAGAGAGAGAGACTGAAGATTGTAATGGGAGATAATGAAAGACAAAGAGACTGCAGATTGTAATGGGAGAGACTGGAGATTGTAATGAGAGATTGGGTAAGCTTAAATTGGTAATGGATGAGATAAGGGAGACTCAAGCTTATAGTGAAAGAGCTTAAGAAATATTTAAGCTTATAGTGAAAGAGCTAAAGAAATATTCAAGCTTATAATGAAAGAGCTTAAGAAATATTCAAGCTTATAATGAAAGAGCTTAAAAAATATTCAAGCTTATAATGAAAGAGCTTAAAAAATATTCAAGCTTATAATGAAAGAGCTTAAGAAATATTCAAGCTTGTAATGAAAGAGCTTAAAAAATATTCAAGCTTATAATGAAAGAGCTTAAGAAATATTCACGCTTATAATGAAAGAGCTTAAAAAATATTCAAGCTTATAGTGAAAGCTTAAGAAATATTCAAGCTTAAAGTGAAAGCTTAAGAAATATTCAAGCATATAGTGAAAGAACTTACGAAACATTCAAGCTTTTAATGAGACAGTGTAATATTAGAGCTTATGAAAGAGACTAGATGAAATTTAAGCTTGTAATGGAAGAAACTGACAGACTTAAGCTTGTAATTTGAGACTGAGACAGACTTAAGTTTATGGGAGAAACAGACACTATCAAACTGGAGAAAGTGAGAAAAGCTTGTAACAGGAGAAACTGAGACATAAGCTTCTAAAAGATAAGACAAGGAGAGACACTGAAAAAAGCTTGTAATTTGCTAGACAGAGTGAACATAAGACTAGAACGTTCATAGATGCAGTAAAAGAAAACAAGACCCTAATGAGTATCTGACGAAGGCGCCGACGAAATGTAAGGGAAAGCTGACTTATTGTGGCGACCCTTAAGATTTCCTCTTTTTTCCCCTCTTTCCCCTCCCTTTATTGCTTTGTCGTGGGCGGAATGGTCTGGCCTGGCGTGGGAGTGATGGCCGCTGAGATAACGCGCGTGTTTGGATGGGAAATGAAAATACGATTGAGAGAAAAAGTAGGTAGGAAAAAAATTGTGCTGTTCAGTGCAGAGAGGATGAAGAAAAATAATATATGTAACGTAAAAGTGAGTGAAAATATGATGGAGAAAAATATTAGTAAAAAAATAAATAAATTGTGTTCAGTGGGGAATATAATGAAGGAAAATAAAAAGGCCCATAAAAAGAATGAAAATAGAATTGAGAGAAGGAAAAATTATGATAAATGAATCGTTGTTGGATGGAATGAGAGTTTTATGAGGAAAAATACACGCATAGGGAGCAAAAACGAAATGAAAATACGGCTGAGGGGAAATATTATGGTAAAAACGAGCATTTGTTGGAGAAAAAGAAAACATTATGGAGAAAAATATATAAATGGATCCTTCTGGTGAAAAAGACCTAAAAAAAAAAAGGTATCCTACTAAATCCAACCAAACCAAGCCGACGGTAACCAAACTATACTTAACCCAACCTAACCTAACCAAACCCTAACATAACGACACTAACCAAAACTACTTTACAGACTAAATCAAACCAAACCCAACTAAACCATACCTAACTTACCCTTACTTTGCTAAACTTAAGCGCCGTGGTACAGTGGAACCATGCGTGCTTTGGGGTCCGAGGGTCTCTAAGCGCACGGGTTCGAATCCTGTCTATGGTCCGAGTGTAGGTTGGGCTTCCTTACTCGGGGCAACGGTTTCCTAGCGGGTGGGCTTTTAGATAGGAGGTACCACAAAAAGTATCCCCTTTAGCCCAGAAATTCCTGTGGAAAGCCCACATGGTATAAATAAAAAAAAAAAACTAAGCGAACATAACTAAACTAACAAATTTAAACAGACTAAATCAAATCAAATCCAGCTAAACCATTCCTAGCCTAACCTAACTATGCTAAACCTAAGCCAAACCTAACTAGACCACCCAAAAGCTAATCAAAACAAACTAAACCAAGCCAAACCCAGTGTGCCTTTTTCTCCGGTGGGCCTTTTTTTCCCATTTTTCGTTGTTCTTGGTCAGTTGCCCCTCATGCAAAAAAAAAAAAAAAAATACTAAACCATACCTAATATAGCTGTACCTTTATGCCAAATCTAATGTAACCTAATCTAACAAGATCTAAATAAACCTAACCACACCAAATGTAACTTATCCATACTCATTCTAACCTAACTTTACTCAAACCTATTTAAATTTAACCTAACCTAACCTAACTTTTACTAAACCTAACCGAACCTATCCTTTACTAAATCTAACCACACCCAACCTAATCTATCCATAGTCATTCTATCCTAACTTTACTCAAACCTATTAAAATTTAACCTAACCTAACCTGACCTTTAGTAAAATTAAATAAACTTAACCACACCCAACGTAACGGAACCATATTTATTCTAACCTGACTTTACCCAAACCTTTTCAAAGTTAACCTGACCTGACCTGACCTGACCAACCTTTTACTAAACCTAACCTAACCTAATCTTTAAACTTAAACAAATCTCCAAGATCCAACCTAACCTAAATTAACCTTATACCAAACCTAACCTTACCTAACCTAACCTAACCTAACACAAGAGGAAGGGAAGACAGGGGGCGTGGAATCGATAAGTAGTCATTTCACGCGTCATCTAATCACTTGGCCAAGGGGCGCGACTCCCACACCCACACGGCACCAGCTGGGAAGATGTAACAGTTTAGCCACCTGCGTCTCCACTGCTTCCCTCCTTGTCTTCACTTTCTTCTTCCCTGTCTTTTTTTATTCTCTACTCGCTTCTATTTTATTTTTTTCGTTTTCCTTATTTTTCTCTTTCTTTTTCAGTTTTTCTCGTTTTTTTCATGGCTTTATCAAATTTGCTTTTATTTATTTTCCTTCTTTCTTTCCTCTTTTCCATTTTAATCCTCATTTTTATTCCTTTCCCCGGTTCTGTTTCATTTTCTTTCCTCACCTCTCTCTCTCTCTCTCTCTCTCTCTCTCTCTCTCTCTCTCTCTCTCTCTCTCTCTCTCTCGGCTAGTCCTCTCATTTCTTCCTCTTATCGACTTTTCCCCTCTTTTCCTCTCATTCCTGTCCCTTCATTCCCCCTCTCCCCTCTCTCCTCGCTTCCATTCCCTTTACTGTTCGTTCCTCTCTTCCTCTCTCTCTCTCTCTCTCTCTCTCTCTCTCTCTCTCTCTCTCTCTCTCTCTCCCACTGCTCCTAAAAAATATAACACGTCCATATTTCAGAGCTCCGAGGGGCAACCTTCAAGTGGAGCTCAGCATTACTCGGCCCCATGGTAACTCGGCCCACTCCCTATGGTAACTCGTCCCATCTCGGCCCTTCTCCGAAAATCTCAGCCTCCCTAGTGTTGAGAGAGAGAGAGAGAGAGAGAGAGAGAGAGAGAGAGAGAGAGAGAGAGAGAGAGAGAGAGAGAGAGAGAGAGAGAGAGTTACATGGCAACGCAAAAAAAAAATGAAAAAAAGAAGTTAAAATTTATTACATAACCAGGCACACTAGGAGAGAGAGAGAGAGAGAGAGAGAGAGAGAGAGAGAGAGAGAGAGAGAGAGAGAGAGAGAGAGAGAGAGAGAGAGAGAGAGAGAGAGAGAGAGAGAGAGAGAGTTACATGACCACGAAGAGAAAAAATTATGGAAATCTGTTACAAAACCACACACAGAGAGAGAGAGAGAGAGAGAGAGAGAGAGAGAGAGAGAGAGAGAGAGAGAGAGAGAGAGAGAGAGAGAGAGAGAGAGAGAGTGAAAATCTACAGATAAAAACAAACACACACAACAATCACCTTTACTCGTATATCTACAAGACCAATCACTCCCAAACATTTTACAGGAAGAGATAAACACATAAGCCAGGAACCCCAGACACGTTACTGCCAGCGGAGGGGAAAGGGTAGACGGGAAGGGGCAGAATAATGGGCCACTCTGTCTCATCTCCGCTCAAGGAAACACTTTTAATGTCGCAATCAGGCGTATTCAAGATCCAGTGGGGGATTAGACGAGACAAAAGAATAAATTACGTTCTTAAAAATTTTGACCTGACTTGTGTTGATTCTAAGATTTGTTTTGGTTTTAAATATTTTTAGTTTTTCATTTATTATTGACTTATTTTTCTTACTTTTTTTTCCTCTCCTCTTATTCCTCCTTCTCCTCCTTCTCCTCCTCCTCCTCTTCCTCCTTCGCCACCACCACCACAACCACTGCTCCACATACCGCAGTTCCGGACCAGCGGCGTAGCTCAGAAAACGGGAAGCGGTCTGACAGCTAACCACGGATGCCTGGATGACTATGGCACTACTGCTCTGCTCAGCCTCGGGGGTCTTGGCGCCTTGTGTTGACGCTGCAGGGAAATTGTGTGAGGAAAATTAGTTGCTGGAACGCATTTTTTTACCATGAGGTTTGGGTATAATTAGATGATTTTATTTAAATTAGGAAGGGTCTATAGAGGTTAGAAAATTATAGCCACAGTCTTCATGATTTTAATGGTACTAAAGATGTTAACCCCTTTAGTACTGGAACCCACTTTTTACCATGAGGTTTGGGTATGATTGGGGGATTTTATTTAGATTAGGAATGGTCTAAGGAGATCAGAAGATTAATGGCCACAGTCTTCACTATTTTATTCCCAATATAAGTTTCTGTGGCTGTAAAAAATCACCAAATAATAAGCAGAATATGAAAATGCGTCATGGTACTAAAGATATTAAAACGGTGGTTAGAGAAATACATATGGTGTGAATTGAAGTGATGTAAGGATTTTGAAGGCGCAAGGGAATAAAATAATTGTGAATATTCTGACCAGCACTCTTGGGGGTCTCGGCGCCTTGTGTTGACATAGGAAAGAATTGTGAGGGAGTGATTGCTGGATTAATACGGTGGTTAGGGAAATATTTATGGTATGAATTCAAGTGGTACGGAGATTTTGAAGATGTGAGGAGTTATAATGATTGTGAATACCTTGGCCAGCAGTCTTGTGGGTCTTGGTGCCTTGTGTTGACATAGTAGGGAAAAGAACTGGTGGTTAATAAAGTGATTAGAGAAATATATATGGTGTGAATTGAAGTGGTAGAGAGATTTTGAAGATGTGAGAGGGTAAAATGATTGTGAATACCCTGACCAGCAGTCTTGTGGGTCTTGGTGCCTTGTGTTGAAGTGAGTTGAAGAAACTTACTTTACCAAACCTGACTAACCTAAACAAACCTAACCTAACCTAACCCAGCCTAACTTAACCAAACTATACTAAGCTTAACCAAACCACACCTAACTTAAACCCCTATGCCTTCCTCAGAGTCACCTTCAGACTATACACATTTCTATTTAACTTCTTCATGAACCACCACCTCACCTCAGTAGGCCTTTCCATTTATCTTTTCTTTTTCTTTTTTTTTCGCCCTTAGATGAATTTCTCTCATATATAGGAAAAACTAAACCAAACTTAACACACTCTTTCTCCCATATATAAGAAAAATAAACCATACTTACACCGTTTCTCTCATATATAAAACTAAAGCAAAATCAACACCCTTTCTCTCATATATAGAAAAAAACTCAACCAAACTTAACACACCCTAACTAAACTTTACTCAAACCAAACCTAACCTGACTTAACCAAACCTTACCAAGAAATCAAGGAAAGAGATGCGACAAATGAAAGTATTGCCAAAATAGATACGATGAACGAAAACAAGAGGTGAAAAGCAAAATAATTAGAAAGAAAACGGAACAAAAGAGTAAAAGAACGAAAAATAGAGAAGTTTGAAAAAAATATACGAAATACGTGAAAATGTGAATATGTGAACGTGAAAGGAAAAAAAATTAGATGAGAAAAAATAAAATGAAAAGCAGTGCCCGCAGAGAGAGAGAGAGAGAGAGAGAGAGAGAGAGAGAGAGAGAGAGAGAGAGAGAGAGAGAGAGAGAGAGATTGACAAGCAGACAGACAGACTGATAAACAAATTGCCAGACACACAGACACATAGATACACAGACAGACAGACAGACAGACAGACGAAAAAAAAGAGAGAATACTAAAAAATCGATTAAACAAGTAAATTCCTTCCTCTTGACCTTTTGACTCTCTCTCTCTCTCTCTCTCTCTCTCTCTCTCTCTCTCTCTCTCTCTCTCTTTTCCTCTTCACGAGTCCTCCTTAATCCCTCTTCCCTCTGCACGTGTTCCCTTTTTCCCTCTTTCGTTCTTTCTTTGTGTTCGTTAGTGTTTTGTTTGTTATATGTGTGGGCTCTCTCTCTCTCTCTCTCTCTCTCTCTCTCTCTCTCTCTCTCTCTCTCTCTCTCTCTCTCTCTCTCTCTCTCTCTCTCTCTCTCTCTCTCTCTCTCTCTCTCTCTCTCTCTCTCTCTCTCTCTCTCTCTCTCTCTCTCTCTCTCTCTCTCTCTCTCTCTCTCTCTCTCTCTCTCTCTATTCCAGGCTGTTGGGGGGAGGGGAGCTTCTATCAATCAGTGTCGTGTGGCGAGATGGGGAGAGGGAGAGGGAGAGGGAGAGGGAGAGGGACAGGGAGAGGGAGAGGGAGAGGGAGAGGAGAGGGAGAGGGAGAGGAAGAGGAAGAGGTAGAGGTAGAGGAAGAAGGACATGGGAAAGGGATGAGGAAGGAGGGTGAGGGGAAAGAAGGGGATTGGACCGCTATGTACACACACTCACTCTCTCACACACACACACACACACACACACACACACACACACACACACACACACACACACACACACACACACATTTATTTTCGGCTTCTTTTTATCATTTTTCTCCTTATATTTTTCCCTCTTCACATTCTACATTTAATTCTCTCTCTCTCTCTCTCTCTCTCTCTCTCTCTCTCTCTCTCTCTCTCTCTCTCTCTCTCTCTCTCTCTCTCTCAACAGTGCATAAGAAAAAGCAAAATTAAACCTTTCCTTTCAAGCGTCTCATTAAAACACACTCATTAAACACACACCCGCCAGGTTCGACTCCCTTGGCCACAGGAAGTCGACACATAGCCACGCTTCCTGCCAGGGGAGGGGGGGAACACAGGGGAGAGGGAGAAGTGGGAGGGGGAGAGAGCCACAGGGGAGGATAGATGTGAGGGAAAAGAGGTATTAAGCCACAGGGGAAGGAGAGGTGGGAGGGGGGAGAAAGCCACAGGGGAGGAAAGGTGGGAGGCCGTAGAAAGCCACAGGGATAAAAGTTGTGAGAGGAAAGAGGTATTAAGCCACAGGGGAAGGAGAGGTGAGAGGGGAGGAGAGAGCCACAGGGGAGGAGAGGTGTGAGGGAAAATGTGATGAAGGCACAGGGGACATGTGGGAGGGAAAAGAGGTTTTAAGCCACAGGGGAAGGAGAGGTGAGAGGGGAGGAGAGAGCCACAGTGGAGGAGAGTGTGAGGAAAATGTGATGAAGGCACAGGGACATGTGGGAGGGAAAAGAGGTTTTAAGCCACAGGGGAAGGAGAGGTGAGAGGGGAGGAGAGAGCCACAGTGGAGGAGAGGTGTGAGGGAAAATGTGATGAAGGCACAGGGGACATGTGGGAGGGAAAAGAGGTTTTAAGCCACAGGGGAAGGAGAGGTGAGAGGGGAGGAGAGAGCCACAGGGGAGGAGAGGTGTGAGGGAAAAGGGGATGAAGGCACAGGGGAAGAGAAGTAGGACGGTAGAGGGGATGAAGCCACAGGGGAGGAGAGGTGGGAAGGGAAAAAGGTGATGAAGCCAGAGGGGAGGTAAGGTTGGAGGGAAAAAGGGGATAAAGCCACAGGAGAGGAGAGGTGGGAGGGGCGGAAAAAAAACCACACGGGAGGAGGAGTGGGAGGGGCAAGGGGGCAAAACCACAGGGGAGGAGAGATGGGAAGGGAAAAAGGGGATGAAGCCACAGGAGAGGACAGGTGGGAAGGTCTGTTGATTAGGTAAAGGTGTGACGTGACTAGCTACCTCATTAGAGACAAAAGGTGTGCTGCTGTCTGGTTTTCCTTTTGTATTATTGTGTTCTTTGGGTTAAGGACAACAAATATGCTGCTGTTCCGTCTTCCTTTGGTTTTCCTATAAAGATGTTACTAGTTCTTACCTTAGCAGGGGCAAAAAGTATGCTGCTGTATTGGCTTTCCTTTGTATTCCCAGGTTATGAACGAAGGGTCAGAAAGAAGAGGAAAATAAATGAAAGAAGAGAAGAGGAGGGAAAAGATCAGATGAAAAATAAGATATAGAAGGAGAAAAAGAGAAAAAGGAGAAGGAAATAATAAGAGAGAAACGATATCACCATTTATATTAGTGTGTGTGTGTGTGTGTGTGTGTGTGTGTGTGTGTGTGTGTGTGTGTGTGTGTGTGTGTGTGTGTGTGTTTTTGTTTGAACCAATAGGAAAACAAGAGTATCAAGTAACAAAGGGAAGTTTAGGAAGCCTTTGTGAAACCCAGCGGTGAAAAAAAACTGGCCAGATAAAAAATAACACTGGAACAACATGGTGGCTTCATTGAGGCTTCCCGCTTCTATTGTTGCACCTTTTCTATGGAGTCGAGAAATTAAGAATATTAGAACACGGGAGGCCGCAGAAAACCATTAGACCTACATATGAAGGCTCTTGTATGAAATATGAGGATTTCTACGTGTTATCCTTATCCATCTCTCTAATCTTCCCTTCACTTTGCGGCCTAAACACTACAAAAATTATCCTCCTACTCTCTTTATATATTTCCATCATTTTTTTTTATTTATTTATACCATGTGGGCTTTTCACGGGAATGTATGGGTTAAATGGGGTACTTTTTGGGGCACCTCCTATCTCAAAGCCCACCCGCTAGGAACCCCTTGCCCCAAGTGAGGATGCCAAACCGACACTCGGACCGTGGACAGGATTCGAACCCGTGCGCTTGGAGACCCCTCGGACCCCAAAGCACGCATGGTTCCACTGTACCACGGCGGCACCATCTCTCATATCCATTCATAAATTTCCGTAATCTCTTCTTTATTTGGGATCTCACACATTACTACAGTGAGATTCTTCCTTACATGTATTTCAATCTAATATACACATCCATTTATTTCTTCAATCTCTATTTTACTTGGGATGCCACACACGACCACAGTTAAAGAGATTCATTCTCATTTTGTGTCTTTCCATCTATTGTACAAAGCCATAAGTTTCTTTTCTTCAATCTCTACTTCACTCGGAATCCCCACACACACGAGTTAATGACATTCTTCCTTATTTTCTTGTGTATTTGTGTTTTTTTGTACGCATTCGTAAATTTGCTTAACCTTTGTTTCACTTTAAGACATTTATTCCTTTTTTTAGGATGATTCTCTCGGATCTACAAGGGAATTGGCAGCTTAGTGAGCCTTTTTTTCTCTTTTATGTCACTCTTGGCCAGCTTTCCCCTCTTATATGAAAAAAAAAACTTCACTTGGGATCCAACACGCCACTTCAGTTAACGAGACTTCTTCATTTCCATCAGTATAAGAAAAAAGTAAGACTAGCAAAGATATTTATGTTTCTTAAGTTTCGCTTCTCATAACCACACACGCACACACGCTCACACACACACACACACACACACACACACACACACACACACACACACACACACACACACACACACACATTACATTTACACGCTACTTTGCCTCACTTTCATCCGCATAACAAACACAACAAACACACACAAACCAAGATAGAACCTAACCTAACCTAACCTATAAAACGCAATTTTTCATAACGACAGATCACTTACCACACACACACACACACACACACACACACACACACACACACACAACCTCACCTTTCATATAAAAAAAAGACACTTCTAAACACTTAAACATCAACTTTCCCACCCTTTCATCAACATAAACCCAAAATAACCCCATAAGCATAAACATCAACATTTTCGAACACCCCACTCTCTCATCACCTACCACCTGTCACTAGCGGCCACTGATAACACTACATAAAGAAACCAGCACCAGTCAGTCAGCGCTCTTAGGACAAAGCCCATTTCGTCCCACACTGAAGAACACAACTGGGTAACAAAAGAATGCATTGTGGGGACTGTACAGCGCCATCTCTTAACCAGGGAACAAGTTAAATGTGAATAGAGACTGAAAGCTCCTTTGTGAAGACCCGGACGCAAGTAGGAGGGAGAAAACTAGGCCATGAAAGCGATACTGACGAAGGAACAAGGGAAAAATCTCGAGTGGGGAAAAGAAGTAGAAGAGGAAAGGAGTGTGCAAGTTCTGGTCACAATAGAATGAGTGAAAAAATAATAATAAGAGAGAGAGAGAGAGAGAGAGAGAGAGAGAGAGAGAGAGAGAGAGAGAGAGAGAGAGAGAGAGAGAGAGAGAGAGAGAGAGAGAGGATGGGTGGGAGAGTTGGGAGCATATGGGATGAAATCTTACATATGACACACCAAAGGATATTGCAAGTCACTCTAGGAAAGGAAGATGAAAAAAAGATGAAAAAAAATGCTGAAGACGAGAAAGAAAAAAAATTGTATGTATGAATACTGATAGAAGAGAAACCCCCAGTAGAATTGTAACTTATAAACCTCACTGTACCTTTAGAATACATGACACAGAATACAGCACAACAAATATACTGTATCTTCTTGTATTGAGAGAAACATCCACACAAAGAGCTAATATACAACACAATGACATACTTAATAAAGAAAAAAATGTACTAAAAAAATTGTAAAACCAGAGAGGAGGAGATTAATACAGTATATGCTTGTAAGACCACGAGAAACACATAGATCTATACAAATACACAAATACAATACAAAAATACTACAGAAATATAGAAAGGAGTATTAAAAGAACAAATGAGATTAATACCACATGAGCTTGTATGACTACGAAAAAACACACACCTATACAAAAACACGATACAATACAATATAATACATAGAAAAGTGTATTAAAAGATTGCACAACCAGAGAAAGGCAGAGATTACATTGAACCCTACATGGCCAGCCGGTTCTGTGGCGTGTTGGGAGAGAGGAGGGCGACAGAGAGAGGGGAGATGAGGGGAGTGGGGAGAGATGAGGAGTGGGAAGCATATGGGGTGAGGGTGGGGGAGGTGCTGTCCCCAACTGGGCCTTTAGGGGACCCGAAATGATGAAAGATTAATATTGGAAAGTGACCACTGACCTGCCTTCCCTCTCTCTCTCTCTCTCTCTCTCTCTCTCTCTCTCTCTCTCTGGGATGACTGTCAACCCCACTCTGCCAATCCTAATGTATCTTTCCTAGGTCAAAATCACGTTCCCTCAATATTTTTTTTTTTTTTTTACTTTTCCTCTTCTTTCATCTCTTTTCCTTCATTTTTTCCTGACTGCTTATTTTCTTTATCTTTTTCTTCTTTTCTTTCTCATGTCTTTATAATACTTTTCCTATTTCTTCTTCAGTTTCTCCTTCCTCTTTTTTGTTCCTTCATTTTTTTTTTTCTCTCTCTTCCTTTTCCAGACCACACATTATTACCTAGACTTTGTTACCACTCCCTTGACAGTACTTCAGGTCTCTTCCTCCTCCTCCTCCTCCTCCTCCTCCTCCTCCTCCTCCTCCTCCTCCTCCTCCTCCTCCTCCTCCTTCTCCGCTTCCTTCTTTTATTCCTTTCCTTCTTTGTCCTCCTCTATAAATACTAACACAACATTATTATTGAGATCTACTTCTTCTTCTTATTATTATTATTATTATTATTATTATTATTATTATTATTATTATTATTATTATTATTATTATTATTGTTATTATTACTATTGTTGTTATTCTTCTTCTTCTTCTTCTTCTTCTTCTTCTTCCTCTTCTTCTTCTTTTTTTCTTCTTTCCCCCTCCTCCTCCTCCTCCTCCTCCTCCTCCTCCTCCTCCTCCTCCTCCTCCTCCTCCTCCACGTGGTCTGCCTCAGTGCCACAAGGGCGCCGCCTCTACTGGATTTGCGTCACTTTATTTATTGGTCCTCGGTGGAAAAAAGGAAAAAGCAAAAAGAGGAAAAAGAGGACAAAAGAGGAAAAAGGTAAAAATTGTTCCCGGTGGCTGTTAGTTACCGAAGAGTGGGTAGTGGTGTGTGTGTGTGTGTGTGTGTGTGTGTGTGTGTGTGTGTGTGTGTGTGTGTGTGTGTGTGTGTGTGTGTGTGTGTGTGTGTGTGTGTGTGTGTGTGTGTGTGTGTGTGTAGCGATGTTTTCACGGGGTCTCTCTCTCTCTCTCTCTCTCTCTCTCTCTCTCTCTCTCTCTCTCTCTCTCTCTGACTACAAAGAGATATAAAAGGAACACTCCAGCCTTTGCTACGTGAAATACAGAAAAATAGAGAAAAATACAGAAAAAATACCTGGTTTGATACATATCTCTCTACCCCTCGCTCCCTTTGCCTTCCTCTCCCTTCTCTTCCCTCCCTCTTCATCTATCTCCTCCCTTTCTCTCATTTTCTCTCTTCTCTTCTTCTCCCTCCTCTTCATGCTCCATTAAAGCCCTTCCCCTCCCTTTTCTATCATCTCTCTTCTTTCTTCTCCTCCTTTCATCTTCCCTTCCTTTCTCTCCCCTTCCTTTTCATCTATTCATCTCCCTTTTTCTCTCATCTCTCTTCTCTCCTTCCTCTCCCTTCCCTTCATCCTCCCTTCCCTTCCTCTTCATCTATTTCCTTCTCTCTTCTCTTCTTCTTCTTTCTCCTTTATTCTCCCTTCCTTTCTCCTTTTCTTCCTCTTCATCTATTTCCTTCCCTTTTCTCTCATCTTCTCTCTTCTCTCCTTCCTCTCCCTCTCCTTTATCCTCCCTTCCTTTCCCCTTCCCTCTTTCTCACATTTCCTTCTCTTCCCTTTATTTTCTCTTCCTTCTCTTATTCTCCCTATCCTCTCCTCTCCATTATCTCACTTCTTTATTTTCTCTCACTATTTCTTATCCTCCCTCTCCTTTGTCTCCCTTCTCTCACCTTTACTCTTCCTCTCTCACCTTTCCCTTCATTTTTCCCTTCATTAATTACTCACAGTAGGGGAAAAATAACCACTGTGCTTTTGTTATCGTTTATTTTCCCTTTCCACAAACATCAGGGAGGAAAAATATGATGCGATGCCTGATTGGGGGAAGGAATGGTAAACAGCCAATCAACGCTCCCCTAACCCGCCTTCTGACCAATGAACGTGCGAGATTTTTTCCCCCTTGTTTTTTCCTTGATTTATTTCATTTGGTGGTGTTTACTTGATATTTTTCTGTTTTATGATTTTTTTTTCCTTCGTCTTCATTTCTTTCTTGTGTTTTTTTTTCGTTTCCATTTCCTCTTTTTTTCGTCCTTTTCCCTTTCTATCGTGATTTTCCCTTCCTCGTTTTCTTTCTTTCTGATTTTCCATTTTTTTTCCCTCCACTTTTTTCCTCTTCCCTCCTCCTCCTCCTCCTCTTCCTCCTCTTCTTCATCTTCCTCCCATAGCCTCTTTTCTTCCTGTCCAGTCTTCCTTTCTCTAAGACAATCTTCCTTCTCCTTCCCTTCCTCCTCCGCCTCCTCCTCCTCCTCTTCTTCCTCCTCCTCCGCCTCCTCCTCCTCCCCTCAACCCTGATCTTCTCTCGTCCTTTCCCTTAATCTTGTTAGCTCTTCTTCCCCTCCTCCTCCTTTTCCCCTCTTCCCCTTAGGCAAGTTAAACCTCCTCCTCCTCCTCCTCCTCCTCCTCCTCCTCCTCCTCCTCCTCCTCCTCCTCCTCCTCCCTGTCTCTTTTTTACCTCACTGCTTTCTTTCTCTCTATCTTTCTCCTTCTCTCTCCATTTTTATCACTCGCCCTTGTCCTTCTCTTCTCTCCCTTTCCACCGTCTTCTTTTTTTTTTCTTTCCTCCACCTTCTCTTCCAATCTCTCTCTCTCTCTCTCTCTCTCTCTCTGAATTATGATATAAGTTTAAGTGAAGGAGAGAAAAAAGAGAAGAGGGAAGAAGGAATAAAAGAGGAATAAAGAGGAAGAGATATTAAAAAGGTGTGAAGGAAAGGAAAAAGATGAAGTGGAGGAGAATTTATGTCCGTGAATAGGAAAGTAAAATGTGACTAAATAAAAAAAATGATGAAAAGAGAAGAAAGGAGGGAATGAGAAATATAAAAGTGAAAATTAAAGTGATTATCAAAAAAAGGAAATGAAAAAAAAAAGATGAAATGGAGAAAAAAATTTATGTTCGAGAATAGAAAAGGTAAAGTAAAATGCAATGAAGAAAAAAGATAGAAAAAACAAGAAAGGCGTAAATAAATGAGAAATAATAAATAAATAAATAAATAAATAAATGATAATAATGAATAATAATAAATAAATGAGAAATGTACAATGAAAAAAAAAAAAAATGAGTGAATATATCAAGAAAAAAACGCAGAAAAGTTGTTGAAAATACGAAATAAATATAAATAAAAATGAGACAGACAGAAACACAGGAGAAAATAACAATAAAAAATGAAATAATTATAGGAAAATAGAAAAAAAGAATTATATTAAAAAAAAAACTTGAGAAATTTAGGAAAATATAAACAAGAGATAAAACTCCTCTTCTTCCAATCTCTCTCTCTCTCTCTCTCTCTCTCTCTCTCTCTCTCTCTCTCTCTCTCTCTCTCTCTCTGTCGATCTGATGACATAAAACGCCACGTAAAAAGGTGATTTCTTTCTAAATTATGATACAAGAGCGAAAAAAGAGGAGAGGGAAGAAGAAATGATAATAATACAAAAAAAAAGAGAGAGCGGAAAAAAAAAAAAGAAATTATGAACAAAGAAACGTAAAAACTTGACAAACTTAGAAAAATGTAAATAAAATAGATAGATCGATAGAAAACCACGAGAAAAGATAATACGAGGCAAAAAAAGAGGAAATAACAGAAATACAAAGTAGAAAAGATAGAAATGAATAGAAAACGAACAAACACCCACGAATACGAAGGAAACATGGCAAAAATAGAGATAGATAGATTGAAAACCACGAAAAAAATATCACGAGGCAAAAAAGAAGAAATAATAGAAATACAATATAGAAGAGATAGAAATGAATAGAAAACGTAACAAACACCCAAAGATAAGAAAGGAAAACGTAATAAATCAATAAAAACACCAACACCACTAAAGAAAAGGAAGGAAAGAGTAATATGCAACTTAAAGTGAGTTAATTAAAACTTATATTAATAAAAATGTGTCTCTTTTACTCTTAAACTTCCGGTACCTCCTCTTCCTCTTACTTCCAGCCCTTTGAAATAACACTCCTCCTCCTCCTCCTCCTCCTCCTCCTCCTCCTCCTCCTCCTCCTCCTTCCTCCTCCTTCAAACCCGATGCCAGAAACTTGTCTTTTTTTTCTGTTTTATTCATATTCATTTTATTTCTTTTTTTTCAATTTTTACTCTTATTTCCTTGTGTAAATTTGGTTAAAGTGTTTTTTTTTTTTTTTGGGGGGGGAGTCTATCTATTTTTTCTTGATTTCTTTTGGTCTCCTAGTGTGTGGTCGTTGTTTTTCCCGCCTTTTCTCAGTCTTCCTCTCTCTCTCTCTCTCTCTCTCTCTCTCTCTCTCTCTCTCTCTCTCTCTCTCTCTCTCTCTCTCTCTCTCTGTGTGTTCTCTCTTTTCTTCGTCTTTCAATGTAAAGTCTGCCACTTCTACGGCTAATATAACTTTTTTTATCCTTTTTTCATTCTAACCTCAATCCATGTATATTTATTAGTTCTCTCTCTCTCTCTCTCTCTCTCTCTCTCTCTCTCTCTCTCTCTCTCTCTCTCTCTCTCTCTCTCTTACCTCACTGCTTTCCTTCTCTATCTTTCTCCTTCTCTCTCTTCATTTTTATCACTCGCCCTTGTCCTTCTCTTCTCTCCTTTTCCACTGTCTTCTTTCTTTTCTTTTCTCCACCTCCCCTCCTCCTCCTCTTCCAATCTTTCTCCCTCTCTCTCTCTCTCTCTCTCTCTCTCTCTCTCTCTCTCTCTCTCTTCTTGCGTGTCACTAAACTTTTCTTCCCTCTACGGTGAGCAAGTGTTCCCTGTTCCTCTTATTTCTCCCCTGCATGGTCTCCAGCCTGTGTTCCGTTTCACTCAGTCAGACAGCTTCTCATTTCGTGACTCTGACTGTCTCGGTGGTTCACGTCTCCCTTGACACTCCTACCTCCTCATCTTACTCCTCCTGGCCCTTCCTTACACTCACTCTCTCTCTCTCTCTCTCTTTCTCACGTCTTCCTTCTCCTCCTCCTTCTCCTTCATTTCGTTCTCTTTCACTTGATATTCCTAACCTCTTTTTTCTCCATCTTTTTCCTTCTACTCCTTTTTCCTTGCGTTTTTCACTTTTCCTCTTCCTCTTCCTCTTCCTCCTTCATTTCGTCCTCTGTCACCTGACATTCCTAAACATTTTTCTATCTTCTCCTCTTCTTCCTCCTGCGTTTTCTTCCTTACAGTTTTCTCTTTTCTTCTTCCTCCTCATCTTCCTCATTTCATCCTGTCATGTTACATTTTCCATCGCCTCCTCTTCCTCCTATTCCTTCCTTATATTTTCTAGTGACCTCCTCCTTCTCGTCCTCCTCCTCCTCCTTCTCTTCTTATCCCTCTCTCCTTCGTCGTCCATTTCTTTACCCCAGAGAGGCGTATCTCATCAAAATTTCCGTCACTCCACTGATAAAAGAACAGAAAGAGAAGAACCGATAGAAACACGCTTCACCACTACCACCACCACCACCGCCACCAAGGTTAAGCAAGGCGCAATATGGAACAGAAGGTTAATAAAGGAAGGAAGAGAAGGGTAAGTTTATGCATGAGATAGAAGAAATGGGTGAGGGTTTTGGGAGTTACAAGATGGAAGAGAGATGGAAAGAGGATAAGAAAAATTTATACTGGATGTTGAAAATAGAATAAAAGTGATGATAAATTTTACGAAGATGGAGAGTAAATGAGTGGTTGGATGAAAAGTACATGAAAAGAAATTACAAATGAAGATAAAAAGATACGAAAAGTGAAAAGAAACACAATAGAAAAGTAATTTACGAAAAAAATATGAAAAAAAACAAATTCACAAGAGAAATCACTAGAACCACAAACGAAAAAAAAAAAAAAGACAGGTGAGAAATAAAGAGATGAAGTTCACGCCAGCCAGACGCGTGACGAGGAAAAATGAACGAGGGAGAGTTAACAAGCTGATTAATTATTCTCATTAAACTTGTTCCCACGATGAATTGCTTTACGGGGAAGGGAATTAAATAGAGCACGAAAACACACCTCTCCCTCTCCCTCTCCTCTCTCTCTCCCTCTCCCTCTCTCACTGTAGCACAACTTGGCAACACATGCAGCAATAACAAGCACAGGAATAGGAACAAGAGCACTTAAACGCTGAATTACCCATAAACCTTCCTTCATCTGCAGTGACCTTGAGATTCCGAGAGAGAGAGAGAGAGAGAGAGAGAGAGAGAGAGAGAGAGAGAGAGAGAGAGAGAGAGAGATGATGGATGAATGGAGAGGAAGAAAAATGACGGAGGGAAGGAGAAAACTAGAGATGGAGGAAAAGACAGAGATATACAGAGGAAAGAAGAGGAGAGAGGGATGGAGGAGGGGAGGATGGAGAAAAATATGGGTAGAGGTGGAGGAAAGGAGATGAAGAGAGAGAGGAACATCAGAGAAGAGGAATTGATGGGGGAAGAGCGATGGTGATGGTGGTGGTGGTGGCGGTGATGGAGAGGGCAAGGAAGAGGAAGGTGAGGAATGAACGGGATGCGAGCTGCTGGTGACTCAACATAAACAGCTTCTGCTACTGACGAAGAAGTTTACAGTTTGGGGTTTACAGTGCTATAATCCTGTCCTTCCTGCCTTGATGTCCTTGCACTTTTACTAATCCATTTCAACTTTGATTTATTTGTAAGTAAGAGGAATTATGAGTAAGAGCAATGAAACTTATCAAAAATACTGGCAAAAAAAAGGTTTCCAGATGAGTTCGCAGTTGCATTCACGTGTTTCTTTTTTTTTTTTTTTTTTTGTTTGCTTTGGTTTACATTTATCTAAACAAACAAAGGGAGATTTAATGAAAGATTGAAGAAACTTGTCAAAATACAAATTAAGAAAGAGTTTGATATATTTTGATTTTTCACTTAATTCCCTTTCCTTCTGTGTGTGTGTGTGTGTGTGTGTGTGTGTGTGTGTGTGTGTGTGTGTGTGTGTGTGTGTGTGTGTGTGTGTGTGTGTGTGTGTGTGTTATCTCCCTCTAACCTAATAGCTCTCCAATGTCGTCGTTTTACGTTCTATTTTATGTGACCAGATCGACGTTGAGAGAGAGAGAGAGAGAGAGAGAGAGAGAGAGAGAGAGAGAGAGCATCCTTGTCATGGAAGAGGGCCAAGAAAACAACACATTCCAGATCTCTAATCTCTCTCTCTCTCTCTCTCTCTCTCTCTCTCTCTCTCTCTCTCTCAATCGCCAATAATTCCCTCTTATCTCCAGTAAGAGAAAAATAATACCGTCAATGGAACAATTAATTGACTGTGACGACCTTCTATTTCCTGTTGAGACGTGTTTATTTTGGTCTCGCTTTCCAGACACTCCACTCCTCCTTCAGTACTGGGACGCATTTCTACCGTGAGTTTTGGTTATGATTAGACGATTTTATTTACATTAGGGAGGGATTATGGAGGTCGGAAGATTAATAGCCAGAGTTTTCACTGTTTTAATCCCCACATAAGGTTTTGAAGCTGTATAAGACTCCCAAATAGCAAGGAGAATGAAAATAAAAAACGTGTTAAGGTACTGAAAGGGTTAAATCATGGAATAAATAAAGAAAATAGCGAGATATAAATATTAAACGAAGCGAAAACAAAATAGCGTTATATTAAACATACAAGAAACTTCAAATAAAAGAAAATAAATAAGTAGACAGACAGAGAGACAGACAAACAGACAGACAGATGCTCTCTTCATCTCTCTCATAACTTAAAGAGCAACAAAGCTTCACATAACGAGCACATCTTTCATTTGAAGCCTCGAGTGAAGCCTTGAAACTTTGGACTCGTAAACCTACCACTCGAATATGCTCTCTCTCTCTCTCTCTCTCTCTCTCTCTCTCTCTCTCTCTCTCTGGATTAGAAATTGGGTGTGGGTTTAATACCTCTAGTGTTTGCTTAGGAAATTCTCTCTCTCTCTCTCTCTCTCTCTCTCTCTCTCTCTCTCTCTCTCTCTCTCTCTCTCTCTCTTCCACTAATGAGCGTTACCCGACACTCGGTGACACAAGAACTTAGAGAGAGAGAGAGAGAGAGAGAGAGAGAGAGAGAGTTTCCCATCACACAATAAGAACACATCCTTATTACCAACCCCCCTCCCCTCCTCTCTCTCTCTCTCTCTCTCTCTCTCTCTCTCTCTCTCTCTCTCTCTCTCTCTCTCTCTGAGCATCCTCATTTTCCTCTCTTCACCGTCACTCCCTCTCCCTCTCCCTCTCTCTCCACAAATTCTTACCTAATAAAAAGAAATCTTGTGTTAAAAGTTGCCTCGTCTTTTGATATAAAATTTCGTCTATTTATCATATGAGTTGGCCTTGAGACTCCACCTCTTATTGCTCTTATATAATTGAGTTTCGTAATCTTGGCTTTATTTGCATCGCTTTATCGTTGCTTTGTGAGTTACGTTTGCTCTTTCTTTATTAAAATGTTTACGTAATTATTCGTCTTTTCAAAATTGAGCGTCTTTTTTTTTTTATTGGTGTTGTTGTATTTCCTTCATTTTTTCGTTCATTTTCTTTTTTTTTCGTTTATCTGTAAGTTTTGTTTACCTTACTTTGTTAACCCCTTCAGTACCAGGACGTGTTTTCATATTTATTCTGCTTACTATTTGATGAATCTATACAGCTTCAGAAACTCATGTGGGGGATTAAAATAGTGAAAACTCTGGCCATTAATCTTCTGACCTCCATAGATCCTTCCCAACGTAAATAAAACTGTCCAGTCACACACAAAACTCAAGGTAAAAATGCGTCCCAGAACTGAAGGGGTTCAAATACACATCTGTTCACGTCTTCTAAATGTTACGTGTTTTTTTTTTCTCTCTCTCTTATTCGCTGCTTTTTCTCCTCTATTTTCATATTTCTTTCATTATTTGTGGGTTATATTTGCTTTTCTTCAACAAAACACGCATCTAATATTCTTTTTTTAATCCTTTGCGTGGTTTTCTTCTTTTCATTTCCTTGATTTCTATATTTTTCGTTATTTTTTCCAGTAATATTTGCATTTCTCTATTAAAACTCTCATATATTCACTTTTAAAATTGTTTTTTTTTCGTTTGCTTCGCTTCTCGTTTGTTTTTCATATTTCTTTCTTTCATTTCGTTCATTTTTACACTTTTTTCGTAGTTTTTTCCAGAATATTTACCTTTCTTTATTAAAACTTACAGCCTTTAAAATTATATTTTCTTTTTTTATTTGCTTCGTTTCTCGTTTTTTCTTCATATTTCTTTCTTTTATCTCGTTCATTTGTACACTTTTTCGTTTTTTTTCCAGTAATATTTGCCTTTCTTTATTAAAACTCGCATATATTCACCTTTTAAAAAATCATGTTTCTTCTTAATTTCCTTAGTTTTCTTGGTTTTTTTCTTTACATTTCCTTCGTTTATCTCGTTCATTTCTATATTTTTCATTTTCCTAGTACTATTAGTCTTTTTTATTAAACTAGCATTTATTCACCTCTTAAAGTTATATGCTTCTTTTTTTCATTTGCTTAATTTTCTCGTATTTTTTTTTCTTTATATTTCCTTCTTTTATCTTGCTTACTTTCTTTTCTATCTTATTTTTCCAGTAATGTTTGCTTTTCTTTATTAAAAACGCGCATTTCCTCACCTTTTTAAACTGCAATGATTTTTTTTTTTCCATAAACTTCCTTTCCTCGTTTACTTATAACTTACATTAACTTTCCTTCACTAAAAACATCCACCTATAAACTCTACAAAAATCAAACAATATTTTTTTTTTTCATTTCTTTACACATTTATCTTTCTCGACTAAAAAATTAAAAAGAAAAAAAAACTATTACACTTTTCAAAAATATTATGCAGTCTACGTTTTATTTTATCTATCTATTTCTCCTTCTCATTCTCTTCTTATTTCCTTATTCTATTCTTATTCAATTACACTTCAAAAATATTATGTAACCTACGTTTTAGTTTTTCCTTCCTTCTTATTCTTCACCCGCCAATAGGAAACACGGCTCACTAATTTTCTTCTCGACTTCCACACTTGTTTCCTTCCACCAATAAGGTTATCAGATCCACTTTTCCCTCAAGTGATCAGGTGAATGGCCGAAAGAAGCTTATGGGCTTGGTTGCATATGGAAGAAATTAGTGTCTTTAGGAACAAGCTGAGAGAGAGAGAGAGAGAGAGAGAGAGAGAGAGAGAGAGAGAGAGAGAGAGAGAGAGAGAGAGAGAGAGAGAGAGAGAGAGAGAGAGAGAGAGAGAGAGAGAGAGAGAGTTGGAAGGATGATGGATAGATGGCAGTGGGTAAATGTTTTAAATCTCTCTCTCTCTCTCTCTCTCTCTCTCTCTCTCTCTCTCTCTCTCTCTCTCTCTCTCTCTCTCTCTCTCTCTCTCTCTCTGCACTTTTAATCTCCTTCCTCTCTCTCGTTCAGTCGTCTTTCAAGTCTTCTCCTCATCTCCTTCTTGTCTCGTGTCTTTCATTAGAATATATGAAAAGGATCTGAATGCGCAGCCTGAAGGTAAAATGTTAGTATCATTTATCACACACACACACACACACACACACACACACACACACACACACACACACACACACACACACAGAGAGAGAGAGAGAGAGAGAGAGAGAGAGAGAGAGAGAGAGAGAGAGAGAGAGAGAGAGAGAGAGAGAGAGAGAGAGAGAGAGAGAGAGAGAGAGAGAGAGAGAGAGAGAGAGAGAGAGAGAGAGAGAGAGAGAGAGAGAGAGAGAGAGAGAGAGAGAGAGAGAGAGAAGGATAATAAATGAAATAATAGTAATACCAAAGAACAAAATCATCAAGTAAATTGCAGCAAGATATTAAAGAGAAAATTTGCTTCATAATAAAAAATAAAATGTGAAATTAACTTCTGTAATGACTTCTCTGAAAAACACTCTCTTCACAGGTGAGTTATTGCCGGCTGGCCCAGGTGACAGTCACTTAATTGACAATTATAGATGATGCTAAAAATAAAGAAATCCCTTGAGAAAAGAATTAGGTGACGGAACAACAATGATTTTTTTATTTACCACGGTCGCCTGCTGGTCATCCAGCCAGTCTTCCCCATTACGGAGCGAGCTCAGAGCTCATAGACCGATCTTCGGGTAGGACTGAGACCACAACACACTCCACACACCGGGAAAGCGAGGCCACAACCCCTCGAGTTACATCCCGTACTTATTTTACTGCTAGGTGAACAGGGGCTACACATTAAGAGGCTTGCCCATTTGCCTCGAAGCTTCCCGTGACACGAACCGGGCCCTCTCGATTGAGTCGAGCGTGCTAACCACTACCCTACCTTGACGAAGGAAGGTGAGGAAAAAATCATATGAATCAGTGCACAGGAAAATAGCTGAGACAATAGGATAGAATGTTGAAGCTCCTAATTCAACGTTCCTTTTAGAGACAGGTCAGGCTCCATTGATAACTGGGAGACATTTTTACCTTGAGATTTGTGTATGATTAGACCATTTTATCGACATTAGGAAGGGTCGATGGAGGTCAGAAGATTAATGGCCAGACTCTTCATTCTTGTAATCCCCTAAAAAGTTCCTGAAGCTGTATAAAATCACCAAATAGTAACCAGAATGAATATAGAATCGCGTCATGGTACTCAAGGGGTCAAGAGGCAGTCTGAGCGATCTTCAAGAGGTACAAAGAACATGCTACAGTAAGTACAGAGGGCAATAACTCGTAAAAAGGATATAAAATTTAAGGTTTTAAGTTAACGTTCCTTAGATTATTTGATAGAAGTCTTCAAATGGTACAAGGAACAAATTAGAATCAGTACAAAGAATAATGGATGAAAGTATACAATAGATGAGAATAAGTACTCGTATTCCTTATGATACGTTGCCGAGAGAGCCGCAGGTCAAGAGGGGGTCTGATAAAGGCTTTCAAGTGGAATAATGGACATATCAAGGATGGCAAACAAACTTCTCAAGGGTCATCACTCAAAATAGGACATGAAATAATCAGTTCAGGCTAGATAAAGATTCAAGACAGTAAGAAACTGCTTCTCAAATATTAGCACAAAATAATGGATTCAGTAATTAGGTTGTTATCGGTGTCATTATAGCAGGTTTAAAAGTTCAGGAAAATTTATGAAAGGAAATGACTTGTGGATATAAATAGACATGCTTTATAGATGGACTGCCACATGAAGAGCTGGTAGTTTATCTCTACACTCATGAAAATACCCTTGAAAACTCTCGACTTTCAATAGAATCCAAGGACTTTTCCACTATAGAATCTGTTAGAAGTGGTCAGCTTTACAGATGGACTGCCACATGGAGGGCTGGTAGGACATCTCTAGCATCATGAAAATATCCTTGAAAACTCCTAAGTAACTTTCACTAGCATTTAAGGACTTTTTCCACTATAGAGTGTGTTAGAAGTGGTCAGCTTTACAGATAGACTACCACACGTAGGGCTGGCGGCTTCTTGTAGCTTCCCTTGCTTACCTGTTACCATGACAAACCACTGATCACATTCACCTTCCACACAAAAGACAAATCATCGGAGATAGTTCACATAATCCACTTCGTAATTCAACCAAAATTCAGCCAGATAAACTCTCGCGCTTGTTTATTGCATAACTTTCCAACAATTTAATCGCATCAGTAAAAAGTTGCTTTCCGCTCGACAAAAGTTCCCAGCAGCGATTATTATTTGCTGGTACAGGGACAGTGCTTACCCGGCTGCCTCGTAACGCTCCACCAACTCCTGCTGAATTATAGAGCTTCAGAGTTTATATTTACCTGAAGAGGAAAGGTTTTATTTGCGTAGAGACAAAAGAAATTCTCTCTCTCTCTCTCTCTCTCTCTCTCTCTCTCTCTCTCTCTCTCTCTCTCTCTAGGAAAAACGTTTCACTGATAATCCCTTGAGTACCATGACGCGTTTCCATATTCATTTTGCTTACTATCTGGTGACTTTATACAGCTGCAGAA
The DNA here is from genome assembly GCF_017591435.1 of Portunus trituberculatus. Lineage (NCBI taxonomy): Eukaryota > Metazoa > Arthropoda > Malacostraca > Decapoda > Portunidae > Portunus > Portunus trituberculatus. The sequence goes on along the minus strand of NC_059283.1, from coordinate 5,352,751 downwards.
ACTTATAGGGAATTGAAATAGTGAAGACTGTGGCCATTAATCTTCTGAACTCCATCGACCCTTCCTAATGTCAATAAAATGGTCTAATCGTACATAAACTCAAGGTAAAAATGTGTCCCAGTACTGAAGGGGTTAAGAGCAACAAATATTCATCAACTGGCAACGTTGATAAAAAGATAAGAACAAAACTAAATAGAACACAAACACAAACCATTCTCTCGTTCACCTTGCAGAGTAACGTAACCCAAACACGAAACATTTCACGCTGCAACACAAGACACTTTCCTCCCCTCACGCACCTCATCCCTGGAGAAACACTGCTTTGCCCCAGCACCATCAGGCAAGGCTTCTGAGTACCTGATTATCCTCCCGGCGTGAGACTACGGTAATTAATGGGAAGCTAAACTCATTTCGTTGCTCATTATAATTCCGTCAACACATCATTAAAATATTTCCCGTCATATCGGTACGCGAAAATTTTGGAGATTAGAAATTAGAAGCAGTGCACTTTGTCTGAGAGAGAGAGAGAGAGAGAGAGAGAGAGAGAGAGAGAGAGAGAGAGAGAGAGAGAGAGAGAGAGAGAGAGAGAGAGAGAGAGAGAGAGAGAGAGAGAGAGAGAGAGAGAGAGAGAGAGAGAGAGAGAGAGAGAGAGAGAGAGAGAGAGAGAGAGAGAGAGAGAGAGAGAGAGAGAGAGAGAGAGTACCTTTTCATTTTACGTTACCTCTGGACTTTAACGTCACAAAAACTACTAAAACATCTTTCGCATTACCTCCAATTTTCTCTAAGTTTCCTGAGTACTGCGCCTTGTTAGCTGAGAAGAAAGCGGTCGGCGGGTTCCTCAGGGGCGTTTGGAGGCCTGAAATAGAAGCGAGTATAAATAAACAAGGAAACCAGCTGAAAAAAGGGAGGTTCAGGATGCGTCTTGGGAAAGTTTTGTCGTAAGTCAGCACGTGGGCGAGTTGTCTGTGGGGACTTAAAGGGAAACACGAGAGAAAATAGCATTGTTTTTATTTTCAGTTCCCAAATGAGACGAAATGTAAAATATATGATTACTTAGTTGTTTCAAGAGAGGTAAAAGGAAAGTATGTTAGACGAGTTTAAAAAGATGATTTAGTAGATAAGCTTTAATTTCTATCTTAATTAACACTTCTGAACGTGACTTGAAAATAAAGACGTACATATGTGTTGAAAAATTAATGCACGGTTTTCTAATTACCAAATGTGGCTGAGGTGTTAACTATATATATGGTTATTTAATCGCTTCGGTATAGATAAAGGGGATCTTGTTACCACATGTGTTAAGTATGAAGATTGGAAGAAAACCTTTAATTTTGGTTTTAACTTTATGATAAAAGTTTACGAGTTTCCAAGGAGGTAAAAACAGGACGACACATAAACATGGAACATTAAGTAAACACACACGTAAAATTTTTTCTTTACATGTATGATGAATGTCTCAAATGAGCACTTTTCAAGACAAGACACGACACACACCACCAAAACTCCGACTTTTCACCGAGACTCAATATAAACTCGAAAAAACACGAAAAAAAAAATAAAAAAAAAACACCAACAAACTTCAAACTCTCTTAAAAAAACAAACACTTAACAAAAAAAAACATAAAACGGATACCACAAAAAAGAGTAAAGAAAAAAATAAAAACTTTTGAACTCCGAGTGTTAGTGAGAACCACCGTCTATTCTCAGCCTCCCTCCAGCGCCGCGGTAGGCAAACACTCCTCTTCACACGAGACATTCTGGTGACGCAGGATGACATGACCCAATTCCTCTTGTGTTTGGGTGTGCGTGCGACCCTTGAGTCACTCCGCCGCCCTCTGTTTACTCCCGACGGCGGTGTGTTAACAGGACGCGTTGCTGGGAGACTGTAACGCTGTTGGGAGAGGCTGGGAGAGGCTGAAGGAGAAGCTGAAGGAGATGCTGAAGGAGATTTGTGGCAGGATGAGATGGATAACTGGTGAAGTCTTGGGGGGGAGGGGAGGAGATGCTAGAGACTGATTTGGGTCTAAGGAAGTCTATGGGAGATTCGTACAGCTGGGAGAGAGTAGCTAGGTGTCTGGGAGAGAGTGACAGTGGGCTGGGGAGCTTGTGAAAGGCTGGGAGACGCTGGGAGAGGCTGGGGAAGACTAGTTTAGACTTGGAGAGATTGTAGGAAGATGGGGAATATAAGAAAGGTTGGTAGATGTTGGGGAAGACTGGGGAAAGCTGGGGAAGGCTGGGAGGCTGGGGAGACTGGTAAAGGCTGGAAGAGGCTGAGGAGAGGCTGGGAAGACTGGTAAAGGCTTGAAGAGGCTGGGGAGAAGCTGGGAAGGCTGGGAAAGGCTGGGAGAGGTTGGGGAAGGTTGAGAGAGGCTGAGGAGACTGGTAAAGGCTGGGCAAGGCTGAGAAAGGCTGGTGAAGGTTAGGAGAGACTGGGGAGAGGCTGGGGAAACCTATGAGAGGATAGGGAGACTGGTAAAGGTTGGGAAGAGTTGAGGAAGGCTGGTGGAGGCTGGGACAAGGCTGGGGTAGATTTCATGCTCACACTAGCCTGTCTCTTGTATCTTTAGACCAGCCAGCTTTTTTTATGTCTTATTTTTTTCTCTCTTTTCTTTAGTCTCCCTCCCTTCCTTCCTTTCTGCCTTTCCCCCTCTGATACTTTTTTTTTCCATTTTCAAAGTCAGCTAAAGAAATGTGTTGGGTGGCTCTCTCTCTCTCTCTCTCTCTCTCTCTCTCTCTCTCTCTCTCTCTCTCTCTCTCTCTCTCTCTTCCAGACGCGCATCGTATCTTTGTCTCGTGTCGTGTGTCGCATTCAGTGTTTTGTCCTCAATTCGATTCCATTTCCCGACAGTCGTTTGTTTCTGATACAATTGATTTTTCAGACTCCCTCTCTTGTGTCGCTCGTTCCCTCTGCATCCCGCCGTGCACTTTTCTTCTCCTTTCCTCCCTTTAGTGCGTGCGTAACCTAATTCTCCTCTCTTGCTTCTTTGATGCTCTCTCTCTCTTCACGTATCTTTCTCTCTTCTCAACCTTCCTTCTTCCTTTACGTCTACGTTGACAGGATTGACACTGAGACCAACCTAAACCACGCTTCCCCTCTTCCTTTTAGCTATCTTTGATCATAAATGGAATCTCTTCCCTTTAAAAAGAAGAAAAATGTGAAAAAAGTTCCTTAGGTCGGAAAAGTTGGTGACGGGAGAGGAGCATCAACATACACAGGTGACTTTGATGAGGCCAGAGGATTCGCAAAGAGGGTCTGGGGTCTTGGAATTCGAAAACATGTGAGAGTCGTAGAGAAAATGATCCCTGGTTTGTTGGTTCGCTCTGTATTGTCTCTGCTTTCCTCTCGCGTTTCCTGTATCATCATCTTTTTTTTTCTCCCGTTTCGTGTTTTCCGTATTAATTTCCGAGTGTCGCCTTCTTAATACCGAGTGAAAATGGATACTCTTGTGTTATTTTATCCTTTCCTTCCTCTTTTTCTATTTTTTCCATGTATATATCAGTGATTTCTCTTTAATATCGAGAGGAAAAAGATATGTTATTTTTTTCTTTATTCCTGTACTAATATCTGTCCAAGTTTTAATGGAAGTTACACACAAGTCAATCTTCTCCTGTTTGATCTCCGTATTTTTCATTACTACTCAATCTTTCTCTTCCGTCTTGTCTCTTGTACCAACACTCAGCCTCAGCCGTGTTTAGTACAAGTAAACACCGACGCTGCGATTTTAGGTCACGTATGTCACTTTACTCCCTTCCTTCTTGTATCTCGTGTTTTTTTTTTACTTTTCCGAATGTTTCGTGTACTAATACTGTCTCGCCTCTTCTCTAGTACAAGTAAATACCAACGCTGCTATGTTACAAGTTTTATAAAGACTACACACATCATTTTCCTTTCTTCCTCTTTGTTGTTCGCTTCTCCTCCCTTTCCTTGTCTTTTGTGAGCTAATTCCTTACCTTGCCTCTTCTCTAGTACAAGTAAATACAGACGATGCGATGTTAGTACAAGGTTTAGACACAAATTTTACTCTTTTCCTCTTTCTTACTCGTTTCCCTTCTTTTCCTTGTGTTTTGTGAGGTAATTCACACCTTACCTTTTCTCTGGTATAAGTAAACACAGACACTGCTATGTTACAAGTTTTATAAAGACAACACGCATCATTTAACTGTCTTTCTCTTCGTTGCTCGTTTCTCCTCCTTTTTCCTTGTGTTTTGTGAGCTAATTCGCACCTTACCCCGTCTCTAGTACAAGTAATTCGTTGCTCGGTTCTCCTTTTCCTTATGTTTTGTGAGCTAATTCGCATCTTACCCCGTCTCTAGTACAAGTAAATAAGACACTGCTATGTTACAAGTTTAACTACAGGTTACACACAAATTGTACTCTTTTCCTCTTCGTTGTTCGTTTCTCCATCTTTTCCTGGGGTTCGGTCCACCTTTCCCCGTCTCTAGTACAAGTAAACACCGACGCTGCGATGTTACTACAAGTTTTAATGGAAGCCACGCACAAGTTTGCCGCCACTAAGTTCCTGCGCCTCAGACAGAAACTTGCTGCTTCTCCTGAGGGCAAAACTTTGTGGGGAAGTTGAAAAACAATATGAACGGCAACTAATTAAAGGCCAACGTGATCCCTCTGACGCTTTTAATCACCAGTGCACGCCAGAAGGTGGAGTTTGATTTACCGTCAGTTGTTTGTTGGCTTTGGTGCTCTTACCCTTTGTTGTTTGCCTTCTTGGTGCCTGTCCTGTTTGTCTGACCTTTTAGTGCCTTTCTTTGGTCTTTTGGTGTCTCCTTCCTGTTTGTTTGGCCTTTTAGTGCATTTCTTTGACCTTTTGGTGCGTCTTTCCTGTTTGTCTGGTCTTTTAGTGTCTTTTTGGCCTTTTAGTGCGTGTTCCTGTTTGTCTGGCCTTTTAGTGCTTTTCTTTGACCTTTATAGTGCATCTTTCCTGTTTGTTTGGCCTTTTGGTGCCTTTCTTTGGCCTTTTTGGTGCCTCATTACTGTATGTTTGGCCTTTTAGTGCCTTTGTTTGGCGTTTTTGGTGCCTTATTCTCGTTTTTTTCTTTTTTTTGGTGGACTATCCTTGTTCGCTTTTTTTATGCCTTGCCCTTGCTTATTTGGCCTTTTTGGCGCCTTACCCTCTGTTGCCTGCCTTTTGAAGTTACATTTTCGTTTTTGGCTTTTCTGGTGTCTTATCCTCGTTTTTTGGTGCCTTAATCTCGTTTTTGGTGCCTTAGCCTCGTTTTTTAGTCTTTTTGGTGCCTTAACCCCGTTTTTTTTAGTCTTTTTGGTGCCTTACTCTCGTTTTTTGGTGTTTTGGTGCCTTACTCTTGTTTTTTTTTTTTTGGCCTTTTGGTGCCTTACCCTCGTTTTTCGACCTTTTTAGTGCCTTACCCTCGTTTTTCGACCTTTTTAGTGCCTTACCCTCGTTTTTTAGCTTTTTTGGTGCCTTGCTTTCGTTTTTCGGCCTTTTGATGCTTCACTCGTTTTTTAGTCTTTTTAGTGCCTTACCCTCGTTTTTCGGCCTTTTTGGTGCCTTAGCCTCGTTTGTTGGCCTTTCTGGTGCCTTAGCCTCGTTTGTTGGCCATTTTGGTGCCTTACCCTAGTTTGCTGGCCTTTCTGGTGCCTTAGCCTCGTTTGTTGGGCTTTTTGGTGCCTTGCCCTCGTTTGTTGGCCTTTTTGGTGCCTTGCCTCGTTTTTTGGCCACATTAGTGTGGAATGAAATACAAGCCAGGATACAGATACACACGATATACAGGAGCGCCAAAGCGGGACACATCTGGTATACTTATTCATGAGAGGGAGAATCATGTGTATGTAATGCATTTTAAAGATAAGAAGAAGGAGGAGGAGGAGGAGGAGGAGGAGGAAGTAATGAGGAAAGTGAGGGAGCAGGGCAAAGATTTCATAATAAGATTTTTAATGATAATCAAATATTTTTCCTCGCCAAGGTTCTTTACTAAACCGCTGGCAATGTTATGAAAGGCTGGAGACATTACGTGTGTGTGTGTGTGTGTGTGTGTGTGTGTGTGTGTGTGTGTGTGTGTGTGTGTGTGTGTGTGTGTGTGTGTGTGTGTGTGTGTGTGTGTGTGTCTAGGCGTGAAATCAGACCCAGAAACGGTTCAAATCCCCTTTCACGTGGTAGAAGACTTAATTGAATCATATAATAGGGGATTAAACTCGAATAAAGATAAAAAAAAAAATCAACCTTTTATAGCTAATCTCACTTATGTAACTCCTCGAAGTAGAAATTGAAGACATAGAAAAAAGTTCACACAGACTGACAGACAGACAGAACCCTAAAAAAAGATCCTTACCGCTAAAGACTCCTGTGTAATCTTCTTAGGTCCGCGAAAGCAATTATTCCACTATAATTTGGATGAGAGGAAATTGGGAAAACGAGATCCAATTACTGAGGAAAAGCCCCGGGCGTCCCCAAGGCAGGTCAGGCCGCCCCTCGCCTCCCCCCTGTAATAAGATGAAGAAAAGCAACCAAGGTAATGGCCGTGTGTCCTTCGGGAGGAGGAGAGAGAAGAAGCAGGAGGCGGAAATGTGCAGAGGAAGGGAACGGTATAGAAAAGAGAGCAGACTTCGTTATAAAAAGGAAGAGAAGAGAGGATAGGGATTAGAAAGAGTAGAAAAGTAGAAGGAAGAGTAAGAGAAAGAAAAAGACCAAGACTTCATTATAAAAAGGAAGAGACGAGAGGATATGGATTAGAAAAAGAGTAGGAAAGTAGAAGGAAGAGTAAGA
>NC_059283.1:5306011-5331011 GCF_017591435.1 Portunus trituberculatus | reverse complement strand
CTCCTTCTCCTCCTCCTCCTCTTCCTATTCCTCCTGTGGCAGATAAAATCGCTGTAAAATTAACACGAAACCAGATCTTCCTATCACATCTGCATGAAGTGGAGGAGGAGGAGGAGGAGGAGGAGGAGGAGGAGGAGGAGGAGGAGGAAGGAAGGAAGACTCACTTTCCTCCATCACTTCGTCACCATTCCTATTCATAAAAAAAATCTCTCCTTTCGTCATTTCCAAATCACAAAAATATTTTATTATGACATATTTCTGACATTTCTCTGACACTTGTCTTCATTATACGTTATTTTGGAAAGTGAGAGAAGCTGTCTGTCTACCAGTCTCTATCTCTCTCTCTCTCTCTCTCTCTCTCTCTCTCTCTCTCTCTCTCTCTCTCTCTCTCTCTCTCTCTCTCTCTCTCTCTCTGTCTACAATGCATGAACTGAACTTCATTCGTAAAACAAAGAGTAAAAAATAACTAACGCACACACACACACACACACACACACACACACACACACACACACACACACACACACACACACACACACACACACACACACACACACACACACGGAAGAGCACACATTTTTACTTCATTTTGCCTTTCAATCCTATGGTCAAGGTCTCTCTCTCTCTCTCTCTCTCTCTCTCTCTCTCTCTCTCTCTCTCTCTCTCTCTCTCTCTCTCTCTCTCTCTCTCTGGCTCACGGTGACTTAACCTTCTTTTAACCTACTTTACTTGACTTTACAGGAATGACTCACATCTTTGCCTCGTCTTCACCTGTGTGTGTGTGTGTGTGTGTGTGTGTGTGTGTGTGTGTGTGTGTGTGTGTGTGTGTGTGTGTGTGTGTGTGTGTGTGTGTGTGTGTGATTCTCTGCGGTGTTGTTTCAGTTGCTGCAAAGTTTGAAGGGGCTTTGATAAGAGAAACTTCAAATTTGCAAGACTGTTTGAGTTATGTGTGTGTGTGTGTGTGTGTGTGTGTGTGTGTGTGTGTGTGTGTGTGTGTGTGTGTGTGTGTGTGTGTGTGTAAGGAAGCGTTAATGAAGCAACGGACCCAAATGACGCGTTACCATCACCGCACTTTTTCCTTATTTTTTCTTTTTTTTTTTCCCATCGTCCCTTCACTCCCTCGCTTCCTGTCATCCTGATCTGCAAGTCAAGTATTTCACCCTGTACGCTTGCTTAGGGTGTTGAAGTGTTTTTTTTTAAGGGAGATCACACCACACACCTCTTACATACCAGCACTTCCTGAAACACACACACACATACAAATACACACACTCTAAATGCATATCACTTCCTTCTCTCTAATGCCGTGTCTCTCAAACGTCAAATATTTATAGAACAAAACGAAAAATAGGAAAATAAATCACTCTAAGTTTTTATTTCTCTAGTCCATATTCAGAAACGCTTTGCTCTCTCATTACGACTATTTCTCAAGGCCACAGAGATAATTAGCGGGGTTTTCAACATTGTTTCTCCAGTTAATAATGCAGGAAGCTAATCACCCTGCCTCTAGAACCGTGAAAAAACACATTAAAAACTCATGTCAATTTAAATAAAGCCTTTTGAAATAGTGGAGATGAAGCGCAGATAAGTTTAAGAATACGAGCCTATATCTCCTTCTCTGTCGCGTCTTCATTTCCCAATCTAAACTGTATTACATAAGAAGAAGGAAAAAAAGGCATTACGAAGACAGAATAAATAAGAAAGATGGAAGTAACATATAAGAGGAAAAATAGTGGCTGAATAGAAAACTCACACCGATTAACAAGAAAACAGAGAACTTAAGAGAAGAAATCTGATACACAAACAGAAACAGTTCACATTTATCCCTTTCTTTTGGCTAAATCTTTATTCCTACTTTTTGGCACACTCTCTCTGCTCGGGAACTGGCATGTAAGTGGGCCTTTAACACACACAAACACACACACACACACTCAACAGGAAGGCAATAATCCAGGAACATTTTGCCCACGACTCTTCAGGTCTATTGAAGTTATAGTCGAGTTAACCATCACCGTTCCTTGTTTGCTTCAGTTCTCTCGCCACAGCAACGTACCTGAACTGAAGGAGGAGAAGAGGAGGAGGAGGAGGAGAAGGAGGAGAAGGAGAAGGAGAAGGAGAAGGAGGAGGAGGAGGAGGAGGAGGAGGAGAAGGAGAAGGAGGAAAGAGAAGGAGAAGGAGAAGGAGAAGGAGAAGGAGAAGGAAAAGGAGAAAAAGGAGGAGGAGGAGGAGGAGGAGTAGGAGAAGGAGAAGGAGAAGGAGAAGGAGAAGGAGAAGAAGGAGAAGGAGAAGGAGAAGAAGAAGGAAAAAGGAGAAGGAGAGAAGAGAAAGAAACGGAAGAGAAAGTGAGGTGAAGTGTAGCGATATTGCAAAGGTACAGGACGTGAAGTGACGAGGAGAGGCGTAGATGAAGAGCTAATCTGACAGAAGTCTTGTGGGATGATGAAAATATCGGATCAAGTAAAGAGGAAAAGAACAAAAAGCGGTAAAAAAGACAATAATGAAAATACTGGATCTAGTAAAGAGGAAAAGGACAAAAAATAGTAAAAAGACAATGAGAAAGAAGACTGAAGCATTTTACATTCCCTAAAGAGGCGAAGAGTGAAAGTCGGTCCGAAAAAGGTCTTCAAGTAGCATAAAGGAAAATATCTGAATCTATACAGAGGGGAAGGACTAAAATAACAGAGATAAGAGGATTCACTTTAAAATCTACGTTCTTTTGAGAGACGTAGACAAAGAGGGAATCTAGTTGAGTTGTTTAACCCTTTGAGTAGCATGACGCATTTCCATATTCATTCTGCTTACTATTTGAAGATTTTATACAGCTTGAGAAACTTATGTGGGGGGATTCAAACAGTGGAGACTGTGGCCAATAATCTTCTGACCTCCATAGACCCTTGCTAAAGTCAATAAAATGGTCTAATCTTACACCAATCTCAAAGTAAAAATGTGACCCAGTGTTGAAAGGGTAAAGGGGAAGGAAGTGAAATGTTACAGAATAAATAGTGAAGTAGTAAAATACGGAGTGAAATACAGAAAATAAATAGACAAACGTTATAAAATGATTGAGTATTTGAGATTTACGTTGCCAAGAAAATTTACACTAAGAGAGAATATGAGAGAGGTCTTCCAATGGCGTAAAGAACAAGTCAATACAAAAGGGAATGACTAAATTACCATAAAGAAACAAAGTATAAGTATTTTCCTAGGAACGAAGAAACATACACACGTACATACAGACACAGGCAGCCACACAAAGAAAAGAAGATGAACGTGAGAATAAGTGCAAACAAAGACTTCTGATTTTACCGATATATGAAATCGAACAGACTCAGGCAGACTCCAGCGAGAGAGAGAGAGAGAGAGAGAGAGAGAGAGAGAGAGAGAGAGAGAGAGAGAAACCAACAGACTCTTCACACTTCGCAAACTCCTTGTGATAAGTGAAGCAAATACTTTCTCTCTCTCTCTCTCTCTCTCTCTCTCTCTCTCTCTCTCTCTCAGGAAGAGGATCGACACCAATACCTCAGGATTGAGAATAAAACTGCCAACTAAATTTTTGTTATATCCTTGCCAAGAATATGAGGTAGCGTTCTCGTTCTCGTTCTCGCTCTCTCTCTCTCTCTCTCTCTCTCTCTCTCTCTCTCTCTCTCTCTCTTTCTCTCTCTGCAATGACTTCTAAATATAACAATGTATGCATTTTTTTCCAATAGCAAAGTTAAAAAGCCTCATTTTGTTAATCCGAGAGAGAGAGAGAGAGAGAGAGAGACTTTTCCCTCCCTTTCTTATATGTCAATTTGACAAGTGTCAGTCTATCTAAGTTATCCTTAATATATTCCATACTACTACCACCACCACCACCACCACCACCATTACTTCTACTACTACTACTACTACTACTACTACTACTACTACTACTACTACTACTACTACTACTAACCTAAGCACACCGCACTTTATCACACCACTTCTCATCTCAACATTTTCATTTCATCCTGCCTTTGCCTCGTCCTCCTTTAGTCCCGCCCTTGCCAGCCCGCCCGCGGTGAACTCAGCCCCCAGTGCATTAGTTATAACACGTCAGATGCCTCAACACATGCCCGACTGAGCCTCGCTAGAAATTTACTATGAATGCCGACGCGTTTTTTCAAGGGGAGGTGCTGTGTAGGAAGAAAAGAACAGGAACGAAGTGAGCAGGGCTATGTTAGCGGAGGATAAATGCAAGTTAGCAGAGAATGACGGCAAGAGAGAGAGAGATAAGCAGGATACAGTTAGCAAGTAGAAGCAGTTTTCGATAAAGGAAATATCTAACTGAGCAAGGGTGAATGTTAGCTGGGAATTAGTGTTACAGAAGATAAGGCGGAGAGAGAGAGAGAGATAAGCAAGTCCAAAGTTGCAGGCTTAAATATGTAAGCATGCAGAGGAAGTCCTACAAGAGTTGAACAAAAATGCAGAGAGAGAATTCTTAGGAAAATCATTATCTCTGGGGATGGAAAGTTTGCAAATGGACGAAACGAGACGAAAACTGAGAATAAAAAACAAAAGGAGAGAAAAAATGTTGCTTTAAAAGACCAGCAGGAGGTGGTTGCCTGGGAGACCAGCAGGCGAGGGGAGAGTATGAGAGTCAGGCAGCAGGAGGGAAGAACAGAAAGATATATCGTTAGCAGCAGGAGCAAGCAACAGGAGATTCAGACAGATGGAAAAAGTGTGTGTGTGTGTGTGTGTGTGTGTGTGTGTGTGTGTGTGTGTGTGTGTGTGTGTGTGTGTGTGTGTGTGTGTGTGTGTGTGTGTGTGTGTGTGTGTGTGTGCGCGAGCGCGTTGCTGCATTACTAGGCAAACTTCCCAGGTGAGGCCGAAATCAGTGAGGCTTTGTGCTCTGAGCAGCGAGCCGGGGCGAGGCGGTGGGAGGGCGAGGCAACACAAGCGACGGGGGAATGAGGGGGTGAGGAGGTGATGGAGACGCGAGCACAAGATATAGATACTTTATGTGTGAAAAAATATTTGCTTTGGCCAGCGGTTGTGTTACAGTGTGTACCGCGGCCAAGGCGCGGACATTACATGGTGGTGAAAGGGGAGGCTGCGGGAGTGGCACGCGTGGCGCGTGGCGCGTGGTGAATGATGAGGAGTGAGTCCAGACACTGTTACACACGGGAATATCACAGATGTCGACAGTGACCCACACAGTCCTGCGGCGGTACGGGCGTGTGTGTGTGTGTGTATGGCCCAGAGGGAGGTAGTCAGGTGGTCGGTCTGTCGTGCCTGCACGTCACTAGGAAGTTGTACTTGTCGTGTGTTTTCACGGTGTGCACGCCCGCCACGGCGCTGTGCACGGCAGGTAGCACTGAGCGGGGTCCGGGTAGGGGCGCGCGTGGCTTGCGACGCTTCTACTTTAGTCTACACGTAAAATATAGATATTATGTACACATCAAACAAATACTGATGAGTCTCTGTATAGTGTGTGTGTGTGTGTGTGTGTGTGTGTGTGTGTGTGTGTGTGTGTGTGTGTGTGTGTGTGTGTGTGTGTGTGTGTGTTTGTTTGTTTGTTTTCCCACTAGCGGCACTAGGGCACGGCATGCCCGCGTGGCGGTGCTGGGCGCTCCTCCACCTCCTGCAGCGAGGAACAAGAGAGGCTTGGGGGCGGTGCCTCGATCACCACGTGCAGGATTAGGTCGTCGGCGGCAACGGTCCCGAGGGCAGGCCTAGGACAGTGCTAGCTCTGATTGTCGCTGTAGGTCCTCCTGCAAGCGTAAGCGTGGCGCAGCGTGGCTGCGGTGGGATAGTAGAGCGTGTTGGAGCGCTGCAACGAGGACTGGTTGGCGGTGTCGATGGCCATGCCACTCAGACCGCGTACCGTGTTGTGGCGGCGCCGCGGCGGTCGCAGGATGCGCTGCACGGGCTTCTGCTGCCTCTGGTTGCTTGACGACTCCTGCCACAGAGAGTTCATGCTGAGGAGGGATAGGGCGCGCTTCAATGATGGCTTCCGCGCCATGGCCCGCTCAGCGTACCCCCGCGGCCTGGGCGAGTCCTCCACGTAGATGGTGGGCAGGTTGGTGTCCGGCTCGTGGGCGCGGCGATGGCTTCGGGGCAATCTCAGGGACACAGCACGCCGCGGCCGCCTGACGGTAGCCAAAACCAGGGCGTCGGGTTGCAGCGTCTCAGACTCCGTTCTGTGGCGCCGCACCTTGAGGGACGAAGACCTGCCGAGGCGCTCTCGCAACACGGCCGTCACCGAGGAAACGGAGCAGATGGAGCCCCGTTCACTGCTGGTGGAGCCCCGCGACACCTTCCTCAGGCGGGATACGTATTGCAGGGGATGCAGCGCGTCCTCCTCCACCACGCTGCTCTCTTCCGCCTCCCTCAGCGTGCCTCCCGCGCCGCTAGCATGACCGGGGAAGGCGTGGGGCGCGCCCCTAGACGAAGCCTCAGCGGCGGTGGTAAGGGGAGAGCGCTCACAGTCACCGCTGCTGCCCAGGGACTCCCGCAGGCTATACTTGCCTGAGGACTCGCTGCTGTGGCTGCTGCGGGCCTGGCCGTCGCCACAGCTCCCCTCGTCACAAAAGCTGTGGCCAGAGTCCAGAGCGGAGTCTGAGCCTGAGTGGCGTGACTCTGGCGGGTGCAGACCGCCGCTGAAGGAGAAGCCGCGCCCTTTCTCTGGCGACGAAGACTCCACAGTGGAGAGTGAGGCGCGGCGGCAGTACTGGCACTGACCCATGGCAGAGGCACTCCCTGGTGGGCCACCCTCGGGTCACATCACTGCCACTCACATCACGCACTGTACGCACTCCGGCGCCGCGTCACGTCCCCGCCAAATCTGTTGTACACGAGAGCTGACTGCCGTCTCGCTGTAAGACCTCACTGATGTGTGTAAGTGTGTGTGTGTGTGCGTATGTGTGTCTACAGGCGCTGGAAGGCAGCGAGCTAAGGCTCTGTGACTGAGCCAGAACCGCCCACGGACGCGGCACCAACCCTGCTGCGGCTGCCAGGAACTAACAGAGCGGCCGCGTGTCTGTCCAGAAATACTCCCGGCCCGCGGGTGGCGGACGCACGATGCCTGACGGCGCGGCGGGGCGCACTTGTGTCCCCGCCTTGTGAAGTTTGGAAATATTCAATACACTTACATATCCTTGGAAATTGGATTCTTGATACAGTCATGAAAAAAAAATTAGGAATAAAACAGATTACGTTGGCGCTGTCACCTCAACAAGGGGTGAGGGGAAGTCATCCCACCACAGAGTGCTGGAGCTTTTAAAGGATCCCATGGAGAAAAGTGTGTGTGTGTGTGTGTGTGTGTGTGTGTGTGTGTGTGTGTGTGTGTGTGTGTGTGTGTGTGTGTGTGTGTGTGTGTGTCTCCCGCTGGTCACCCAGCCAGTCTTCCTCATTACGGAGCGAGCTCAGAGCTCATAGACCGATCTTCGGGTAGGACTGAGACCACATCACACACAACACACACCGGGAAAGCGAGGCCACAACCCCTCGAGTTACATCCCGTACCTATTTACTGCTAGGTGAACAGGGGCTACACATTAAGAGGCTTGCCCATTTGCCTCGCCGCTTCCCAGGGCTCTAACCCGGCCCTCTCGATTGTGAGTCGAGCGTGCTAACCACTACACACGCGGTGTGTGTAATTCACCACGGTCACCTGATGGTCACCCAGCCAGTCTTCCCCATTACGGAACGAGCTCAGAGCTCATAGACCGATCTTCGGGTAGGACTGAGACCACAACACACTCCACATACCAGGAAAGCGAGGCCACAACCCCTCGAGTTACATCCCGTACCTATTTACTGCTAGGTGAACAGGGGCCACACATTAAGAGGCTTGCCCATTTGCCTCGCCGCTTCCCAGGGCTCTAACCCGACCCTCTCGATTGTGAGTCGAGCGTGCTAACCACTACACACGCGGTGTGTGTAATTCACCACGGTCACCTGCTGGTCAACCAGCCAGTCTTCCCCATTACGGAACGAGCTCAGAGCTCATAGACCGATCTTCGGGTAGGACTGAGACCACAACACACTCCACATACCAGGAAAGCGAGGCCACAACCCCTCGAGTTACATCCCGTACCTATTTACTGCTAGGTGAACAAGGGCTACACATTAAGAGGCTTGCCCATTTGCCTCGCCGCGCCGGGACTCGAACCCGGCCCTCTCGATTGAGTCGAGCGTGCTAACCACTACACAACGTAGTGAGTGTGTATGTTCACTGTTTGATCTTCGGATAGGCCTGAGACCAGGCACACACCACACACCGGGACAACAAGGTCACAACTCCTCGATTTACATCCCGTACCTACTCACTGCTAGGTGAACAGCACCTACACGTGTGTGTGTGTGTGTGTGTGTGTGTGTGTGTGTGTGTGTGTGTGTTAATAAAAAAAAAAACTGACACCAACAAAAAAAATGTATATTACGTTTTTTACTTTTTTTTCGACATCTGTATTGTTATTTTTCTTTTTTTTTCTTTTTTTACACGCTTGAGCAACAGTCCCCCTACTCCCCACACCAAAATAATAGATGTGTACTCCTTTCTCTATTTTCCCTTATATTCTACGTGGAACTTTTCCTCATTAACTTGTGGCCATTTCCCATCTGTCCTCATCACCACTACCCTCACCAAACGGCCGCCTTCCACCTGGCCACAGTTAATCAAGGCGCGGCGAGGAACTAATGAAGTGATGAGAGAGTCACGCAGCCTCCCTTCCACAAAGCAATGGCACCACACATTCAATAGTGTCAAAATTATAAAATAGTTTCCCATGCTGATTTACTTTCCCCAAATAAAATTTGCTTAATGTTTTCCATATAACAATAAAACAAAAGAAATAATTGCAAAACAAAGAAAACCATGAAAGTCTTAAAAGGAACATGTTAAAAACCCATTATCATATCTCCAGTTCAGAGACTGACCTGACATTATGTAAAAACAGAATGGTATTGTAATTAATCTTTCAAAGCAGCAATTTCTGCCAGGGAATTGCCAATAACTCCCATCATGGTAGTCATCATTCATGGCCTCCAAGCCGGTACACACACACACACACACACACACACACACACACACACACACACACACACCATCGTAACGTTTCACACATTATATTGCATAATGTGACTTGCTACAAGCAGCTCAATTCGGACCAGCAGGTGTGTGTGTGTGTGTGTGTGAGAGAGAGAGAGAGAGAGAGAGAGAGAGAGAGAGAGAGAGAGAGAGAGAGAGAGAGAGAGAGAGAGAGAGAGAGGTGGGGGGGGCCTCGTGTACTTTACCTGTCAATCACAGAAAGGTGTGGGTGGGGCTTATTTTTGGAGAACAGTCAGCTTATCGTGAGGTAAGTGAGGTACCACCACCATCACCACTTCCTTACCTTTACAACTCAAATAAATACACCTCGTCACTCGTAAATACCTATACATACACATTTATATACATAGATAGAGATAAAATAGACTTAATTTGACCACGTAAATTCTTGCTTACCGTCTATTCCAGCGTTACTGTCCAGCGTTCTCCACACAACCTCCACGCCGCCGCCGCCATTACCTCAATGTAAACAAACCTTACACGCCTAAAATAAAACACAAATTTTAGGGCGACGTATGCAAATAATATTTCTGATAACATTTCTCATATCAAACTTCATATACTTTGTTATTTTTTTTATATATAGATTATGTATAAACTATTTTATTTCTACTTCTTTTCATATTGTTTGGAGACTGTCTAGTAGTTACCAACCTAAATGTTTTTACAATATGGCTCAATCACACTTACCAGAATCACATACATCGACACACACATACACAAATGACAAAAAAAAAGAAAAAAAAACACTAAAAAATTTAAAAGCTAAATTAAATGTATCATGTAACTAAGAGGTGTTTTAAAAGTGTGATTGTCATTGGTTGCTATTGTGTCTTTTGTTAGTGGTATATGTAACCTTAAAAACTTTACTTCCCCACTGGTTTATATTTTTTTCATCGAACACAATTGTATATAAATCTTACCACTCCCATCTGTGACATTTCTGTGCCTATAAACATTACCCTTTCTACGTTCTCTTCTATCACCATCACATCTTCCATTTCCTCTTCCATCTGTACCATCCCTTCCTTTTCCATCATTTTCATCTCTCCTTACACTCCTTTATTTAGTATTTTTACATTCCTTCCATTTTCAATTGATTCTTTATTGTAGTTTGTTTATGTACCTCTTGGTCATCATCTATAAGGTCACCCCTTTCATTAACAGGATCTAACAGTACTACAGAACTTAACTGAATGGAAATGATCTATCTATACATATACCAAACTGGTAATTCTCACAATCTGTAACTACCTGCCTGTTTTGTATTCCTAGCTACCTATGACACATTTTTTTTTTTTTTTTTACACCATTGACGGGAATTTATGGGCTAAAGGGGATACTTTTTAGGGTACCTCCTATCTCAAAGCCCATCCGCTAGGAAACTGTTGCCCCGAGTGAGGAAGCCCAACCTACACCCGGACCGTGGACAGGATTCAAACCCGTGACCTTGGAGACCCTCGGACCCCAAAGCACACATGGTTCCACTGTACCACGGCGGCCACCAAGGGGGACATTTCACGACATTTACCTATCCAATTTTTTTGGCTACCTCTTTTTGACCATTAGGTAACCAGCAACCTCAATAGAACCTTTAATTCTAATGGTTTTTATTGCCATTGGATAGTTTTCCATTTCAAATATAAAAAATAAAAAAAGAAGAGAAAGAACACACACACACACACACACACACACACACACACACACACAAACAAACACAACAAAAATGGTTCCGGAATTGACAGAAATGACCTATGAGGAGAGATTAAAAGAAATGAATTTGCCTACCTTGGAACAAAGAAGAGAAAGAGGAGATTTAATACAGGTTTATAAACTGTTGAATGGACTGGATGAAGTGGATAATGAGCAAATGATGTTGAGAGAGGAAAACTTAAGTAGAACTACAAGATCGCATAGTAAAAAGATAGCCAAGGGAATATGCTTGAAGGATGTGAAAAAATATAGTTTCCCACAAAGATGTGTGGAGGTGTGGAATGGTTTGAGTGAGGAGGTGGTGTCAGCAAGGAATGTGCATAGTTTTAAAGGAAAGTTGGATGTGTGTAGATATGGAGACGGGGCCACACGAGTATGATACCCAGGCCCTGTAAATTTACAATTAGGTGAATACAACTAGGTGAATACACACACACACACACACACACACACACACACACACACACACACACACACACACACACACACACACACACACACATCATTGTATTAGCTCTATCAATCCCTGGTGAAGAATCTTGCAGACCACTGTATTGAATGTAGAAGCAGTGTGGGACTTTACATTTTATTAAGTTGAAGTGATAACAATAATCTCTCCAGTATTTCCAATTCATACGTGTGTTAATTTACATCACACACACACATTCACACATACATGCACACACTTTCTCTATCTCTTTCTCCGATCCCTAGTGAATTATATAACAGAATCTTGTCTAGCACCAGTTGATGCTTCCTAAAACTTTCTTCTCCTTTTATCTAAGTGACCACCTTTCTTCTTCTTGAATGTAGGCCTGGAGTTGGCTGTGGCTCCTTGGCTGGCAACAGGCTGGGGCCGACTGTCACCCTCACCAGCAGGATTTTCTTGATCAACATCCATGTCACAGTCAGCTGGCAGCCCCACCCGCTCACAGAATGTGCCACGGACTGAAGGAAATGAAAAAGATGATGCGGAAGTCAAGTCACTCATGGGGGAACATTTGACAGAAAGAAGAGAGCCATGGAAGATGTGGATATAGCTTTAAACTGGGACTGGTCTTATCTACCATTACCAATCATTATTTTCACTCCATAGAAATAAGTGAAAAGTTGCATCAACACAGTGAGACAATTCAACACTGGTGACCTCAGCTACCAACTCACCTTTCTCAGACTCCCGAATGTCCCAAACTTTGAAGTTATTTTTCTTATTGTCGCCTCCCATGCAGAAGACAAAGGGTAGGTCAGGGCAGGATGCCAGGCAGGTCATGGTGCCAAGCTTGGCATCTTTGCACTCCACAAGAGTTGGTTTCTCACTGTGGATGTCCCAGATCTTCACATTCTTGTCAGAGGACACTGTCACCAGGCAGCCAGGACACTTGGGGCTCAGTCTCATTGCTGCATTCAAACATTAACACTTCATCAAATGATACACAATAATAATAATAATAAGGTAAGTACAACAGCCAGTAATGTGTACTCATCTTCATAACTTCCCAAAGCTTTATTTTTTTAACTATTGAAAGTTTTGATTATTTACTGTGATAAAAATACAATTCTTCTCATCTCAAAATATTTGTAAAATCTTATAAGAAAATCTTTAACCAAGAAAATGTCATTCAGAAACATCTTTACCATGGAGACAAAATCAAACATGACACAATGAATATTAAATGTTTAAGGTTAAGTACAGTACAGCCATTCTAACCTGAGCAGGTGTCTGTGTGTGCATCTAGAGTCCACAGAGGTTGCTCCTTCCTGGCATCAATCATGTACACCTTCCCTTTGTCTGTGCTGGCCTGAGGCAAGGAAAACAAAAAGTGAAAATGATATGAGACAAGAGAGGTTATCAAATCTGACCACAAGTGCCTTTAGTTAAAATTCTTGGACAAATGTTTACTTTTGATAAAGACTAGAGTAATACCTAGTCATATGAGTATGTTGTCCTCTATGTCAGATATGATATGTACTCTACTATGGTAGTGTCTAAACTGCTTTATACATGACTCAAAGACAACTGAAGACCAAGAATGAGACAGAGACAAAACACACCAGACAGTTGTATGGAGACGAGGAGAAGTTGTCCCAAAGAACAGCCTCCACCTCCCCTTCCAGCTTCCATGTCTTGCAGGACTCATCATCACCACGACAGTCAAAGATCCGCACTTTCCTGTCATTAGAAGACAGTGCATTACACAGCGACCATTTTCACTTCTGTTGCCACTGAAGGATTATTAGTATGAGTAATACTTTGTCCTACCCATACTCATCCACAATGAGCAAATAAATAAAGAAATAAAGTAAAAAGGCTAGAATTAAATATTCATGCTTATTCAAATATCACACTGGATTATCTGACAGAAACCTTACTGTAACACTGAGGGTTTTTTTTTTTTTTTCAATGTTATGGTCTATAGCACCTGTAGGTATACTTGAAGAGTATGAATAGGAAGCGCTGTTCAGCTTCCACCCATTAGTGGCGCAGGCAGTTTTATTTATAGTGGTACCCATATTAGGGCCCATATCACCACCCAAGCAGATCTTTGGTGTAACCACCTAGAACCTGAGTATCATGGTGACATATAGGTAACTTTAAACCACTCGACAAATGGCATAGTTTCAAAGAGGTATGTGGTGGGATTCGAACCTACGCATGGACATCTGCCCGATCCCACGCTCACCAACATATCCACTATGCCACCGCCTCCCCCTCTTATCTATCAAATATTCATCCTCTTTTATATATCACACTGGATTCTCTGACAGGAACCTCACTCATTGTAACACCAAGAAGAATTTTACCCAAAAGACTTTATTCTTATTTAGATATTCTGCAGAAAATAAATAAAATCAAAATTATATAATCAAATATTCATCTTTTTCAAATATCACACTGGATTCTCTCTCTGACAGGAACCTCACTTATTGTAACACTATGAAGAATTTACTAAAACTGTTCTATTGTTATCTAGCTATTATACACAGCCTCACTCACCCATCACAGGAACCAGCAGCCAGGGTGTGGGGCTCCTGATGGTGCCATGCCAGGCTCTGAACCTTCTCCTCAAAGCTCTTAAGTTGCTTGGCCACAGTGCCATGCTGGAGGTCCCACAAAATGACTGTCTCATCCACTGACCCACTCGCTAAGACGTGCCTGAGGAAAATAGCCATGATTGTGGTAATGAGAGTAGTAGAAGTAATAGCACAGGTGGTAATGGTGGTAGTTTTAGTAATATAAGCACCATTGGTGTATTATAGGTTGTGAGCATGAGATTTATACATTTTCAAAGTGAAATAGCTAATGTAACAATGTGAATTCATACCTGTATAAATAAATCTGAACAAAGTCATCTATAAATACTGGTAAATTAGATTGAATGGAGAAAAGTTTACAATCTATAGTTGTTCCAGGACAAATATTCAACTTGAGAAATGGTTTTGAGAAATAGAGCTCATCTGTACACTAAAATTCACTCAAACTAATACACCTCTCCAAATCCATCCAAACATGAGCTTCACACAACCAACCCACTCAGCATCACTTACTCCATTTGTCTGTTCCATGCCAGGCTGAGAACAGGTTTCTTGTGGCCAACTCCCGGGAGCTTTTTCTTCTTCTTTCCCTTCTGGCCGAGAGTGAAGGCCGGTTCAAGGCAGTTCACCAGGTCCAGATCCCAAACTTCAATCACAGGCGACATGCTTCCAATTGCGGCAAGATTAGCTGCCAGAAGATGGTGAAATAAGAGAAATAGAAGTGGTGGTGGTGGTGGTGGTGGAGATGAAATGGGTAATAAATATTGAGCCAGTCAATCACTAAATCACGTCAAAATAGCAATCAAATAGCACTAGGCAGAATTAGTTGAATAAATATGACTACAGAGCTGGCTTGATATCAATGACCTTTCCTGAAAGCCTCTTAACAAAACACACCGAATTCCTAGCACATGACCTTGCTTACCTGGCTTAAGCTGCTCATCACAGGGGTCGTAGTTGAGCCACTCCATGCACAGAGGCACAGCAGGCAGCAGGATGTCGTGGTGGACGTACAGACTCCCTTCCTCATTATACACTGTGAAGGCAACAAAACCGAGTCTGAGGTTAACTTCCCAGAACACATTAATTCCCTACAGCCAAACTCAAGCAGGAAATGTTACTATATAAAAAAGTTAGCATATCAATAAATTCTTTGATGGTGATAAGAGCCGTTGTCTGCAATCATGTAAAAAACCTATGCCAAGGGAATAAACTTTTTTTTAATGTTAGAAGAAAAAGCTGGCCAAGGGCAACAACAAAAACAATCATAAAAAAAGCACAAAAAAAAAAAAAAAAGGCACACCGATAAAAAGAGTCGGCCAATGTCTTGAAACCTCACTCTTAAATGAGGTTGAGTGCAGGATAGCTATTGGTGTTCTTTGTAGTGACAAGACATACAGTGCAGTACACCCACCATACACCTCCAGGATGGCTGCCTCGCCCTCCACGTGTCCCACAGCAATCAGGTTGTCTGAGGACATGATGGCGTGGTTCTCCACCTCACTGTCATCATCCTCCTCGTCATCCTTGACGGTGACATACGGATCCTCCTCATTGCTGGCATGGATGGCCATTGAGCCGAGCTGGAGGATCTGATTCATCTTATCTTTGTAAGGAAGAAGTGAATAAGGACTGTGAGATATGAAGAAACTCTTACTTTTCTTAACATCTGATCGTCCCCAGATAGAAAACCAAAAGAATTCATTCTGAAGAATCTTTTCAAAACAATATTTTGCCTTACACAGTTTTATACAAACACATAACTTCAGGTCAATAAACAGCAAACTGATGGAATTTGAAATACATAGAACAACAACAAAGACAACATGAAATATACATCAAATCAGTATCTAACAGAAGACAACAACATTCAGAAGTACAAGGATGATCACATGACAGGATAAACAAGAACAGGAGCACAATACCACAGCCCAGCCTACCTTCCTCCTCATCATCCTCGTCATAATCCTTGAGCTGGTAACGTGAATCAAAATCTATGGTGTCGTCCTCCCGTAGAGCCTTTTTACTTGTCCCTGGTGCAGCTGAGGCTTCATTCTCTATTGCTTCATAATCTTCCTCCTTGACTTCCTCCAGCTCTCTGTGGATTTGTATAGCACACTTTTTTTTTTTCATATGAGGGAAAATCTGGCCAAGAGCAACAAAAACGACTAAATAAGAAGGCCCACTTAAATGCCAGTCCCCAAGCAGGTCCTAAACAGTTAGCTAATGGAGTGGGATAAATGTCCTGAAACCTCCCTCTTGCATAAGTTCAAGACAAAGGAAGATGAAAATACAGAATCAGGTAGGGAGTTCCATAGTTTACTGGTGACCTATGTATGTAATATTCCATACACAACAGCTCTAATGAATTAACAGCAATCATATTCAAAACAATAACAAACACCAGAACAGTGAGGCAGAGCAACAGTGTTATGCCAATCCTAACTTACTGGATGTTGTCTTTTGTTTGTGCTATGATGCGTGCCAGGTCCTCCTTAGAGATCTCCACCTGGAACAAACAAGCATAGTTAACGGATGCAAGGCTTTGTTTTAATTGTTTTTCTTCTTTGACCAGATTTTTCTTCTTACATAAAAAAAAATAGTAGCAGTTCAGCAATTCTGTAACTTTGAAGAATGAAGGTATTTATTAGTTAACAGATGAGTTTTTTTGCACTATGTGTTATTTTGTTACTATTATTGGAGGCTCAGCTCCAGTGGAGGCTTGTGTATAGGCACTGTGGAACTGCAGCACCCCCTATTTCCACTTGATATTATTGATAATATTCAATATAATAACTTTTCTTTAATTCTTTCCTTATACTTGTACAATACATAATCCTTAAACTTAATATCAGTGACCATCCCTCAGTTTAAAAAAAAAATACAAAAATCTTTGTATGATACTGCACACCACAGTTCCAGCGGCATGGAGTTTGGCTGCTTTGCGCATGTGCACGTAGGAGGCTGCTCACGGGGCAGTGAGGGAGGAGGAGTACTGTCGTTCCCGCAGTGCCAACCTTGGCACGCTGGTGGAAGGTAGTATTTATTTTTTACTCTGAGTGTGTTGTGTTTAACAAACACTGTACCAAGGAAAAAATTATTCATCTTTTCATACAAATTAAGAATTAATTTAATTTTTCAATAAATGGATCAAGATTGAACTCTGACAGTTTAGATTATAGTAATTAAAAAATATCTGATTTTCTTCTTTCAGGATACTATAAAGTTCCTGAGTAAATTTTCTTATACCAGCATCTTTCCTTTTACAAAATATCGTAAATCTTTAAAACAGGACCTCCTCTCTAATCCGTGCAATAATAACACAAAATGATGAGTAGTTAATGGAGAACATGTACCTTGTGGTCTTGTTTGCGGGTCACACACGGTTATGTCATATTGCCTCACTGAAATTAGAGACGTCCCTCGGAGTCTAAGTCCAAATAGTAAACATTGCTATTGTCTATTGTATATATCTGGGGTTTGTGGGTAACAGGAAGTGACTGTCTGTTGTTCACATCCTGGGTTTGTGGGTAACTGCTGAATAGGATTCTTATTGTGTCTATAGTTCTTTTGTCCGATGACGTGCCACCACCTCTTAACACCACGAGCTGCGCCAATGGGAATTTGCTATATAAATTCATAGCTGGGACACAGCTGGGCTGACAGGTGCACAAAGATCTGTGTGTGCAGTTCAGCCATGGCCACCAATGACATTAGTTGTAAAGGTTGCGAATTTGATTACTGAGAAATCATCGCTCCTGCGATGCAAGTCAGTGTACAATCGAGAAGAGGACCAGCCAGGACCTTCATCCTTTCGTTAAGTTATTGTGAGGAGGGGGATTGGTAGAGGTATGGCATATTGTGTGAAGTTATAAGAGAACCGGTGTGGGGGGAGGGAAGCAGCCCCAAAGCAAGGATACGGTAGGTTAGGTTTATGTTAGGGTTAGGTTAGTGTTGTAGGGGGGGTCCAGAGGGCACAGCCACCCCCGTTAGGTTAGGTTTTTGTCCTTAGATTTTTTTGGATTGCCATATCTCACCTCTTTTGGCTCACCCCCCAAAACCCCCGATCCCCCACGTGCCCCCAAGCTTGTTGGGGGGAAGGGGGGTAATAGAAAAAAGTATGTAGGAGTTGCTATTCTATAGATTTACCCAAAATATTAAAACAAGGGCTAAAAATATTTGGAGCAGCACCCCCATTAATATCAGCTACAAGCTACCACTGCTCGGCTCACTGACAAGCTATTGATTGGGAGATACACATGAGCTTAAGTTTATAAAGAAAACACTGTTAATGCACACAGATTATGAAGTGGTGATTGTGGCAGTATTCACATGTTGCCAAGCTCCACTGGTGATGATAGGGAGGAGGGACTTGTTGTAGACACTTACCTATGAAATACATATACAACGATAGTGCAGTGTCACAGACAGCAGGTACACTACATGAACACCTGGGCACGTGATAAAGTGATGGTATTCCTAGTGTTAAAGACATGGTACTCCTAACCCTGTACCCGTGGCTCTCACCTTCTCTGGGTTGGTCTTGGCCGCGCCCCGGGGCACCCACACAGCGCAGGTGATGAAGTTCACCGATTCCTCCGTCTCCTCCATCCTCTTCTCCCTGCCAGACGAGACAAGGTAAACCATTCATTCCACTACAGACTGTCTTAAATATCCGAGTCAACTAATACATTACTCGGTGCATGCTGTGTGTCTAGCAGTTAATAACATACTCGTGTTTTGTGAATTAGCTGGGAAATTGGTGTCACACGACGATTCTGCCGAATACTGCTGTCTGTGCCTCTGCCACACACACGTGTTGCTGACTGAAGGATTCGCACCTGCATAGTTTCGGTTTTACTATTTGGTAGGGATATAATGTTTAAAAAGATAATGACAATAAAAAAGATATTTTTTTATCAGTTTCTGTAAAAAAATATATGATATACAAAGATAGTTAACACTTAGAGGTTTCGGTCACTTGTCTTCTTTTAACAAATTTACCATCAAAGGAACTCTCATATTCATCGAAGAATTAAAACAATGACACAATTCATATCCTGGAATTACAGTAAGATGTATATGGAAGTCTATGCAGAATGAAATGCTAGCGTGCTGGTGTGGTTGTCAAGGCAACGAGAGACGCCAAGTGAAGAAGGAAAGTTCTCGTTCGTGTACAGACCTGTAGAGGTAAGACATATGCATTATGAAGTAAATACAACTAATATCAGTTGCTTTTGCTGGTCGAGTGTTATTGAAAAGAATTGGAAGCTACGATGGGTAAGTCAAACTAATGTAAATGTCATGGTACACGTCATAACAATTCATAAAATACAAATATTCAGCTACTTTATCTTCCATCCTGCATTCTAATTAAATTATTTCTACAGAATAGGTTAAATTTTGCTGAAAGATGCCAGGAGGAAACGCGGGAGAGGAGGGAGAAAAGGAGGAAGGAGACATCAAGAAGGATGAAGGTGAAGAAGGAAAGAAAGAAATACATACTTCTCTTGACCCGTTCCTCCTCCCCTCAGCTGGAAGGGAAAAACCATCAGCATCCTTAGATTTCCCTGGCGTGCGCTTCGCCGACGACAACATCACCACGAAGCCACGCCAGGAGACGCAAGTGGTGGTGGAGAGCATGAAGAAGAACGAGGTGATGGATACAAGACCAAAGGAGGAAGTGGAGGAAATGGTGGAGGTAGATTGGTTTGGGATTCCATTAGCAGACTCCACGTTACCAGATTATACCTCCATGTACCGCCATCACTATCCCAATCCCCACCACCTGCCACGGGAGGTGGGCGGAATGGTGGGTCCTGCAGGAAAACCAAGAGAGCTACACGAACAGGTATTTATGAGTTTCCCGTAAGATAATTTATATTTATCTATAGAAAATGAGTGTTTGATAAATTTTATGGCCGACTAAAGCATATCATATAAATCATCATATTAAATATTTACATTGTTCACGAAAGCTATAAGCACAAACCCCTGCCTCTGGATACAGGGAATTAACATTCACACACAGTGCTGTGGGTAGAGGAGGAAGAATGAGTGATTGGTCGCGGTACCTATTACGACGACATCTATTCCCGCTACCACTACCTCTAAATTTAACCTATTTTTATTCTGAGATTTACTCTTATCATATCCTTCTTTATCAAAATATGACGCCAAAGCATAAAAAAGAGAAAATGTAAATGTAAGCAAAAGTAGAAGATTAAAGAAAAATGTATGCGTTATGTTTGTGTGTGTGTGTGTGTGTGTGTGTGTGTGTGTGTGTGTGTGTGTTCCACTGTTTGATCTGCTGCAGTCTCTGACGAGACAGCCAGACGTTACCCTACGGAACGAGCTCAGAGCTCATTTCCGATCTTCGGATAGGCCTGAGACCAGGCACACACCACACACCGGGACAACAAGGTCACAACTCCACGATTTTTTTTTTTTTTTTTTTTTTTACGGTAAGGCCTATAGCGCCTGTAGGCACACTTGAAGAGTGTATGGGAAGCGCTGTTCAGCTTCCGTCCATTAGTGGCGCAGGCAATTTTATTTATAGTGGTACCCATATTAGGGCCCATATCACCGCCCAAGCTCATCTTGAGTGTAACCACCTAGAACCTGGGTATCATGGTGATATGTAGGTAACTTTAAACCACTCGACAAATGGCAAAGTGTTTTAAGGCTGTACGTGGTGAGATTCGAACCTACGCGTGGACGTCTGCCCGATCCCACGCTCATCACCTTATCCAGTACCTACTCACTGCTAGGTGAACAGGGGCTACACGTGAAAGGAGACACACCCAAATATCTCCACCCGGTCGGAGAATCGAACCCCGGTCATCTGGCTTGTGAAGCCAGCGCTCTAACCACTGAGCTACCGGTGTGTGTGTGTGTGTGTGTGTGTGTGTGTGAGAGAGAGAGAGAGAGAGAGAGAGAGAGAGAGAGAGAGAGAGAGAGAGAGAGAGAGAGAGAGAGAGAGAGAGATTGCTGAGGGATTTCTTTTCAGTTTGAGGGCGTGGGGTGGGTGCCGCGTGATACAGCTCCGCGCGGGCAGGTGGGCGGCTATGTCAAGATGGGCGGGGAGGTGGGACGGGCGCTGCTGCATCCCCAGGGCACTCTCTGGACCACGCCACCGCACCGCCTGGCCGTCATCAGGAGGACTGACCCCACCGAGTACTTCAACTTGTGTGACCCGCATAACAAGGTCCCGTAAGTCGTGCCTTTTACCGTGACCTTTTTCATTTTCTACCTTTTATCTTAGGTTTTCTTTTAATACGACGATCTTTTCTTCGTTTCAAAAGTATATTACAATGCCCATTTTTCATTCGTGTCTTCTTTCTTTGCTTTTTTTTTTTTTTAAGGCATTACAGGGAGAAAGGAAGGTTTTGTGTGATTAAGTGAGATAAAGTAAGGATACTTGGAGAAGAAAAAATGAAAGACTGTGATCGGAAGAAAATGTGTGTGTATGTCTTGGGGTCTTTCAGTATTTCTCACCAACTTGTTATCGGTGTCTTATGGCAAAAGATCTGCTCATATACCAGTTAACAAACAAAATATACTATATATCAAATTAATTCATCACTCATACGCAATGACAAAATTACTGAATTCATCCAGGAATCTAGGAGCTGATACACCTGCCACGCACTCACATTCCTTAAAACAATACCCCAGGTTGAGGACCCCTTCACTATACTGTCACTGAGAACAATATGCATTTATATTTTTTCTATTTATCTCACCCGGGAACAAACATAATGTGTGTTGATCTGAGGCGCAAGGTACTCCAACCCGTGAGGCTGAACCTGGAGAAGGAGTTCAACGGGACCTTTCTGCCGCTGCGGATAGGCAATAGGATGGTCAAGTTCCTGGTGGACACGGGGGCTTGCTGGACACTAATGAGTCTCGAATTGGTGGACACATGCGGCCTGCGTAACGCCGTGAATGTGATCCACGAGGGCGGCCTTGTGACCATCGGGGTGCTGGAGGCCGAGGCGGAGGCGCAGGGTGGCTACTTGCTGCATTTCGTGGTGGCCATCATGTTCCGTCTGGACACGCCCCTTCTCGGCATGAACTTCCTGATGAGGTACGGCTGCATGCTGATGCTGGACCCGGAGTTACCGCTCATGGTGGTGCGCCCGTCCAGACATGTGAAGCTTGGCCTGCTGTGTGGCGTGTATAAGAGATGTAAGTTGTTTGACCACCGCGTGACGGCCATGATGGATACAGGCAGCACGCACTCCTTCATCAGCCGTGCCCTGGCCAAACATTTGCAGCTGCGGAGGAGACTCTGCAAGCCCATGTTGGTAACGCTCTTTGACGGCTCCATCACTATAATGTTCCGCAAGATCAGCAACGCGAAGTTAGACATCGACGGCCTGCACTTCACTACGGACCTTATCATCCACCCCAACAAGAACGTGACCCTCCTGCTGGGGATGAACGTTCTCTCTGGCTCTAAGCTGTGTTTCGACGAGAAGCAGATCACGCTAAGCACCAACAACCCATGCTACGTTGGCAGTAAGCAGGACCCCAAGCCAACCTCAGTCCACTTCACGCCTCCACAGTTCAGTATTCTTAACAACTCCGGCAGCTTCGTCTCCACTACCGCCACACAGAGAGGGCATGTACCGCAGCGCCTCAAGAACTGGTTCAAGAACCTCAGACCAAAGTGGCTGGGAGGTGGTCACAGGAGAGCTCATGAGGCGGTAAGTGGAGACACGAATGAAGCGGGGAATGTAATAAGTACGGGGGAAGAAGACACATGTGAGGAAAGCGTGGAAAGCGGTGAGAAAGAGATGACAACAGCGAATAAGAAAGAGGAGGAAAGTATTAGTGTTAGTGACCAAGAGAATGGGAGTGAGAAATAGTGTCCAAAGGAAATTCTCGGCTCAGATTTCCTAATATCCTAATAACTCGTGAATGTTCTTTAAATGTTTTCTGTTTTCTTTACCAGTGACTCTCAGGACATAGTACAAAGAACATAACACATACCAGGTGGAAGAAATCTAAGTAACATTATTAGCTACTTTCGTTTAAGTATCATTATAATATTTAGCCATCAAAGTTTTAAAACACTACGGAAATAATTCTCTCTCTCTCTCTCTCTCTCTCTCTCTCTCTCTCTCTCTCTCTCTCTCTCTCTCTCTCTCTCTCTCTCTCTCTCTCTCTCTCTCTCTCTCTCTCTCTCTCTCTCTCTCTCTCTCTTTCTCTGACCTCAGGGTGGAGCGCCTTGTGTACCAGTGGACTCTCCGTGACCAGGCTGCTGTGGATGATCGTGTGAGTCTGGGGCGTTCCTGCAGGACTTCGGGGTTTACTAGGAACTCTACCCCACACCTCCCGCCGGCCGAGACCAGGACCTTTGCTTCTGAGTACGCCCTGAGGTGAGGCTGTGAAGGGATGGTTAGGGACACCATTAACCCCTTCAGTACCATGACACGTTTCCATATCAATTTTGCTTAGTATATGGTGATTTTATACAGCTTCAGAAACTCATATGGAGATTGAAATAGTAAAGACTGTGGCCACTAGTTTTCTGACCTCCACAAACCCTTCCTAATGTCAATAAAATGGTCTAATCGTACACAAATCTCAAGGTAAAAATGTGTCACAGGATGAGATGAAGTAACAGTGAAGGCAATATGAGAGTGAGATAATGAGGTAATGAAGGGAATGTTGAAAAAGAGAGAGGTTAAGTTAAAGTGTGAGATAATGAAGGGATAATGAAGGATAATGAAAGATAATGAAGGTGAGGTTGATACTGGTAAGGTGAGAGATGATGAAGGGGGGGGGTGAGATAAAGAAGGTGAAGTTTAGAAGGTGGGAGATAATGAAGTGAGGTTGAGATAAGATGAGAGGAGAAATAGATAGAAAAAAAATGTGAAGATGAGAATTAAAGTAGGGAAAGTGAGGTTGAGATGAAGTGACACGACAAATAAACAGAAAAAAACCAAAACAAAGAAGGTGAGAGAAAACAAAATAGAAGATTGAAATAAAGTAAGACAAGAAATACGTCAATAAACACAAGGAATAGAGAAAAAAAACACACACACATGAAAAGAAGCGATAACAGCACTAATTAACCTCTAACACCTGCCTTACCTATACGTAATCTCAGGTACGGCTCAAGGGCACCAAGAAATGATGTCGAGGGTCTTCACCACGCCCTTGAGAACACCCCGGCCCTCAGCCCCCTCCAGTACCCAGCTTATGGGGGAACCACCACCATGGACGACACCTCAAATGCCTTCCTTAGGTGTGTGTGTGTGTGTGTGTGTGTGTGTGTGTGTGTGTGTGGTGGTGATGATAGTAGTAGTAGTAGTAGTAGTAGTAGTAGTAGTAGTAGTAGTAGTAGTAGTAGTAGTAGTAGTAGTAGTAGTAGTAGTAGTAGTAGTAGTAGTAGTAGTAGTAGTAGTAGTAGTAGTAGTAGTAGTAGTAGTAGTAGTAGTAGTAGTAGTAGAACTTTTGCTCATCAGACTAATGCCTCAGTAATGACTGTATGTACTGGTAATATGACAATAAACTACATAAACTACCACAACTCTCCTTCTACAGGTACTCTCCACACCTACTACGCAAGGACCCGAACCTGAAGAACATGACACCCTCCCATCACCTTCGCCAGGCTCACAGGGACTTTTCCAACACTTGACCTTGAGCGGCTTCACCTGACTAACGTTCGCCTAAGTAAAACCAGTATTATAAAACGCTTTTCTCCCACCATCACTATTTTCCAAAAGCTTTAACAGATGTTCAGGTTTTAATGGTATTTTTACGGTTCCGGTGATGGACTGGTAAAATTTCTAGATTATTATAAGGAAAAACTGTCTTAAGAACCCGGCTAGTCGTCTCTGTGGCCTTGAAAAACTGTCGTGGTGAGAGAGAGAGAGAGAGAGAGAGAGAGAGAGAGAGAGAGAGGCGTTTCTGAATAGAGGCGTAAATATCCTTCAAACGTTCTTCCTCACCAAACGTTTCTCGTCTCCCTGAGTTGTGTTGTGACTAGTGATGTGTTTAGACGTTTGATGTCTAGCAGAGTAGAAGTGTGGGGGGGTGTTAAGCGTGTCAGGGCAAGGTGAACGAGAGGGGTTGAGTATAAGAAGGTAAAGGAAGCTGCAAAAAAGCCAGTAGGCCTAAGTGTGGCAATGAGTGTGTTTGTTTTTCTTTGTTTGGTGAAGCGTT
>NC_059283.1:5276011-5301011 GCF_017591435.1 Portunus trituberculatus | reverse complement strand
GACCCCCCCTGAGCCAAGTCTGACGGCCATGAAGGCCCAGGCCATTCTGGATGAACGGCGGGACGTGAGAGCGGCTTTGCAGATGCTGGCGTACAAGGCTGAGCTGCAGCAGCAGGTAGAGAACCTGACAGCAGCGGCGCTGGAGCAGTGTCACTTGGACGACGAAGACGACGACGATGAGGACGACGAGGAAAATGAGAGCTTCGACAGTGAAAACACGGATGACGAGCCCGCGGTCCATGAGGCAGCGGGCGGCGAGCCGCTGGGAACTCACGAGATGTTCCCCATCAACCCCGCTATCAGCGTACGGTACGCAGACGGCAGGATAGGCACCCCTGACGAGGGCTTCCAGGAGGAGTCCCTGCTGGACGCCCTGGATCTGGACTCTGTGCCCACCCTCACACCGGAGGAGCTGCAGGCCGTTTCCGTCAACGAAGTCTGCAACGTGCATATGGTGCGGGACTTCATCGTGCTGGAGACCGCGCCGCCCAGAGACTCCGTGTTCGTGTAGCGCAGCGGCACAAGCCACGCAATGCAGCGCGCTCGCCGCCCTGCCGCTGCAGAGCACCGGGCAGGCGGCGAGATTCAGTTCATTGAGTGTGTGCGGGCAGTGCAACACCCACCGTGGGCCGAGCGCTGATCGCCGCACAACACTGTTACTTAGTTTTTATAAAGAGACTTCCTTTATACCTTACAGTGACGTGAAGGCAACGAGACATCGAACTCCTTATCACTTTAAAAAGTACCGTGAGGCGAAGGTGGTGGATCTGTTACCAGTCTGCGACACGACGACACGACACTTCCTCCCAGGCAGGCACTGCGCGGGGAGAGGAGCAAAGGAAGGAGGAGGAGGAGGAGGAGGAGAAGCATGGGTAACAAGAAGAGATACATAACATCTTATATGTTTTATATAATGAGTGTATAGAATAATTTTTCATTACTCATGATGATGTATCTTTTAGTTAATGCAGTACCGGTATCGGCTGAATGTGCAGGTGTGACTGTGTGTATATCGAGAGGCGTGTATGAGAGGGGCATGTATGGGTGAGCGTGTATGGGTTGGGCGAGAGGGCGTGGGTGAGTGTGGGCGAGGGTGTGAAGGGAGAAGAAATTAAAGAAGGGTGTCATGGTGGTGAGTGAAGAAGAAAGTGACTCACCATCATTGGCTGATTTGTAGTACGTATAATAAAATACGTGAATTGACTTGTTATATCGCATGTTTCCTATCAATTCATTAACTACCTGTCACACGTTAATTGCCTCCCTTGCCAGG
Organism: Portunus trituberculatus; assembly: GCF_017591435.1. Taxonomy (NCBI): domain Eukaryota; kingdom Metazoa; phylum Arthropoda; class Malacostraca; order Decapoda; family Portunidae; genus Portunus; species Portunus trituberculatus. The sequence continues at coordinate 5,299,738 of NC_059283.1, read as the reverse complement.
TGAAAACAAGTGAAGATAATGCTATGGCAATCCTTACTACTATATTTCCTCCCTTCAAAACACTTAACCTTTAATTTTGGATGGCCTTTATTTTGTGACTGGCACTCTCGGTGAACCTTTTTTTCGCTCTTTTATATCAAAATAACAATAAAATGACAACAACAACAACAACAACAACAACAGCAGCAGCAGCAGTAGCAACAACAACAACAACAACAACAACAACAATCTGGGCTGACTTCGTATGGATAGAAACATAAAAAATAAATAAATAGCAAAATATTTATTTATACCATGTGGGCTTTTCACGGGAATTTATGGGCTAAATAGCAAAAACTCTCTCTCTCTCTCTCTCTCTCTCTCTCTCTCTCTCTCTCTCTCTCTCTCTCTCTCTCTCTCTCTCTCTCTCTCTCTCTCTCTCTCTCTCTCAAACCTAAAGTCCCCAATTAAGGATTCACGCCATTTCCACGCCCGACCTGTTCCTTGGAGGGTAAAAGAGATCGAATCGTGTATGTAAGGAATCCAATGAACAGAGAACTGGGACTACGTGGTGTTCGATCCTATTATTGAGCTTTCATTCTGATTTTGTGTTGAAATTACCTTTTATAGTTTACTGAGAAATTCGCTTTTTCTTTTGTTTTATTTTTCTTTCCTTTTCGGTTTAGAGAGAGAGAGAGAGAGAGAGAGAGAGAGAGAGAGAGAGAGAGAGAGAGAGAGAGAGAGAGAGAGAGAGAGAGAGAAAGAATAACGTTCATTACTTTAACAACAAGCGAATGATAATCCTAACATTAGAAAGAAGAAGAAGAAGAAATAAGAAGAAAAAAAGAAAGATAGAAAGAAAGAAGAAAAAACACAGAAAAGAAAAACTACTTGGCTACACCACAGGAACAGCACAAGTTAACAGCTGTGAGTCCCTTTAAAGTCCTGAAGAATCGCCCCATGACCTTTACTGAACGCTAAAAGGCTGATTTACTGAGGGCTCGAGTTTTGGGGTAAGTCTGAACACGAAGTAGATTTATGCGATGGAGAAAATGGATATAAGAGTAATGTAAGAGCGAGACTTAATACTGGAGATTTTGAGGTTTATGGCGAAAAGTTGGAGGAGAATTAAAGGGTGAAGGTTAAGTTGTGTATATGGATTTAGAGGCGAACAAAAAGTAATCAGGTAAACTCATGATCTTACAGGTAACAGGTGAAGGTGCAAACAAAATTTCTCCTACAAAATTAATGTAAAAAACGAGACTTTTCAGCAAGGAAAGTAAACAAGTCATTAATTTATCAGTAATACAGTAATGTGTTAGTAATAATGTTATAGTATAGTAGTGTAGTTGTAGTAATTAAGTGTAGCTAGACACTTAATCCTTCAGTACCATGACACGTTTTCCTATTCCTTCTGCTTACTATTTGGCGATTTTATACAGCTTCAGAAACTCATGTGAGGGTCAGAATAGTGAAGACTGTGGCCATTAATCTTCTGACTACCCTAGACCCTTCCCAATGTCAATAAAATCATCTAATCACACCCAAAACTCAAGATAAAAATACGTCTAGGTACTGAAGGGATTAAATACGTTGGAAATTTAGGAAAAGTATAAAATAATACAAAACGAGACTTAAATGAAGTGAGAAAAACAAAAACTCAGCAAATAACAAAGAAAATAAAAAAAAAACTAAACATGAGAAGAGATTTTTCGAACAAAGATAAGAGAAAACGAAACTTTAAGACAAAAAAGTAAAGTAAGAAACAATAATTAGAAGGGAAACACGTAAGCAAAACAGCAAAACAAAATATACACTAGAAAAAAAAAATACGTGACTGCTCTCTACAGGTAAGTTTAAGAGAACACAGGTAAAATATAGTGTTGCTGTCGCTGTTCCTGTTGTTGTTGTTGTTGTTGTTGTTGTTGTTGTTGTTGTTGTTGTTGTTGTTGTTGTTGTTGTTGTTGTTGTTGTTGTTGTTCCTGCTGTTGTTGTTGTTGTTGTTGTTGTTTCGTGTGTGAATAATGCGTCTTGAGGCTTGAGTTAAATGAAGAGTGAATTGAGGAAGGTGTGAAGGAATGTAAGAGAGAGAGAGAGAGAGAGAGAGAGAGAGAGAGAGAGAGAGAGAGAGAGAGAGAGAGAGAGAGAGAGAGAGAGAGAGAGAGAGAGAGAGAGAGAGAGAAAGTGGAGGGAAATGAGTCATCTAGTCTGTAAGAAAACATCCAAGTGTGTATGTACGTTAGTATAAGCATACATACGTTATATCAGATCAGGAGGAGGAAGAGGAGGAGGAGGAGGAGGAGGAGGAGGAGGAGGAGGAGGAGGAGGAATAATTAATGCAAAAGATGAGGAGGTTGTTCCTTAGAGAGAAAGTGAAGAAATCATGATGTGAATAACAAATGTGTGTGTGTGTGTGTGTGTGTGTGTGTGTGTGTGTGTGTGTGTGTGTGTGTGTGTGTGTGTGTGTGTGTGTGTGTGTGTGTGTGTGTGTGTGTGTGTGTGCAAACACACACACACACACACACACACACACACACACACACACACACACACACACACACACACACATAGGTAAAATAAAGCGCCAGCAACAAATTATAACATATCCTCCGCCCACCCACAATAAAAACATTAATCTCCTTTACATTTCAACCACAAACGAAAAAAAAAAGAAACAGAAAAAAAACAAGTTAAATAAATCACCATAACCTTCAGTACAAACACATAAAAAATAATTACCCCAAACGAGACATGAACGTGTATCCTTTGACCTTTGACCTGACCTCAAGAAGGGATATGGGCGAGCTGACCTAAAGAACGTTACTAAAATGACCTAGAAATGACCCCAAACTTTGAATAAGGAAGAGGAGAAGGTAAGGGAAAGATTTTAAGGGGATGAGGGGAACGTGAGGGGAATGAGGTCAATCTTCGTGAGAGGGAAGGAGCGTGACCTGTGACCTGATATACGTGAGGCCTCATCTGGAGCACGTCAACACACACACACACACACACACACACACATGAATATAAATACAAAGATAAGCCAACTTTTTTTCGTATCAATTTACTTTCTTTAGTCATTTAATTCAAGGGAGTGGCAAATAGCTTGTTTTCTCTCTTTTTTCCTTTCTTTATTACTTTCTTTCATACCATTTTTTTTCTTTTTACTTGCTTTTGTTCCATTCATTTGCTCCCTAAGTTTGGCGAACCCTCTACTTATATTCTACGGAACCAGCATTCAAGTGGGCCTTTATTTACTTATTTATTTTTTTATATTTTGTTGCCCTTGGCTGGCTCTCTCTCCTACATAAAGAAAAATAAATTACATCTCTGAGAACAATAAGTAGACTTGTCTTTTCCTTTCTTTCTCTCTTAATTTCTTACTTGTTTCTTTCTTTCTCTTTCCTTTTATGCTACTTTGAAATTCTCAGAAGCGATAGACAGCTTTGTTTTCTTTATCTTTCCTTATTTTTCTTTTTCCTTGACTATCTCCTTGACACCCACAAAAAAACAAAGAAAAGGAGAGAAAATACCAGAGAACAAAGAAAAGCGATTAAATGAAGTATAGGAAATACCAAATAACACAGAGAGGCGATGGAAACAAAGTACTTTTCTCCCCATGATTCCAAATAAAGGGAGAAACTGCACTGAAAAACAAAAATACTCCATAAACATCCCTATAAATCCTGCTAAGGCGGGGAGAAGTGTCACGGAACCAATACAAGTCATGAGGGAGCGAATGAAGTGGAGGGAGAGAATGAAGAGGCAAGGCAGAAATAGATTTAGCACCTTTTGTGTGTGTGTGTGTGTGTGTGTGTGTGTGTGTGTGTGTGTGTGTGTGTGTGTGTGTGGATAAGTGGGTGTAGGGCTTCTCTCTCGCTCTCTCTCTCTCTCTCTCTCTCTCTCTCTCTCTCTCTCTCTCTCTCTCTCTCTCTTGCTATCTACTCATCTTTATTACGTTTTATTTCCCTTTTATACTTAAACTCGTGTGTGTGTGTGTGTGTGTGTGTGTGTGTGTGTGTGTGTGTGTGTGTGTGTGTGTGTGTGTGTGTGTGTGTGTGTGTGTGTGTGTGTGTGTGTGTGTGTGTGTGTGTGTGTTCGTGTGCGTGCAAATAATTACGCACCTGTTGCTTTTTTCCACTTCATAATTTGCCATGATAAAAAAAAAGAAAACTGCGAGTCATCTGTTGGATAATAAAATGAAAAAAGAGAGAAAAACATAGTATAATAATGGTAAAAATGGTAGTAATTAAGAGAGAGAGAGAGAGAGAGAGAGAGAGAGAGAGAGAGAGAGAGAGAGAGAGAGAGAGAGAGAGAGAGAGAGAGAGAGAGAGAGAGAGAGAGAGAGAGAGAGAGAGAGAGAGAGAGAGAGAGAGAGAGAGATGGAACACGATAGAACAAGTTAAGATTATAAAGAAGAAGAAGAAGAAGAAGAAGAAGAAGAAGAAGAAGAAGAAGAAGAAGAAGAAGAAGAAGAAGAAGAAGAAGAAGAAGAAGAAGAAGAAGAAGAAGAAGAAGAAGAAGAAGAAGAAGAAGAAGAAGAAGAAGAAGAAGAAGGAAAAGAAAAAATAACAATAATAATAACAATGATAATAATCATAACAACAAATAAATATGAAGAAGACACACACACACACACACACACACACACACACACACACACACACACACACACACACACACACACACTTTTCATCACCCCTCTATTTTTCATTTGAACCTGTACTTTGTGGTGGAGTGGTGGAGTGGTGGAAAGGCTAAGTGGAGGAGAGTGGAGAGAAGAGAGTGGAGTGGAGAGTGGAGAGGCGTGTGGAGTGACGCAAACTTTAAAGAATAATTCCTTCCCTCGAGACAAAGACAAGTAATACCATGACATGTATATCCTCTCATTACACACACACACACACACACACACACACACACACACACACACACACACACACACACACACACACACACACATACTTCCTTACTTTCAATATCTTCAAAAACCAGCACCATTTTCCCTCAATCACACAAATACAGCCAAGTTTTATATTCGAGAACCTTCAAATTTCACAAAAGACACCAAAATATACGTAGCAGGCTTGATATGTACTCAGGAGCATCACAGTTTTGATGGGGGAGTGGATTCAGTTAGTGTATGTAAGAAATTATAATTTGAACATACCTCGCCTAATCTAACAGAAAGTGGGATGATAGATAAGTTACAAATGAATAAGATCTGTGGAGCTAATATCGGAAAATTTTATACCATTGTACCAAAAAGTTGCCTTTATTTCTCTCAATTTTAACCCTAACTCTACTGAACCAATCCAAAATCGAAACTTTGAGAGCACTGAAGGGAAGATCCACGTAATGTCACTTTAAAAAAACCTTTACTTCTTTCAATCTCAACGTTAACACTACTGAAGTAACTAAAAATCGAGACACTGTGAGCACTAAAGGGAAGATCTACGTAATATCACTTGAAAAAAAATCCTTTATTTCTTTCGATTTCAACTTTGACTCAACTGAACCCGATCTAGAGTCGAGACACTGAGAGCACTGAAGGGAACATCCACATAATATCACTTAAGAAAACCCTCTAGTTTTTTTCGATTCCAACGTTTACACTACTCAACCAATTAAAAGTCAAGACACTGTGAGCACTGAAGGGAAGATCCACGTAATATCACTTAAAAAAAACTCTTTACTTTCATTCGATGTCAACGTTAACACTACTGAACCAATTAAAAGCTGAGACACTAAGAGCACTTAAGGAAGATCCACGTATATCGAAACTTATCTCCACTTGACGCTTATACGTGAAAACCATACTCATACCACAAAAAACAAGTACCTTCCCATCCATTATAACGCTAACACTATTGACCTAATCTGAAGACAACCTGAGAGCCTTGTAAGGGAAATCGCGTATATTAAAGCTTATCTATATCTGACACTTATAACCAGCGAGTATAGAGGAGAGGCGAGGAAAGCATAAAGCTGCAGTAATGGCCTCCTGTAGCACGCTGCGTCTTGTACTAATAAAATATAACGCCATGATATGATATTTACGAGGCTCATTTGACTTAAGGAGAACAGGAAGACCGTAGATAAGGTATGGGAGGGAAGGAGGGAAGGACGGTAGAAGAAAGGGGAGGAAGAGATGGAGGTGAAAGGAAGGGAATGAAGAGAAAGGGAAGGTTAAGGAACATGCTCCAAATAAGCCTGTGTAATGAGGTTTTATAGCTTTTTTGATCACCTATTTTAAATTCCTCTGTCTCTCCTATTTCTCCTCCTACTCAAACACTTCCTCTCCTCCTCTTGGTCCTCTTTCTCCGCCTCCTCACCCTCTTTACTCCCTCCACGGTCACGAAGGAGGAGAGAAACAAAAGACAGACAGACAGATGGAGGCGAACGAGCAGGAGAACGAGAGTGAGAGGGAGAGGGAATAAAAATGTAAATATACAGACCTACATAAAGTGGGTTAAGGAAATTGCATGCGAATCTTTTTTATCTTTTTTCCTTTGAGTCGTGATGCACTGGCCTCCTTTTACTGCCGCGCCAACAATAACAAATTATCCTCAACGTTAAAAGGAATTTGAGGCGCCATTGTGCTTGCTTCCTTAACGTCCATCACTCCTGCAGGCGAGAGAAGGTGAGGGGGGAGGGGAGAGAAGGAGGGAGAGAGGGAGAGGGAGGGAGACGCAGAGAAGAAAGAAAATTACTCAGTCCACACGTTAAGATTTTAATATGCGACTATGTTACGTTATTTTTTCAACTTGAGGACGCTGTGAAGGGCGGGAAAAGAAAAGAAAAGGTGGAGGAGGAAGAAGAGGAGGAGGAGGAGGAGGAGGAGGAGGAGGAGGAGGAGGAGGAGGAGGAGGAGGAGGAGGAGGAGGAAAGTGGAGGATTAATCTTAATTTCTGTCTTTATTTAACTTGACTTTGCTTCATTATCTGATTATTCCACTGCTTCCTCCCTTCTCCTCCTCCTCTCCCCACCCCCTCTCTCTCTCTCTCTCTCTCTCTCTCTCTCTCTCTCTCTCTCTGCTTCCGTCACTCACCAACTCACTCACTGGAACTAATTCTTGCGAAGTTTAATATTTATTTATCACCTTCACCTCTCCTGGCGTCACAGCCTCGAGACTGGAAGGTTTCTCACTAAAGACACTTCACGCCAAGACAAATTTTTCCACTTGATGCATTAAAGACAATTCTTATTCGTGTATCCTTAATTGAATAGTGCTTGGAGGTGAGGGAAATACGTGCAAAATGAGCTTAATTATCGTACTGATGAATTGTTTGGTTAGAATTGTATACACTATTACTACTACTATTGTTGCTGCTGCTTCTACGACTGCTGCTTCTACTACTACTACTACTACTACTACTACTACTACTACTACTACTACTACTACCATTACCACCACAACCACCACCACCACCTCTTCAGTAGACGCACCTGCTTACCCACACACAGCAGGAGTGACAATTGAGCCCACCTGAGGATCTAAACCAATTAACCTGTTCACGTCCTTGCCTTGCCTTAATTCCTCATCACCTGTAATTGTCTCCAGGTTGTCTTAATACTTTTGTACCTTCTAATTAATTCACCTGGCCGTACCTGACTTGCTTCCATTTGGTAGTCTAATAGCACACCTTTCCTCCTCTTCGTTCGTATCTTTCTCTTTTTTTTCTTCTTATTTTTTTAGGTCAATTTCTTTTCAGGCAATCTTTTTTTAAGAGGTTTTGTCTTTTTTTCTTTTTTTTTTCCTTTTCCCATCGTGTTAAATGCTGGCCTAAGATTCATGCTGGGTTTTATTGCAGGCCTTTCCTTTGCCGTCACTCAAGTGCAGAGAGAGAGAGAGAGAGAGAGAGAGAGAGAGAGAGAGAGAGAGAGAGAGAGAGAGAGAGAGAGAGAGAGAGAGAGAGAGAGAGAGAGAGAGAGAGAGAGAGAGAGAGAGAGAGAGAGAGAGAGAGAGAGAGAGAGAGAGAGAGAGAGAGAGAGAGAGAGAGAGTCTGCGTATGTGTAAAATTATATTCCTTAAATGAAAAATGTTCATATTAAGAGATGTAATCTAAAAATGATAGTGATAATACGAATGATAATAGAAATTACTGCTCCATGAAACACAGACTTGGATGATAATGTAGCAACAGAACACGGAGACATAGATACAGACAGACAGACAAGCAGACAGACAGATAGATAGACAAACAGACAGACAGACAGACAGACAGACAGACAGACAGACAGACAGACAAACAGATAGACAAACAGACAGACAGACAGGGAGACAAACATTTCGATAAAAGACAGATAGAGACACTAACAAACAGACAGAAATTAGATAAACAGATAGACTGAAAGAAGAATAAAGAAACACAGCCAGAAACACCAACCGGCCTACAGACACACACACACACACACACACACACACACACACACACACACACACACACACACACACACACACAGACAGACGGGCACTAAAAATCAAGCAGACAGCGAAGCAAAAACAGATAAATAGATAGATTGAAAGGAAAAAAAAGAAGAAACAAAAAGACAGATACACACACACACACACACACACACACACACACACACACACACACACACACACACGCCCGGTAGCTCAGTGGTTAGAGCGCTGGCTTCACAAGCCAGAGGACCGGGGTTCGATTCCCCAGCCGGGTGGAGATATTTGGGTGTGTCTCCTTTGACGTGTAGCCCCTGTTCACCTAGCAGTGAGTAGGTACGGGATGTAAATCGAGGAGTTGTGACCTTGTTGTCCCGGTGTGTGGTGTGTGCCTGGTCTCAGGCTTATCCGAAGATCGGAAATAATGAGCTCTGAGCTCGTTCCGTATGGTAACGTCTGGCTGTCTCGTCAGAGACTGCAGCAAATCAAACAGTGAAACACACACACACAGACGTACACTAAAAAACAAATAGACAACGAAGCAAAAACAGATAAGTAGATAGAATGAACGATATAAGAAGAAACAAAAAATAAAAGGTACACACTAACTGGTCTACAGACAGACAGACACACACACACACACACACACACACACACACACACACACACACACACACAGACATAGAGGCGGCCTAGCACAGCATCTTCTCACCCGCGGCAGGACTGAAGAGGAAGCGATTACGAGTTGTACGAGGTAAACGTTCGAGCTCGACTGTGACCTTTGACCCGCGCCAGGTAAAGAGGTCAGCTGGAGGCCCCGCACGCTGAGAGGATGTTCCAGACTCACACCTGCCCCGTAATGACTCGATATTGAAGGGAAGATTTTGCGGGTTCGTCGACGTGTAATTTGAGTCAAGGTTATTTCACCAGGTGTTTTGCGGTCCAGGTGAGCCTTTTACGGGCCCGCTCGAGGTGCAGGTGAGGGATGAGCGAGTGCAGACGTGTGCCCAGGTAAATAAGGGATGCTCAAGGTGTGTTTCATCACCTGCCTTGCTTTCCGCGCGGGTCTTATCAATTTTTGGGGAGATTAATCAATTTCTTGAGATTTTCTGATTTGCCTTCTCGACCTTTCGCTCCTTCTCCTCTTCCTCTTCTTTTATCGTCTTCTCCACCATCTCCTTATCCTCCTCCTCCTCCTCCTCCTCCTCCTCCTCCTCTACTACTACTACTACTACTACTACTACTACTACTACTACTACTACTACTACTACTACTACTACTACTACTACTATACTAACTTATTACAAACGACTTGATAAAGAGATGAACATATGCTACACTTTGTTCTTTCTTTGTATTGCTTTATGTTTCCTGTTACAGCACCACCACCACCACCACGACCACCACCACGACCACAACTACCACCACCATCACCACCACGACCCGGGCATCGCGAATAGCCCATTTAAAACTAAATGGGCTGAATTACCTGGCTCTCTCGCCCTCTCACCTGCCCGCGTGTGGTACCTGCTAATTAGCGAAGGGCCCATCTGATGCCTGCCGGTGCCCCTTCAGAGAGAGAGAGAGAGAGAGAGAGAGAGAGAGAGAGAGAGAGAGGGGAAAGCAACCATTTTCAATCTGCTCTTCCTATCTCACTTTCCTTCTCTCTCTCTCTCTCTCTCTCTCTCTCTCTCTCTCTCTCTCTCTCTCTCTCTCTCTCTCTCTCTCTCTCTCTCTCTCTCTCTCTCTCTCTCTCTCTCTCTCTCTCTCTCACCATTATCTCTTTAGGCATATTTATCTCGCACTTTGCATTTCGACCTTATTCTTGCCTCTTGTGTATCATTCCTCTATCACAAGCAGTAGTAGTAGTAGTAGTAGTAGTAGTAGTAGTAGTAGTAGTAGTAGTAGTAGTAGTAGTAGTAGTAGTAGTAGTAGTAGTAGTAGTAGTAGTAGTAGTAGTAGTAGTAGTAGTAGAGGAAAGAGCAGGAAATAATAAGAGGAAGAGGAAAATAAGGATCAGGGGGAAGATAACATAATTGACAAGATGAAATGCAAATTGAAATAAAGAAAACGGATGAACAGGACACGGAGAGGAAGTAATAGAATTGATGATATACAAACATTAATATTCTTTCATCTCTCTCTCTCTCTCTCTCTCTCTCTCTCTCTCTCTCTCTCTCGTGAATTGAGCGAAAACAGACCGGAAGCCATTCTTACCTGTCTATTTTTACCTGTGAGGCTAAAGAAATATAATAATGTCCACAAAAAAGCTTACACACACACACACACACACACACACACACACACACACACACACACACACACACACACACACACACACACACACACACACACACACGTAGGAACTAATTAATTTACCAGTAGGAAGTGACGTTCAGGTGGTTATTGATTGCACAGGTAAGGTGTCACACACACACACACACACACACACACACACACACACACACACACACACACACACACACACACACACACACACACACACACACACACACACACATGAATGAAAGAAAGACAGAGAGAGAGAGAGAGAGAGAGAGAGAGAGAGAGAGAGAGAGAGAGAGAGAGAGAGAGAGAGAGAGAGAGAGAGAGAGAGAGAGAGAGAGAGAGAGAGAGAGAGAGAGAGAGAGAGAGAGAGAGAGAGAGAGAGAGAGAGAGAGAGAGAGAGAGAGAGAGAGAGAGAGAGAGAGAGAGAGAGAGAGAGAGAGAGAGAGAGAGAGAGAGAGAGAGAGAGAGAGAGAGAGAGAGAGAATATAGATGCAATTCGAGACACGCACACACACACACACACACACACACACACACACACACACACACACACACTCTCTCTCTCTCTCTCTCTCTCTCTCTCTCTCTCTCGCTCACACACAATTAAGCTTTACCAAAATAAATGGATATGTCGCGCACGTTAATGAAGACATGTTGAGTGTATTTGTAAACAGGAAGCCATGAATCAATGCTGAAATGAGACCAGTGTGTAATTAGGGATGCTTCTGTGATTCTCCAGCCACGGAGCCGAGAAATAATATACGTGAGGTGGAATCATTGAACGAACAGAGAGAAAAGAAGTGGATGAAAATTGTACCTGTGTGTTTGTGAAATGTTAACATGCGTGTGTGGATGTTGTATGAATGAAAATTGTGTGTCTGGAATGTAAGGTATTGAAGTAATGAGGAAGAAGAAGAGGAAGAAGAAGAACAAGAAGAAGAAGAAGAGGAAGAGGGAGAAAACTTTATTTGAACTTACGAAAGATAGTTTACTTATGCACGATACGATTAGAAACACGAAGGCAGTGGGGTTTTGATTATTACTGATGCGCTTAATGGACACACACACACACACACACACACACACACACACACACACACACAAATACGAATGATGTAATGGTGAGTACCTTGGGATGTTTGAGGTCATTCTTTGCCGCATCATCACCACCACCATCACCATCATCATCGTGGCTAGAATAATGAGCCAGTGAGACGCGCGTTCCTCTCTTCCTCCTCCTCCTCCTCCTCCTTCTTCCTCCTCCTCCTCCCACACTCAACCTCGCGCTATTGTGAGGCTGACAGCGCGTCCTTACCTCTTCCTTCATCCTCTGTCTTCCTGTTATTTTTCCTCCTCTCTCTCTCTCTCTCTCTCTCTCTCTCTCTCTCTTTGGCATGCTCTTCCCGCCCTTCGTCTCAACAGGAGGGCTCTTTGTGGCTCGCCTTAATGTCTGTCAGGGCAGTTTTTCTTATCGCGGATCTGACTTGTCTGAGTGTGTTCAGGAGTGCGTTCTGGGAGTGACTTCTGCGGCTTTTCAACCTGTCCAAGGGCGAATCTTGTGTTTTTTAAGTTACTCTCGTTTCCTCTGACTTGAAGGGCTATCGTTCTGCTTGTTTTCGGCTGCGTTATGTTTGCATTACGTTGTGGTTACTTTTACTTGTGTTCTGGTTGTTTTAAAGTGCTGCGTTTCGGTTGTATTAGTGTTATATTTAAGTCTTATCCGGATTATATTATCTTTGTGCTTATTTTCGTTCAGTTCTTCGTTCGGGTTGTATTGGAGTTATGTTGTAGTTATATTTAGTTATGTTCCGGCTGTTTTTAACCCCTTGAGTACCATGACGCGTTTCTATATTCATTCTGCTTACTATTTGGTGATTTTATGCAGCTTCAGAAACTTACGTGGAAATTAAAATAGTGAAGACTGTGGCCATTAATCTTCTGACCTCCATAGACCGTTCATAATGTCAACAAAATGGTCTAATCGTACACAAATCTCAAGGTAAAAATGTGTCCCAGAACTGAAGGAGTTAAGTGCTACGTTTGGCTTACATTGGTATCACATCTGGGTTAGATTGGTATTAGAGTTACATTCGGATTACGTTGTCTTGTAGTTTCGTTCGGGTTTTGGTCTCCGAAGCACAAACAGTGGGGAGATTTCTGATGTTACGTTACTTGTTGGTTACGGAAAAAATAGTAAAGTGGCGGAGATGTGTGCGTTCAAATTGCTCGCGTTTCGCACGGTTGTAATCTTGAGAGTAGAGAACGGTGGGAAAATTTTAGCATTGCATTCTGTTTTGGTTATGTGAAGTATCGCTGAGGTAAAAAAGGTACACTTGATAAAAAGAACTAGAAGCGGGTGACTGGAATAGACGCGGCAGTAAATTGGTAGTGCCGAGTCATTAGAGAGCTTTATAAGAAGATCCGGAATATTAATAGGCATGTAAGTTTTATATAGACCTACCGACTTCTTATATCTTTTCTTGTGTTATCTGAAATATTACTGAGTTATCCACGAGGAGCAAGTAAAGATAAAGATAAACAGTCCTTTGATATTACGAAGCTATCTTAAACACAGGGAACAAGCGAAAATAGCAATAAAGGTTTTTTTTATATATTACATTACTGAAATATAAGAAGTACCGCTGAGGGAAGATAAAAGATTACTAATGGTACGTTATTTTGATGGCTACGAGAAACAGGTAAGGTTCTCTTGTACGACATTACTGAGTTAAAAAAAAAAAAAATAGCGCTGAGAGATAAAAGTGTACTCATGTTACGGCGATAAGTTACGAGGAACAGAGATACGTAAAGACAAAGGTTCTGATATATTACTGCGCAGGTTACGAGACAGGAAGCGGTGCGGTGAAGATAAAAGTTTAGTCGTGTTACGTTACTGTGTAGAAGGGAAGCGAGGCGGGAGGTAGAGGCGCTTCTCGTCCATCAACAACAGTAACAACGTGAATGTAATGCCAAGACGTTTGCTTCCTCGCGTGCACGACTCACTGAGATGCTTCGTGTCTTAGTCTTTTGCGTGAAAGTTGAGGGAGAGCTGACTTAGATTGTTAGTTAGTACGCTGTGTGTGTGTGTGTGTGTGTGTGTGTGTGTGTGTGTGTGTGTGTGTGTAAGAAGAATACATAAAAAAGTATGCACAGTGGTGTTTATTAAGAAATGTTTGTACGTGTGTATATATGTATGCTTGTATGTATATTGACTTTCAAACATGATATATAAACACACACACACACACACACACACACAGAATTATATAGTGATAGAACTACCACCACCATCACCACCACCAACACCATCACCACCACCACCACCATCACCACCACCACTACTACTATTACTACTACTACTACATAACAGAGAAAGCTCAAACATTCACCCTTGGGCACGCCACTCGGCCGGAGGGAAGCACGAGCCAGTATGCAAACAGAAAAGTAAATAAGCAAAATAAAAAAAAAACTCTTCTCACGATCATCTGAATGAGAACAACTTAATTAAGGACACGAGATGCTTAAAGCTTAAAAAAAAAAAGGGCGAGATTAAAAAAGAATGAGTGAAATTAAAAAGGAAAAAAAGGAGAGTGAGAAAAAAAGGTAAGAAAAATTTGGAGCGAGTTGAATAAAGGCATGATGGGAGGTGAGAGGGAAAGGGAAGAGGAGGAGGAGGAGGAGGAGGAGGAGGAGGAGGAGGAGGAGGAGGAGGGAGAGTACTAGACTATTGCGTCCTTCTTCAACCTCTTCTTCCCTCCTCCTCCTCCTCCTCCTCCTCCTCCTCCTCCTGACACGTGGCCAACGCGCTTCAAAACAAATGAAAGTGAGACACAATCACGTTTCGCTTCTTCTTCTTTGTGCTTCCCTTTATCTCCCTTCTCCCCACTCCCTTTTATTTGTTTATTTTCTTCGTCTTTTTTTTTCTACCTCCCCTTGGCCTCCTTTCCTTTCATCACCTCTCTCCTCTTTGTCTCTATTCCCTCATTTTATATTTTAATTTTATTGTCTCGTTATAGTATTCTTCTTTTTCTTTTTCCATTTTCTTCTTGTCCTCCTTCTACTCCAGTCTTTTGTCTTTCGTTCCTTTCTCTTCTCTCTTCCTTTTCTTTTCTCTCTGGTATTCTCTTTCTTGCTCTTGTTATTGTTTTCCTTGTTCTTGTTTCATTTCTTCGTCCTGTCATCTCTTTCTTCACTTTCATCCTCTTCATCGTGTTTATTTTTTCTCTTCTATTCTTTCTTCTCTTCCCTTGCTTTCTCCTCCTTCATCCTTTCTCCTGCCTCTCCTACTCTCCCCTCTCCTACTACTCAATCCTTTCTCCTCATCGTCCTCTTTTTCCCCTTCATTCACCACCATTTCTCCAACTCTTCCCTCACCAATATTCTTTCTCCACCACCACTAACTCCTCCTCCTGCAAGTCTTCACAAAAACCGCACTAATTTTGGGTCACTTCACTATCAACACTCACGGGCTTTTGTTGCAAGTCTTCACGTCAACCCGCCAAGATTGTGTGCAGTTTTGGGCGAATGAGAGACGCTTTCTTTAAGGTTTATGTTGACGCATTAAACATACAAGTGATATTTTTTCTTTTTATTTTCTTTTGCTTTAAGCCTTTCACTGGTATTTGCCGCATCTTTCCCCAATGACAAGACACTCCAAGTCGCTCCTTTTTGTTCAGTATTCACCTCTATATTCAATTCTGTTAGGTGCGTTGACTACAGCGAAAGAATAAGAACAAATACGAGAGCGTCTTCCATTTGAGGGTAAGAATGGTGAGGAGAGAAGAGAAAATGTAATGTAAGTGAACCGTACGTGATTTCCAGAAACAAGGTCAGTGGACTTATGGAGAGCTAGGTGAAAAAATATCAAGTGAATGAAGACTGAATATATTGTAACGGTAAGATGAGAAGAAAGAGAGAGAGAGCGTAGTAACTATGGAGCAATGGTTTTAAAGACAAGGGCAAGTGACTCAGAAAATGCAGCGAGAGTCTAAAATAAATGTATGGAAATTATGAGTAAAATAATAAAGTACATAAAGAAACTATGATATGTGATTTTTAAAAAGACAAGAAATAAAAGTTGAGCCATCGATTATTTATTAAGAAAGGAAGAAAATTACAAGAAGAAAACTAAGAAAAGGAATGAGAACAGCAACTAGAATACCACCACCACCACCATCACCACCACCACCACCACCACCACCACCACCACCACCACCACCACCACCACCACCACCACCACCATCAACAACAACAACAACAACAACAAAGCTGCTACTACTACTACTACTACTACTACTACTACTACTACTACTACTACTACTACTACTACTACTACTACTGCTAAGGAATGACAACAAAAAAAAACAATTCCTTTTAACATCCCTACTTCCTCTTTCCTTCCTTCATTTTTACCCCGTAACATGAATGAATACATGAAAATAAAAAAGAATATGAACAAATCACTAAAACAAGGTAAATAGTAAGCCAGAATAGAACACAGCAATATTTCCCGGTACAGCGAATTAAGGTCAAGTCTACGAAGATCACGCATTGATAAAGAAGCGTCTTCAGTTTTGGAATGAAAGAGAGAGAGAGAGAGAGAGAGAGAGAGTGTGTGTGTGTGTGTTGAGCAGGGGAGTAATTTGAGCCAGTAAGGAATGAGCCCAACCTGTCTTGCCGTTGATTAAAGATATTTTACTGCAAGGGGGAAGGTTAGACAAGACTTGAGTGGCGGGAAGAAGCTCACGAACTGAGAGAGAGAGAGAGAGAGAGAGAGAGAGAGAGAGAGAGAGTGTGTGTGTGTGTGTGTGTAATCAAAACAAATATACATTAAAAATAGAAGGAAAAAAATTTGGCGTAAAATGAAGGTAAATAAATCTAATTGAAGACCATTAACTATCTAATGGGTTAAAATTACACTCTTGCTTTGCTCATCACTTACCTGAGGCGCAGTGCACACGTGATGATGACACCTGGTGGTCACTGCGCCGGCCTCACCTGCACGGGAATGATATTAAAGGCAAATTAATGATGATAATGGTGGTGGTGGTGATGACGGTGATGATGATGATGATGATGATGATGATGATGATGATGATGATGGTAATGATAAGAATAAGAATATGAAAAAAAATAAAAATAATGATAATAATAAGATGATGATGAGGGAAAAGATGAACAACAACAACAACAACAACGACAACGACAACAACAACAACAACAACAACAACAACAACAAATAGGCATATAAAAAATAAGACAACAAGTACGAATAAGAAAAGAGAAAAGGCAGAAAATGACCTTAATAGCAAGAAAGTAAAGTGGATGATTGAGAACAAGAGAAATCGCAAAAGAAAAAAAGAATAATAACAATATAAATAAAACGTGAAAAAAGAAGAAACTAAAGTAACATTACAGACACGCACACACACACACACACACACACACACACACACACACACACACACACACACACACACACACACACACACACACACACACACACGAATGATCCTCACGAAAAAGAAAGAAAAAAAGAAAGAAAGAGAGAAAGATTTAATTCAAACAGAACAAACAAAATCAGGAAGGTCACTCAAATAGAGAGAGAGAGAGAGAGAGAGAGAGAGAGAGAGAGAGAGAGAGAGAGAGAGAGAGAGAGATAATTACATGACTCTCTGACTCTCTCTCTCTCTCTCTCTCTCTCTCTCTCTCTCTCTCTCTCTCTCTCTCTCTGTAGGTTGTTTAATGCTCAAGAATGTGGGAGGAAGAAGACACTACTCGCTCCTTTTACTCGTCTTTCCTCCTCAGGCTCCCCTTCCCTGCCTCCCTCCCTTCCTCCCCGTCTCCCTCCCTCTCCCTCAGACATTCCCTCCCTCAGGAAAACTCACATTAATACTTACTCTTATACAATACAACTAGACCTCCCTCGGATTCACTCCAGAACTCCAAACACGCTGCCTGTCTTCACTCCACGCTTCCTTTCTCTCTCCTCCAGGCATACTCCAAGTCTTGCCTCAGTTCTCTTTCTCCTTCTCCTTCTCCCTCTCCCTCTCCCTCTCCCTCTCCCTCCTTCCCCATTCTCTTCTTCACGTACTCTGGGTTTTCGTGAATGTTTAAAGTGTACTTGTCTTGCATTTTTTTCATTTTTTTCTTGGTATGGCAGCTCTCTGAATTAGAATACCTCGTAGTCTTAAGCTTTCACCATTGCTAACTTTCCTATTCCTTTAAGCATTATAGTCCCTAAATTTACAGTGTTTTTTTTTTTTATATATCTATCCAGTGTCTTGTTTACTAAATTATGAGTCTGATTGGTCTTTTTTTCAAGTTTGCATAGATATAATTTTCAAGAACCGAGTTTGGGGGACACTAAGTTAACCCTGACACTATAAATATCCTGCAGCTACTCTCTAAGACTTTATTCTGAAGTAATTCTAAGGAAAACCTGCAGCACATATTCACCAAGCTGGTCCATAAATCTAATGCAAAAGTAACGAGCTTCAGTTCTGATTGACGCGTGCAGCACAAAATTTTCAACACTTATAAAAATTCTGAAATGAAAAGCCTTATTATGAGTTACGTTAAGTCTGTACCCCAACTATTTCAGGCTTAACAAGGGAACTTAACCCTCCTTGAGTACCATGACGCGTTTCCATATTAATTCTTTTTTACTATTTGGCGATTCTATACAGCTTCAGAAACTTATGTAGGGGATTGAAAAAGTGATGACTGTAGCCATTAATCTTCTGACCTCCATAGACCCTTCCTAATGTCAATAAAAATGGTCTAATTGTACATAAATCTCAAGGTAAAAATCTGTCCCAGTACTGAAGAGGTTAATCTCGAGTGCTCAGATGTCGTGCCCAATCTCTAAACTCCCAGTGCTTCTCTCTCACTAAGCCAGCCAGGCAGACAGACAGCGGTGAAAGGCGAAAAAATAAAGTGTTTCAAGAACGTACACGAAAGCAAGCAACCAAGGACACGCGAACACACACGTACGTACATATGAAGACGTACATGAGTGCGCAGGTACGCACGCACGTAGAAAAATACATACATAGATGTGTTAGTTGTATATTAAGAACAAGGTCAGAATATTGTAATGTTTGGTATAGAAAGGGTACACGCGCGCTCACACACACACACACACACACACACACACACACACACACACACACACACACACACACACACAGGTTTCAATGAATATGTATTCGGATTAACACCGAAATTATTAAAAAACTAAATTACGTAAACGAGAGAGAGAGAGAGAGAGAGAGAGAGAGAGAGAGAGAGAGAGAGAGAGAGAGAGAGAGAAATTACAATATCATATAAAGCACAATGACAGAAAACAAAAGTAAGACAATGAATAATGAAATAAAATCAAGGAGAGATGAAGAGGAGCAATAAAGATGACGATGAAAATTGCTACACACACACACACACACACACACACAGCTCATCAGATTGCCTAGTTCCGCTGAGGTAACTATTGGCTCCTCCCCCCTCTCCCCTCTCTCCTTCCCTCCATCTCTCCTCTCCCTCCCTGCATGCTCTTCATTCTCGGCCATTTCTCTTCCGTCCGGCCGTGAAGATGGGAGAGAGGGAGGGAAGGAGGGAGGGAAAGGAGGGAGGGAGGGAAAGAGAAGGGGGTGAGGGAGGGAGGTGAAAGAGCGAGTGTGTATAAAAGGTTTGGAACACCAGTCCGGAGCATCATTCCGCTTCATTCGACCGACTCCGCTTCGGATCTTCCTCTAGCTTCTCCATAGCTGCTTTAGTTCAGTTCCTTTACAGCTTGTTCTCTTCCCCTCAGCGCAGTCTTCGCCGGATAGAGTCTCCTCCCCTCTATTCTCATCTCAAGGCGTAGCGGTAACTTAGAGAAACGAATCATATTTTTAAGGTTTTCAAGCACCGGAGCTCCGCAAAACCGACACCATGAAGCTTATGAGACACTTAGTATTCGCCGGTAAGTATGGTTCCGTTTTGGTGGGTGTGATTGTGTTCCTACTTCCAAAACTATAGGATTGTAAGGATTCCGCGGTAACTCTTCCAGTAGCTACTGTGTTATTGTCTTAATATCTAAAGGCTTGCTGGGTGAAATAAAAGATAATTGCATCTCGCTAAAAATGGTAAAATAAAATAATGATAATAATAAGAAAAAAAATAATGATGATGATAATGGTAATAGTAATAATAAGTACAGTGGAGTTAAGAAATCAAAATAACTTACTTTTTGCCGTACTTCAATGTAGAATGCTCAAATTTTACACAGTATCACGTATTCACCTATAAATTTTGGATATGGTTTTGCATTCGTGGAGGAATATTCATGGCAGAGTGGTGAAATTACTCAAATAGCCTTGTGGTTTTCGATCTACCGCATCACATGTAGCCCAGGGTTCGAGTCCCGGGCAGGTGACTCTTACATGACTCAGCTGTTTCCTCACTTCTCCATACCTGGCGGGTAATGAGCACCTGAGTAACACGTACGGCAACGGTGATAGCAAAGTGCGAGTAGTGGATGCGTCCGGTGTCAGTGAGCGCGTCTTGCCACGCTCCTAATGGTAACAGGAAGCCTTAATGAAAGCTGTGGCTACGCGTCCTGTTATGTTTAGTTTCCTTTGCCTTCACGGCGCCATATGACCACCTTGTTGCCTCGCCGTAAGCAATTAATCACATTAGTACTTTCACTTTGCCATTACAACTCAACAGTTTCTACCTTTTACACGAAATTATTCAACATTCACCACTTTATTCACGTGTTTATCTGTCTACGTATCTATCTGCACTTCTGTACGTCTGTCTATCCGTCTGTCAGTCGGATATAAGTAGAGGCAGAAGTGAAGGTAACTCTCACTAACGATAGACAGTCGGGACCGCTCGAGACTGTAGTCACTTCAAGGGTTTCTTTTTAATCCCACTGTTTTTGCCCAAGTCTCAGATTAATGGCTGAGTTTCGCATTCATTTTTCTATTTCATTTTTGCATTTGTGATTTTAATTGCGGCGGAAGTTCCTTCTAAATCATGACTGCGTGACTTTGGTGTGTATGTGTGTGTCTCTGTGTGTGTGTGTGTGTGTGTGCTCTTACCTAACTGCTTTTCCACAAACTTGAGTCAAATACTGATATTTTTTTTCTATTTCCTTAAGCTTTATTTCAACACACAATTTCCTCTGATAACTCCTTCCACCAGTCAACATTTCCTGTTAGAATGTTATAGTTTCTTAAATCTTTCATTTTTAGTAACTTTTCTCTTTTCATCTGCACTCTTTTCACGTGCAGCCAACAAAAGTCATTAAGTCTTTTGCCAATTTTTACTTCCTTACACACTATCATGTCTCATCATCGCGTCTCATAATGGTGCGGTGTCATTATTCTGTTTCCTCTCCGTCATCTCTCGCTCTGGGTGGCGAGAGGAGAACCTGAAGTCTTTTCTCGCAGCTTAGGCCTTCCAAACAAGACACTATTTTCTATACAGTTCTATGCAGTCTTTCTAATAAGTTAATGAGCTTTTTATATAAAGACAAGAAATATTGCTTTTGTTAGTGTTGGACTTAGAGATGTCATATTTTTCTCAATAACTGACTATGTGACAACCACTCTGTCCTTGCATCGGCTTGTCTTCATTTGCTTCTCTCCACAGCCCTGCTCGGCCTCAGCCTCGCCAGCAGCCTCTCTTATCTCCCACCAACCAACGGGTTTAACGGCAACGGCGCCAACGGAAACGGAATTAATGGAAATGGCGTCAACGGCAATGGCGTCAACGGCAATGGTTACACCAATGGTAACGGCGTTAACGGCAACGGAGTTAACGGCAACGGTTACACCAACGGCGTTAACGGCAACGGCGT
Organism: Portunus trituberculatus; assembly: GCF_017591435.1. NCBI lineage: Eukaryota > Metazoa > Arthropoda > Malacostraca > Decapoda > Portunidae > Portunus > Portunus trituberculatus. Next base: position 5,278,217 of record NC_059283.1, on the reverse strand, counting down.
CAACGGCAACGGTTTTACTAATGGAAACGGAGTGAATGGCAACGGTTACACCAACGGAGTTAACGGTAACGGTTATGCTAATGGCATCAACGGCAATGGAGTGAACGGTAATGGTTACACTAACGGCAACGGCGCTGTCAACGGCAACGGTTACACCAATGGCAACGGTGCTGTCAACGGAAACGGTTACACCAACGGCAACGGCGCTGTCAACGGCAATGGCGCTGTGAACGGCAACGGTTACACCAACGGCAATGGCGCTGTGAACGGCAACGGTTATACCAACGGCAACGGCGCTGTGAACGGCAACGGTTATACCAATGGCAACGGCGCTGTGAATGGCAACGGTTACACCAATGGCAACGGCGCTGTCAACGGCAACGGTTACACCAACGGCAACGGCGCTGTCAACGGCAATGGCAATGGTTACACCAACGGCAACGGCGCTGTCAACGGCAATGGCAATGGTTACACCAACGGCAACGGCGCTGTCAACGGCAATGGTGCTGTCAACGGTAACGGTTACACCAACGGTAATGGTGCTGTCAACGGCAATGGTTACACCAACGGCAACGGTGCTGTGAACGGCAACGGCTACACCAACGGAGTCAACGGCAACGGCAATGGTTACAGCAATGGCAACGGCGCTGTGAACGGCAATGGTTACACCAACGGCAACGGTGCTGTGAACGGCAACGGCTACACCAATGGCATCAACGGCAACGGTGCTGTTAACGGTTACGGCGTGGACCCCATCACCGCCCTCAGCAGTGCCATCGGCGGCGGCGGCGTGGCTGGCGTCGACTACCCCATCCTTGCCTCCGTGCCTGTCACCGCCTTCACTTGCGCTGGTCAGCTTCCCGGATACTACGCCGACACCGCCCCTGAGGCTGGCTGCCAGGTGAGTCAGGGCGTCAGCACGCAGGGAAGGTCGGTCATTATGAGCTCTGAGTTCTTTCCGAAGGGGAAAGGTTGGCTGGGTGACCAGTAGGCGACCGTGGTTGTATATAGGAGACAGGAGACAGTTGAATTAATGGCAAGGGATAAAATCAAGTTGTGTTTCATGAGAAACTTTCCAATACTAAGTCAAGTTTAAAACTGTTAGCTGTCTCGTCATGGTAACAGTAACTTTTATACTCATTATAAACTTTATATTCTAATGCCTCCATCATCATAATCATTATTAGTTACTTCAAAATCCTTATAAATCTTATATTCTAGCGCCATCATCACTGTCATCATCAATAAGTTTAATTCCAAAACAAAACTTCAGATTCTAGACTTGGTTATACTGGTGACGAGATTCGATGAGTCACCTGACCGAAAAACTTCTTATTTCTCTCTCCTGCATTTCATGTTCCTTTATCCTCCGAAAGGTGTTCCACATCTGCCAAGCTGACGGCCGCCAGGACTCCTTCCTCTGCCCCAACGGCACCGTGTTCAACCAGCAGTACTTCGTGTGTGACTGGTGGTACAACTTCGACTGCTCCACCGCCACTCAGTTCTACGGCCTCAACGCCAACATCGGAGTCGTCAACGGCGCCAACGGATATACTAACGGTGTTAACGGAATTCTCAATGGTAACGGACTCAATGGTAATGGCTATGCCAACGGCAACGGAGTGAATGGAAACGGCTACACCAACGGCAACGGTGTCAACGGAAACGGCTATACTAATGGCGGCAACGGCAATGGAGTGAACGGCAACGGCTACACCAACGGTAACGGAGTGAATGGAAATGGCTACACCAACGGCAACGGAGTGAATGGTAACGGTTACACCAACGGCAACGGCGCTGTCAACGGTAACGGCAATGGTTACACCAACGGCAATGGCGCTGTCAACGGCAACGGCTACACCAACGGAGTCAATGGTAACGGCAACGGCGCTATCAACGGCAACGGCTACACCAACGGTAATGGCGCTGTGAACGGCAACGGTTACACCAACGGAGTCAACGGCAACGGTAACGGTTACACCAACGGCAACGGCGCTGTCAACGGCAATGGCTACACCAACGGCAACGGAGCTAACGGCAACGGCTACACCAACGGCAACGGCGCTGTCAACGGCAACGGCGCTGTTAACGGCAACGGCTACACCAACGGCAACGGCGCTGTCAACGGCAACGGCTATACCAACGGCAACGGCGCTAACGGCAACGGCTACACCAACGGCAACGGCGCTGTCAACGGCAACGGCGC
>NC_059283.1:5261011-5263511 GCF_017591435.1 Portunus trituberculatus | reverse complement strand
TGTCTTTCATTATTTAGAATTCAAGATCTGATTATTTGAATTAACTTCCTAGAATATTTCATGAAGTCTGAAGTGCATCTTAACAGACAGAAGTACAGTGGGTGTCACAATACTTCGGCTTTCACATCTATGTTAGAAAAACTTACCATTTTCTCAACAACATTTACACTGTATCTTTACCTAATGCGTGTTAGACATCTAAATATTACTGAATTTATTTTTCTCTTTTTCAAGTAAACACATTTCAAGGCAACAGTTTAGTCATATTCTAGATATTAGTTGAATCAGAATACTCTGTCTATGAATGATACTTTCCATTATCAAGTGTTTTAAATCATCACGTTCCTAACTCAACGATAGAATATCTTACTTAGTACGACTAACTAATAGGTAAACTGTAGATCTTCCTGCCAGCTTGTGATTTTCTCCATTATTATAGTTTGAATTCTTCTTCAATTTGGATAATGTTTTTGGCCCTTTCTACCTGTGGAGTGGCATCTCAGTGGGTCTTTTTATATAAATTTTCGCAGCTCTTGCCAGCTTCCTCTTAGGTGAGATAAATGAATACAGGAAGGAAGAAATAGAGGAGAAGAAATAGAATAGGGGAATTTTCTGTAGTATTCAGGGGATTAAAGTATCATTTCAGTCCTACAGATGGAATACAAAAGAGAACAAAAGACATGTCAGTACTTATTAATCCGTACAAATAGAAGATATTACTCTTAGTGGCGGCTTTCTCATGTCCTCTCGTTGGCAGCTCTGATCGGAGCCTCCCTGGCCATCAACCTTAACTACCTGACACCCACCAACGGCTTCAACGGAAACGGCGCCAATGGTAATGGATACAACGGGAATGGCGTCAACGGCAATGGCTTTAACGGAAACGGCCGCAACGGTAATGGGTACAATGGCAATGGCGTCAATGGCAACGGTTACAACGGCAATGGAGTTAACGGGAATGGCGTGAACGGAACGGCTACAACGGGAATGGAGCCAATGGGAACGGCTTCAACGGAAATGGAGTCAACGGGAACGGCTACAACGGTAATGGAGCCAACGGGAACGGCTTCAACGGGAACGGAGTCAACGGGAACGGCTACAACGGCAATGGAGTGAACGGCAACGGCTTCACCAACGGAGTCAACGGTAACGGATATGGCAACGGTAACGGTTTCAACGGCGCTGTTAACGGGTACGGCGTGGACCCCATCACCGCCCTCAGCAGTGCCATTGGCGGCGGCGGCGTGGCTGGCGTCGACTACCCCATCCTTGCCTCCGTTCCCTTCACTGGCTTCTCCTGCGCTGGTCAGATCCCCGGTTACTACGCCGACACTGCCCCTGAAGCTGGCTGCCAGGTGAGTCAAGGTGGATGAAGGGTGTGGAGTAGCGAGTGGATGTAGGCAGTGAAAAGTAGAAGGTGGATGTAGGATGTGAAAACTAGAGGATAATGTAAGGTATGAAGGTGTAAAGGTGGTTGTAGGTAGTGGAAAGTACTGGATGGATGTATGGTGTGGGAAAGAAAAGGTGATGTAGGTGTGAAAAGTAGAGGGTGGCTGTAGTTAGTGGAAAGTAGAGGGTGATTTAGAGTGTGCAAAGTAGAGGATAGATAATGTAGGGTGTATGGGTGGAGCGTGAATGTAGGGTGTGAAAAATAGAGGGTAGATGTAGAGTATGGAAAGTGAAGGGTGATGTAGGGTGTGAAAGGATGTAGGTAGTGGAAAGTGGAGGGTGATGTAGGGTGTGTAAAAGGAGAGAGTGGCAGAGGAAGGAAGTGGTAGCAGAGGTGGGCAAAGTACAAGTTAGTGTTATGAAATGGCATGGGTTGATATGAGGGATGAAAATGTGGGTTGTAAGAGGACTGAGTGATAGGTGATGGTGTTATCCAGTTCCTGTGACTATAAAAGTTTCAACACAATACATAACACTATACAATTTAATGCTAATACTCACTTAAACATTTCTTCCCTTTCTCTTTACCTTGTTTTGCTTCTCTTTTTTTATATCCCATCACGTTTCTTTTTTTTTCCCTAGTTATTGCCTTCGATCTTGTTCTTGTATTACGCCATCACTCACTCAATACAAAGGCTCCTCTTCCTCCCATCACTGCCATCACTCCTCGTCTTCCATCAAACGCTTGAGTACCCCCTTCACCTTGACGGCTGCCGCTCTTCGTTTTCTCTCGACAATTATTTACACGCACTGTTTGGTGTTCGGGGTGCGTGGGTGCCTCCTCGTGCCGGGCCTGACAGTGGCTTGGGCCTGGCTATTCATCACCTTTGTCAAGCATCTCGGTCCACCTGTCTGTTCTTTTTCATTACCTGTTTTCTCTCCTTCATTTCTCATCTCCAGGTCATTTTTCTTCCCTGCACTCTCCTGTCTACTTGTGTATCTTGCTTCTCTTTCCTACCACGTTCTTTCTCTCTCTTTCGATTCCTCGGCCAATAATTCTCCTTGCTGTACATTCACCTGTCTCTTTGTTTTACTTGCCTACATTGCTTCG
>NC_059283.1:5206011-5248511 GCF_017591435.1 Portunus trituberculatus | reverse complement strand
GTGACATTGGGCAATATTTCTTGGCAAAACGTGGAGTCTATTACACTAATTTGCTATTTATCAGATAGCTTCGGTTGAAATTTACGATGGAGATTCCCGGTAAGGTAAAAGGATGAGAAACTTTCATGAATGGATAAAAGTTTATAAAAATGCATTACCATCATAGCGGAGGACAAAGGAATGCAGATAATGTTAGAGTAAAATGAAGGGAAGGAAAATACTCGTCATTCCTTCCATGATTGAGATGGTAAATGAATATCAAGTAAGGTAATGACAAGTAATACCCATAACAGCTTAGAGAATATAGACAATAACAAACATATGGGCAATAAAAAAAATGATAAAAAATTAACAATCAAAGTAACGTCATTCCTTCTATCTTTCAATCACTAAATCAAGAGGAAAAAGTACGAAATGACAAGGAATATTCGTAACTCACTGAACATCCTCAATTAAATATAGAGCGCATGTATTTTGATGGTAATAAGTACCCTAACAATAGAGATTATTACACGTCCTTCCTTCAATTCAAACAACAACTCAATAAATAAACAGCGTAATGATACAAAATATTCATAACAACACATATTTGATAAACAACGCATGGAAAGATAAAAAGCGTTGCCTTGACACACTCTCTGCTAAGGAAAACGAACCACAATACAGCTGATTTTAAATGGAAAATCAATCTTGTTTTGCTATCACTCTCTCTCTCTCTCTCTCTCTCTCTCTCTCTCTCTCCTTCAAGCATTAATCCTTCACTAAAGTGGCTCACGATCAGCGCGCGCCATCACCTCATCCTCTCTCTCCCCTTACTTCTCCCCATCCTCTCACCTCTCCCCCTTTCCCCCTTTCCTCCTTTCCCCTTCCTTCCTCAACGCAATTTCTCTCCCCGTCCTTGACCTCCGAGAGCGCATACTGGTGAGGGTCGGCGCTGACTGCTGTATATAAGGGGGAAGGAGGCACACACAGGCAGACAGACGCATCACTCCCTCGACAACACCTCTTAGTAGTTCGCTCACCGCCCCCAAGAACTGTAAACATCAAGATCTCTCCGTTTCCTTTCGTCTGTCTGTTTCTTCACCTCGCTCTCTTTCACTCGTGTCTTTGAGTGTCTGAGTGGTTTCTGTGGCAGACATGAGGGTTACTACCTGCCTCATCCTCCCAGGTAAGAATTATGTGTCTTTATTCATCTATTCTATCTCCTTGTTTACTCAGGCTCTTCTCAGTAGTTGGTTATTCACTCTGCCAATCAGTAAAGTACTTTTTTTTCATTTTTATTGTTGTTTTTCATCCATCAAGGTAAAAAAAAAAAAAAGGAATAAATTTGAAGTAAGGAAGATGAGTTTGGTTACTGCTATGGCTTCTTTTGATATTTTGTTCTTTTACCAATATATATGTTAGGAAACAAAGAAAAATGTGCTGTAGGAAACGTGTAAATATAAGCTTTAATATATTCATATTCATTGATTCTGTGATTCATACTATATATAATAATTTCTGAAGTCTTATTTTATGATTCATCGACACACACACACACACACACACACACACACACACACACACACACACACACACACACACACACACACACACACACACACACACACACACACACACACACACACACACACACACACACACACACACACACACACACACACACACACACACACACACAAGCCAGAGGACCGGGGTTCGATTCCTCGGCCGGGTGGAGATATTTGGGTGTGTCTCCTTTCACGTGTAGCCCCTGTTCACCTAGCAGTGAGTAGGTACGGGATGTAAATCGAGGAGATGTGACATTGTTGTCCCGGTGTGTGGTGTGTGCCTGGTCTCAGGCCTATCCAAAGATCGGAAATAATGAGCTCTGAGCTCGTTCCGTAGGGTAACGTCTGCCTGTCTCGTCAGAGGCTGCAGCAGATCAAACAGTGAAACACACACACACACACACACACACATGTAATCCTGCCTGTCATCAAACACAAACCAATTTCTCTAAAGTTAGAATTTTCATGGAACGCAACAAATAATACATCACACCCAACTGCTCGTTTTATACCTATTATTGAACTTTCAATACCTCTCTCTCTCTCTCTCTCTCTCTCTCTCTCTCTCTCTCTCTCTCTCTCTCTCTCTCTCTGCAGTTCTTCTCGGGGTCTCCTTCGCTTCAAGACTGAATGGACACAGTCACGGCAACGGCAACGGCAACGGTAACGGCTACACCTACGGCGTTAACGGCAACGGTAACGGCAGAGTAAACGGATTAACCAGATACGGCCTTCCCAATGGCAATGGTAATGGTTATACTAATGGTGCTAACGGCAACGGTGCTGTCAACGGCAACGGCAACGGTTACACCAATGGCAACGGTGCTGTCAACGGCAACGGCAACGGTTACACCAATGGCAACGGTGCTGTCAACGGCAACGGCAACGGTTACACCAACGGCAACGGTTACACCAATGGCAACGGTGCTGTCAACGGCAACGGCAATGGTTACACCAACGGTAACGGCGCTGTGAATGGCAACGGAGCTGTCAACGGCAACGGCAACGGCAACGGCAATGGGTACTCCTACCAGCCTCCTAGTGTACCTGTCAACCTTTACCAGACTCCTGGCAGCAACGGCAACGGCGCTGTGAACGGCAACGGGAACGGTTACACCAATGGCAACGGCGCTGTCAACGGCAACGGCAATGGTTACACCAACGGCAACGGTGCTGTTAACGGCAATGGTTACACCAATGGCAACGGCGCTGTCAACGGCAACGGCAATGGTTACACCAACGGCAACGGTGCTGTTAACGGCAATGGTTACACCAATGGCAACGGTTATTCCAACGGCGCTGTCAACGGCAATGGCAACGGTTATTCCAACGGCAACGGCGCTGTCAACGGCAACGGCAATGGTTACACCAACGGTAACGGCGCTGTCAACGGCAACGGCAACGGTTATTCCAACGGCAACGGCGTCAACGGCAACGGTTACACCAACGGCGCTGTCAACGGCAACGGCAATGGTTACACCAACGGTAACGGCGCTGTCAACGGCAATGGCAACGGTTACTCCAACGGCCGCGTCAACGGCAACGGCAACGGTTACTCCAACGGACGCGTTAACGGAAATGGTGCTGTCAACGGTAATGGTTATTCTAACGGTCGTGTAAATGGCAACGGTTACTCCAACGGTCGAATCAACGGAAACGGCCGTGTCAACGGCAACGGTGCTGCCAATGGCAATGGTTACACCAATGGAGTCAACGGTAATGGAGTCAATGGCAACGGATACACGAACGGAGTGAATGGCAATGGAGCTGTTAATGGCAACGGTTACACCAACGGCGTCAACGGTAACGGAGTTAATGGCAACGGTTACACCAACGGCGTCAACGGTAATGGAGTTAATGGCAACGGTTACACCAACGGCGTCAACGGTAACGGAGTTAATGGCAACGGTTACACCAACGGCGTCAACGGTAATGGAGTTAATGGCAACGGTTACACCAACGGCGCTAACGGTAATGGCGCTGTCAACGGTAATGGTGCTGCGAACGGCAACGGCAACGGATACTCGTACCAGCCCCCCAGCGTTCCCGCCAACCTGTACCAAACCCCACGAGGCTGAGGCGACGCCCGCCCCCTGACGCCCACCTTGGCGCCCAATCCCACCCTGATGGCGACCACCCAACCACACAGCCACACACACCCACACACATCTCACCCACCTCACACACACCTGAGCCTCACACGCTGAGGGGACGCAGTGCAGCGGTAACGATGCAAACAAACGATGAAGAAAATTGTTGAATAAAAAAAAAGGAAAAAAAAGGAAAACGATAAACAAAAACAAAAAAAAAATAATAAAAAAAACAAACCAGGAATATTCAAAGACTAGGGAAGCGACCATGCACTGTTCTGCCTCTCGCTGCAGGTTCCCACAGGTGTTGCCAAATTCGCATATAACTATTCACTAATAATAAGCAAATGTTCTGTATTCTTCATATATTATAAGGAAACCCACACAAGATTCACTCTCAGAAAAGAAGTAAGATATAAATATTCATCATTTGAGTTTCCCGTCTTGTTTATCTGCTAAAATTAACTACCAGTATCAAAAGAACTAGATGAAATAATTCTAGAGCCTGAAATTTTCCCGCTTTCTCTATATTGTCTAATTGATTACCTGTACATTTGGCTGCCAGGTGAACATCTCTATCTTGGGTGGGTTTCAAGTGCCAAAGGGCTGAGCTTCCCGTGCCTCACTCTGTCCTTCCTCCAATTCTTGTAGCTACATAATTTATTGCTTCATAGACACCCTTCCCCATGAACACTAAATTATTGACGTCTGTCTACGAATCATCGAAGAAAATCAAATAAAAAGAAAGGATACCCATGAGTTTCATTGCTTTCATTTACCAAGAATGTGTGAAGGAAATATGGAAGAAAGATAACTTGCTCCATGATTTTATTGCCCACAACAAAATACATTAAAACAAAAACACTGAAGAAAAAACATGAATATAATCACAGCACAGCAGTAACATGATAAAAAGACACAAGAAAACATTATAATATTGAAGAGAGAGAGAGAGAGAGAGAGAGAGAGAGAGAGAGAGAGAGAGAGAGAGAGAGAGAGAGAGAGAGAGATTATAGTCTTTTGGTGTATCTAAAGGATAATTAGAGTCTTGAAGACCAGACTGAGGAGTATTAGGGTCTTGAAGACCAGACTGAGGAGTATTAGGGTCTTGGGGACCAAACGGAAAAGTATTAGGATTTTGAAGACCAGACTGAGGAATATCAGGGCCTTGGGGACCAGACTGACGAGTATTAGAGTCTTCAAGGCCAAACTGAGGATTAGCAGAGCCTTGGGGAGCAGACTGAGGAGTATTTGGGTCTTGTGTGCCAAACTGGAGAGTATACAAAGTAATACAAAGGAAAACCAAACAGCAGCAGACCTATTAGTCCTTTCAAGGCTCCTTGGTAACTACTTATAACTATCAATAAGGAAGACACACAGGACAATACAGAAGAAGGCTCCTCCCCACCCACCACTCCCATGGAAAATAGATTGGAAAAGTACCATGCAACATGGAAAAACTGACATGGAATTTTCACAGGAAAGGATGAAAGGAGATTCTACTGTTCACCCTACGCTGAATTCTACATGTCCATCTCAAAACAAGACAAAACAATAATAAAAATAACATCTTATTTAATCATTCGGACAAGAAGAGAGCTTGCTGAGGGTTAACTTTGAAATATTTGTGAATTTTGCTTTTGAATGATACAACAGAAGCGCTGTTTATAATTTGAGAAGGAAGCTTATTCCAGATATTAACAATTCTGTTAAGAGAAAAGTGCTTTGTCTCGTGGGATTTGAAGGGTTTGGGTGTAATCTTAAATCCATTATTCCTTGTCGTATTAGAATGATCAAGGATAAAATACTTTTTTGTATCAAGATTGTTATATCCTTTTAAAATTTTAAAAATTTCCATTAAGTCTCCTCTTATCGTGCGCTTAGATAAGCTTAATAGACTTAATGCTTGCAGTTGTTCCTTTTACGGCTTATTTGCTTAATCTTGGAATCATTTTAGTCACTCTGCGTTGTATTCTTTCCAGTTTTTCAATGTCTTTTCTGTAAAATGGTAACCAAAACTGCACGTAATGTTCGAGCTGGAAACGCACGAGTGAGTTATATAATGCATGGATAACTTTTTCTGATTTAAATTCAAAGGTTCTTCCAATGAACTCAACTTATTTATTTGCTGTCTTTACTGTTTCAGTGCCGTATTAACTCGTGTTCAGATCTTTCGGCATCACAACACCAAGATCTTTTTCGTTCTCAGCAACTGCCAGAGGTACATTTTTCATTTCATATTTTGCTTGAACATTGTTGTTCTCATTATGAAGGACTTTGCACTTTTCGCTATTAAATTTCACTTGCCATTTTTCTGCCCAGCACATTAGTTTGTTTTAGGTCACACTGTAGGTCTTGCCATTGTGACGCTGACGTTATTTTACTCATCATTTTGGTGCCGTCAGCGTATTTGCTTATTTTGCACTTGATTCCTTCATCATCATTTATGTATATTATGAAAAGTACTGGGTCTAATGCAGAGCCTTGAGGAACACCACTATTTACGTTTTGCCACTCTGACTCTTTTCCGTTGATAACAACGCGTTGCTTTCTCTCGTAGAGCAAGTCTTCCAACCATTTCAGAATATTTCCGGCTATGCAGTTATCTTTAACTTTGCTGATTAGTCACTTATGTGGGACAGTGTCGAAAGCTTTATGGAAATCAAGATAAATAATATCACTTGCTTTTGTCTCGTCACACGAGCTAAAAACTTTATAGAAGAAGTCTAGTAGGTTCGTTAAGCAGGAGTGCTTATTTCTAAACCGTGTTGAGGTTTAACAATCTTGTCTCTGATTACCTTTTCCATCAGCTTGGTCACTACTGAAGTGAGACTGATTGGTCTGTAATTGGTTGGGAGCGATTTATTTCCTTTTTTTTTTAATTGGACGTGATATTTGCAAACTTCCACTCGTGGGAGACTTTCCCCTCTTATAAAGTTTCATTTAATAAAATCGTAACAGGTTTCACAAGCTCGATTTTTGCTTCTTTAAGGAGCCTGAGTGATATCTTGTCTGGCCCAGGTGATTTGTTTACATTAATGCTGTTCATGACAGCGAGGATTTAATTCAAAGTGACATCTATATTTGCAATAGTTGAGGTTGGCATAACGCGAGGACAAAGATTACTTTTAACGTAAAACATTACACCGCCCCCTGTACGGTGATATCTCTCGCTACTGAAAATGTTATAGCCATCAAGTGACTACTCTGCAAGGTAGTCATCAACTCCACTCATCTGATTGACTGTCTTCAGCCTCTTTCTCACCACCGAAATGCTGCATCGCTTTCTTTCTTTTATCGCTATTTTCGCGCTAACTGCTCTACTGATCTTACATGCCTCCCCTCCTCAGACGGCCTCGCTGCACAAAGCTTTCTTCTTCCTCTCATCCCTATTCTGTCCAACTTCCTAACGTAAGAGTTAACCAGTACTCACAATCATCCATACTTTTATCCGATAAACACTAGAACTCTCTGCCTCCTTCTGTACTTCCATCTTCCTGCGACTTGACTTCTTTTAAGAGGGAGACTTCAAGACATTTGTCCCTGACTTTTGGCTAATTCTGTATCATTCTTTAAGGGAACTGGCATTTCAAATGGACATTTCTTTTAACCTTTTGTTGCCCTTGGCTGGTTTTCCCTTTCCTTAAAAATAAATCTCTAAATTTTATTAGTATTAGAGTATTAGAATCTTGCGGACCAGACTGAAGAGCATTAGGGTCTTGGGGACCAGACTGAGGAGTATTTAGGGTCTTGGGGACCACACTGAGGAGTTTTAGGGTCTTGGGGACCAGACTGAAAAGTATTAGGGACTTGGGGACCAGACTAAGAAATTTTAGGGTCTTGGGGATCAGACTTAGGAGTATTAGGGTCTTGGGAACCAGACTGAGGAGTTTTAGGATCTTGGGGACCAGACTGAGGAGTATTAGGATCTTGAAGACCAGACTGAGGAGATTTAGGGTCTTGGGGACCAGACTGAGGAGTATTAGGGTCTTGAAGACCAGACTGAGGAGATTTAGGGTCTTGGGGACCAGACTGAGGAGTTTTAGGGTCTTGAGGACCAGACTGAGGGGTATTAAGCCATCACCTCATCATCTCTCCCTTTACTTTCCCCAATCCTCTCACCTCTCCCAACTTCCCATATCCCCATTTCCTCCTTTCCCCTTCCTTCCTCAATGCAATTTCTCTCACCGTCCTTGACCTCAGAGAGCGCATACTGGTGAGGGTCGGCGCTGACTGCTGTATATAAGGGGGAAGGAAGCACACACAGGCAGACAGACGCATCACTCCCTCGACAACACCTCTTAGTAGTTCGCTCACCGCCCCCAAGAACTGTAAACATCAAGATCTCTCCGTTTTCTTTCGTCTGTCTCTGTTTCTTCACCTCGCTCTCTTTCACTCGTGTCTTTGAGTGTCTGAGTGGTTTCTGTGGCAGACATGAGGGTTACTACCTGCCTCATCCTCCCAGGTAAGAATTATGTGTCTTTATTCATCTATTCTATCTCCTTGTTTACTCAGGCTCTTCTCAGTAGTTGGTTATTCACTCTGCCAATCAGTAAATCACTTTTTTTTGTCATTTTTATTGGTGTTTTTCATCCATCAAGGTAAAAAAAAAAAGGAAGAAATTAGAGGTAAGGAAGATGAGTTTGGTTACTGCTATGGCTTCTTTTGATATTTTGTTCTTTTACCAATATATATGTTAGGAAATAAAGAAAAATGTGCTGTAGGAAACGTGTAAATATAAGCTTTAATATATTCATATTCATTGATTCTGTGATTCATACTATATATAATAATTTCTGAAGTCTTATTTTATCTTTCATCGACACATAGATACACACACACACACACACACACACACACACACACACACACACACACACACACACACACACACACACACACACACACACACACATATAATCCTGCCTGTCATCAAACACAAACCAATTTGTCTAAAGTTAGAATTTTCATGAAACGCAACAAATAACACATCACACCCAACTGCTCGTTTTGTACTTATTATTGAAATTTCAACACCTCTCTCTCTCTCTCTCTCTCTCTCTCTCTCTCTCTCTCTCTCTCTCTCTCTCTCTCTCTCTCTCTGCAGTTCTTCTCGGGGTCTCCTTCGCTTCAAGACTGAATGGACACAGTCACGGCAACGGCAACGGCAACGGTAACGGCTACACCTACGGCGTTAACGGCAACGGTAACGGCAGAGTAAACGGATTAACCAGATACGGCCTTCCCAATGGCAATGGTAATGGTATATAACTAACGGCAATGGTTACACAATGGCAACGGTGCTGTCAACGGCAACGGCAACGGTTACACCAATGGCAACGGCGCTGTTAATGGTAACGGTTACACCAACGGTAACGGCGCTGTGAATGGCAACGGAGCTGTCAACGGCAACGGCAACGGCAACGGCAATGGGTACTCCTACCAGCCTCCTAGTGTACCTGTCAACCTTTACCAGACTCCTGGCAGCAACGGCAACGGCGCTGTGAACGGCAACGGGAACGGTTACACCAATGGCAACGGCGCTGTTAACGGCAACGGCAATGGTTACACCAACGGCAACGGCGCTGTCAACGGCAACGGTTACACCAATGGCAACGGCGCTGTTAACGGCAACGGCAATGGTTACACCAACGGTAACGGCGCTGTCAACGGCAATGGCAACGGTTACTCCAACGGCCGCGTCAACGGCAACGGTTACTCCAACGGCCGCGTCAACGGCAACGGCAACGGTTACTCCAACGGACGTGTCAACGGCAACGGTGCTGCCAATGGCAATGGTTACACTAATGGAGTCAACGGTAATGGAGTCAATGGCAACGGATACACGAACGGAGTGAATGGCAATGGTGCTGTTAATGGCAACGGTTACACTAACGGCGTCAACGGTAATGGAGTTAATGGCAACGGTTACACCAACGGCGTCAACGGTAATGGAGTTAATGGCAACGGTTACACCAACGGCGTCAACGGTAATGGAGTTAATGGCAACGGTTACACCAACGGCGTCAACGGTAATGGAGTCAATGGCAACGGTTACACCAACGGCGTCAACGGTAACGGAGTTAATGGCAACGGTTACACCAACGGCGTCAACGGTAATGGAGTTAATGGCAACGGATACACCAACGGCGTCAACGGTAATGGAGTTAATGGCAACGGTTACACCAACGGCGTCAACGGTAACGGAGTTAATGGCAACGGTTACACCAACGGCGTCAACGGTAATGGAGTTAATGGCAACGGTTACACCAACGGCGTCAACGGTAATGGAGTTAATGGCAACGGTTACACCAACGGCGTCAACGGTAATGGAGTTAATGGCAACGGTTACACCAACGGCGCTAACGGTAACGGCGCTGTCAACGGTAATGGTGCTGTCAACGGCAACGGCAACGGATACTCGTACCAGCCCCCCAGCGTTCCCGCCAACCTGTACCAAACCCCACGAGGCTGAGGCGACGCCCGCCCCCTAACGCCCACCTTGGCGCCCTGTCCCATGAGGGGACGCAGTGCAGCGGTAACGATGCAAACAAACGATGAAGAAAAGGGTTCAATAAATTAAAAAAAAAAAAAAGGAAAATTATAAACAAAAACAAAAAAATAATAAAAAAACAAACCAGGAGTATTCAAAGACTAGGGAAGCGACCATGCACTGTTCTGCCTCTCGCTGCAGGTTCCCACAGGTGTTGCCAAATTCGCATATAACTATTCACTAAAAATAAGCAAATGTTTTGTATTCTTCATATCTCTGAAGCCGAAACTAATAAGGAAACCCACACAAGATTCACTCTCAGAAAAGAAGTAAGATATAAATATTCATCATTTGAGTTTCCCGTCTTGTTTATCTGCTAAAATTAACTACCAGTATCAAAAGGACTAGATGAAATAATTCTAGAGCCTGAAATATTCCCGCTTTCTCTATATTGTCTAATTGATTACCTGTACATTTGTCTGCCAGGTGAACATCTCTATCTTGGGTGGGTTTCAAGTGCCAAAGGGCTGAGCTTCCCGTGCCTCACTCTGTCCTTCCTCCAATTCTTGTAGCTACATAATTTATTGCTTCATAGACACCCTTCCCCATGAACACTAAATTATTGACGTCTGTCTACGAATCATCGAAGAAAATCAAATAAAAAGAAAGGATACCCATGAGTTTCATTGCTTTCATTTACCAAGAATGTGTGAAGGAAATATGGAAGAAAGATAACTTGCTCCATGATTTTATTGCCCACAACAAAATACATTAAAACAAAAACACTGAAGAAAAAACATGAATATAATCACAGCACAGCAGTAACATGATAAAAAGACACAAGAAAACATTATAATATTGAAAGAGAGAGAGAGAGAGAGAGAGAGAGAGAGAGAGAGAGAGAGAGAGAGAGAGAGAGAGAGAGAGAGAGAGAGAGAGAGAGAGAGAGAGAGAGAGAGAGAGAGAGAGAGAGAGAGATTATAGTCTTTTGGTGTATCTAAAGGATAATTAGAGTCTTGAAGACCAGACTGAGGAGTATTAGGGTCTTGAAGACCAGACTGAAGAGTATTAGGGTCTTGGGGACCAAACGGAAAAGTATTAGGATTTTGAAGACCAGACTGAGGAATATCAGGGCCTTGGGGACCAGACTGACGAGTATTAGAGTCTTCAAGGCCAAACTGAGGAGTAGCAGAGCCTTGGGGAGCAGACTGAGGAGTATTTGGGTCTTGTGTGCCAAACTGGAGAGTATACAAAGGAATACAAAGGAAAACCAAACAGCAGCAGACCTATTAGTCCTTTCAAGGCTCCTTGGTAACTACTTATAACTATCAATAGGGAAGACACACAGGACAGTACAGAAGAAGGCTCCTCCCCACCCACCACTCCCATGGAAAATAGATTGGAAAAGTACCATGCAACATGGAAAAACTGACATGGAATTTTCACAGGAAAGGATGAAAGGAGATTCTACTGTTCACCCTACGCTGAATTCTACATGTCCATCTCAAAACAAGACAAAACAATAATAAAAATAACATCTTATTTAATCATTCGGACAAGAAGAGAGCTTGCTGAGGGTTAACTTTGAAATATTTGTGAATTTTGCTTTTGAATGATACAACAGAAGCGCTGTTTATAATTTGTGAAGGGAAGGAAGCTTATTCCAGATATTAACAATTCTGTTAAGAGAAAAGTGCTTTGTCTCGTGGGATTTGAAGGGTTTGGGTGTAATCTTAAATCCATTATTCCTTGTCGTATTAGAATGATCAAGGATAAAATACTTTTTTGTATCAAGATTGTTATATCCTTTTAAAATTTTAAAAACTTCCATTAAGTCTCCTCTTATCGTGCGCTTAGATAAGCTTAATAGACTTAATGCTTGCAGTTGTTCCTTTTACGGCTTATTTTTTAATCTTGGAATCATTTTAGTCACTCTGCGTTGTATTCTTTCCAGTTTTTCAATGTCTTTTCTGTAAAATGGTAACCAAACCTGCACGTAATGTTCGAGCTGGAAACGCACGAGTGAGTTATATAATGCATGGATAACTTTTTCTGATTTAAATTCAAATGTTCTTCCAATGAACTCAACTTATTTATTTGCTGTCTTTACTGTTTCAGTGCCGTATTAACTCGGGTTCAGATCTTTAGGCATCACAACACCAAGATCTTTTCCGTTCTCAGCAACTGCCAGAGGTACATTTTTCATTTCATATTTTGCTTGAACATTGTTGTTCCCAATATGAAGGACTTTGCACTTTTCGCTATTAAATTTCATTTGCCATTTTTCTGCCCAGCACATTAGTTTGTTTTAGGTCACACTGTAGTTCTTGCCATTGTGACGCTGACGTTATTTTACTCATCATTTTGGTGCCGTCAGCGTATTTGCTTATTTTGCACTTGATTCCTTCATCATCATTTATGTATATTATGAAAAGTACTGGGTCTAATGCAGAGCCTTGAGGAACACCACTATTTACGTTTTGCCACTCTGACTCTTTTCCGTTGATAACAACGCGTTGCTTTCTGTCGTAGAGCAAGTCTTCCAACCATTTCAGAATATTTCCGGCTATGCAGTTATCTTTAACTTTGCTGAATACTCACTTATGTGGGACAGTGTCGAAAGCTTTATGGAAATCAAGATAAATAATATCACTTGCTTTTGTCTCGTCACACGAGCTAAAAACTTTATTGAAGAAGTCTAGTAGGTTCGTTAAGCAGGAGTGCTTATTTCTAAACCGTGTTGAGGTTTAACAATCTTGTCTCTGATAACCTTTTCCATCAGCTTGGTCACTACTGAAGTGAGACTGATTGGTCTGTAATTGGTTGGGAGCGATTTATTTCCTTTTTTTTTTAATTGGACGTGATATTTGCAAACTTCCACTCGTGGGAGACTTTCCCCTTTTATAAAGTTTCATTTAATAAAATCGTAACAGGTTTCACAAGCTCGATTTTTGCTTCTTTAAGGAGCCTGAGTGATATCTTGTCTGGCCCAGGTGATTTGTTTACATTCATGCTGTTCATGACTGCGAGGATTTAATTCAAAGTGACATCTATATTTGCAATGGTTGAGGTTGGCATAACGCGAGGACAAAGATTACTTTTAACGTAAAACATTACACCGCCCCCTGTACGGTGATATCTCTCGCTACTGAAAATGTTATAGCCATCAAGTGACTACTCTGCAAGGTAGTCATCAACTCCACTCATCTGATTGACTGTCTTCAGCCTCTTTCTCACCACCGAAATGCTGCATCGCTTTCTTTCTTTTATCGCTATTTTCGCGCTAACTGCTCTACTGATCTTACATGCCTCCCCTCCTCAGACGGCTTCGCTGCACAAAGCTTTCTTCTTCCTCTCATCCCTATTCTGTCCAACTTCCTAACGTAAGAGTTAACCAGTACTCACAATCATCCATAATTTTATCCGATAAACACTAGAACTCTCTGCCTCCTTCTGTACTTCCATCTTCCTGCGACTTGACTTCTTTTAAGAGGGAGACTTCAAGACATTTGTCCCTGACTTTTGGCTAATTCTGTACCATTCTTTAAGGGAATGGCATTTCAAATGGACATTTCTTTTAACCTTTTGTTGCTCTTGGCTGGTTTTCCCTTTCCTTTAAAATAAATCTCTAAATTTTATTAGTATTAGAGTATTAGAATCTTGCTGACCAGACTGAAGAGCATTAGGGTCTTGGGGACCAGACTGAGGAGTATTTAGGGTCTTGGGGATCACACTGAGGAGTTTTAGGGTCTTGGGGACCAGACTGAAAAGTATTAGGGTCTTGGTGACCAGACTAAGAATTTTTAGGGTCTTGGGGATCAGACTTAGGAGTATTAGGGTCTTGGGGACCAGACTGAGGAGTATTAGGGTCTTGGGAACCAGACTGAGGAGTTTTAGGGTCTTGAAGACCAGACTGAGGAGTATTAGGATCTTGAAGACCAGACTGAGAGAATTTAGGGTCTTGGGGACCAGACTGAGGAGAATTAGGGTCTTGAAGACCAGACTGAGGAGATTTAGGGTCTTGGGGACCAGACTGAGGGGTATTAAGCCATCACCTCATCATCTCTCCCTTTACTTTCCCCAATCCTCTCACCTCTCTTAACTTCCCTTATCCCCATTTCCTCCTTTCCCCTTCCTTCCTCAACGCAATTTCTCTCACCGTCCTTGACCTCAGAGAGCGCATACTGGTGAGGGTCGGCGCTGACTGCTGTATATAAGGGGGAAGGAAGCACACACAGGCAGACAGACGCATCACTCCCTCGACAACACCTCTTAGTAGTTCGCTCACCGCCCCCAAGAACTGTAAACATCAAGATCTCTCCGTTTTCTTTCGTCTCTCTCTGTTTCTTCACCTCGCTCTCTTTCACTCGTGTCTTTGAGTGTCTGAGTGGTTTCTGTGGCAGACATGAGGGTTACTACCTGCCTCATCCTCCCAGGTAAGAATTATGTGTCTTTATTCATCTATTCTATCTCCTTGTTTACTCAGGCTCTTCTCAGTAGTTGGTTATTCACTCTGCCAATCAGTAAATCACTTTTTTGTCATTTTTATTGGTGTTTTTCATCCATCAAGGTAAAAAAAAAAAAGGAAGAAATTAGAGGTAAGGAAGATGAGTTTGGTTACTGCTATGGCTTCTTTTGATATTTTGTTCTTTTACCAATATATATGTTAGGAAACAAAGAAAAATGTGCTGTAGGAAACGTGTAAATATAAGCTTTAATATATTCATATTCATTGATTCTGTGATTCATACTATATATAATAATTTCTGAAGTCTTATTTTATCATTCATCGACACACACACACACACACACACACACACACACACACACACACACACACACACACACACACACACACACACACACACACACACACACACACACATATAATCCTGCCTGTCATCAAACACAAACCAATTTGTCTAAAGTTAGAATTTTCATGAAACGCAACAAATAATACATCACACCCAACTGCTCGTTTTGTACTTATTATTGAACTTTCAACACCTCCCTCCTTTCTCTCTCTCTCTCTCTCTCTCTCTCTCTCTCTCTCTCTCTCTCTCTCTCTCTCTGCAGTTCTTCTCGGGGTCTCCTTCGCTTCAAGACTGAATGGACACAGTCACGGCAACGGCAACGGCAACGGCAACGGTAACGGCTACACCTACGGCGTTAACGGCAACGGTAACGGCAGAGTAAACGGATTAACCAGATACGGCCTTCCCAATGGCAATGGTAATGGTTATACTAATGGTGCTAACGGCAACGGTGCTGTCAACGGCAACGGCAACGGTTACACCAATGGCAACGGTGCTGTCAACGGCAACGGCAACGGTTACACCAATGGCAACGGCGCTGTTAATGGTAACGGTTACACCAACGGTAACGGCGCTGTGTAATGTCAACTTTACCAGTCAACGGCAACGGCAACGGCAATGGGTACTCCTACCAGCCTCCTAGTGTACCTGTCAACCTTTACCAGACTCCTGGCAGCAACGGCAACGGCGCTGTGAACGGCAACGGCAACGGTTACACCAACGGCAACGGCGCTGTCAACGGCAACGGCAATGGTTACACCAACGGCAACGGCGCTGTCAACGGCAACGGTTACACCAATGGCAACGGCGCTGTCAACGGCAACGGCAATGGTTACACCAACGGTAACGGCGCTGTCAACGGCAATGGCAACGGTTACTCCAACGGCCGCGTCAACGGCAACGGTTACTCCAACGGCCGCGTCAACGGCAACGGTTACTCCAACGGACGTGTCAACGGCAACGGTTACTCCAACGGCCGCGTTAACGGCAACGGTTACTCCAACGGCCGCGTCAACGGCAACGGCGCTGTCAACGGCAACGGCAACGGTTACTCCAACGGAAAATTTTTAAATTTTTTGTAAAAATATTTTTACTATTCTCCCCAAAAAAAAAAAAAAACAAAAAAAAAACCCCCCAAAAACCAAACCCCCCCAAAAAAAAAAAAATTTTTTAATTCCCCCCAAAAAAAAAAAAAAAACCCCCAAAAAAAAAAAAAAAAAAAAAAAAAAGGGGGGGGGCCGGTTCCCGGGGGTTTTTTCCTTTTGAAACCCCCAAAAGAAGTTGAAAACCCCCTTTTTTTTTTAAAAACCCAAAAATTAGATTTCGGCCCCAAATTTTTCCAACCCCAAATTTTAAACCACCCCCCCCCCCCCCCCACCCCCCCCAAAAAAAACCCCAAACCAACAAAAACAACACAACCCCCAACCAAAAAACCCCCCCCCCCCCCCCCCCAACCCCCCCCAACAAAACACCAAGGCAAGGGGAACCCCGGGGTTCCCCGGCCGGGGAAAAGGGGGTTTTCCGGAACCCCGGGTTCCCAACGGTAAATTTAAGGAAACGGGTTAAAACGGAAGGACCCCTGGGGTTTCCCTGCCGGCCCAATTTAAAAAGGCCGGCCGGGGAAGGCCCCGGCCGGGGCCCAAAGGCAACCCCAAGGGGCAAAACCAACCAACCTGTAACCCGGCCGGAAAAAACCAAAAATTAAAATTAGTTTTATAACCCCAAACCCCAACCAAGGGCCGTTTAACCAAAAGGGTTAACCCCCCCTTTCCCCCGGGGCCCCGGGGCCCCGGGGAAAAGGAACGGCCCAAGGCCGGCAAGGCCAACCAAAACCCAACGGGGTAACGGCGGAACGGAAAACCCGGCCCCAAGGCAAGGGGTAAAGGAACCCAAGGGGCTAACGGAAACCGGGCGGAAGGGGCCCAAAAGGCCCAAGGCAACGGGGTTAACAACGGAACCCGGTTCAACCAATGGCAAGGGGGGTCAACGGAACGGAAGGTTACCCAAGGAAGGTTAACCCAAAAGGGCTGGAAGGAACAAGGTTAAAACGGTAACCCGGGGTAATCAAAAAGGGCCCGGTAACGGCAACGGGGAAAAGGCAAGGAAAATGGGTCCCAAGGGCCCAAGGTAACCTTTCAACTTTCCGAACCAACCCGGTTGGGAAGGCAACGGCCCCAAGGGCCAACGGGGGGGGCAACGGGTTCCCAACCCAACGGTGGGAACCCCAAGGACACCAACCCCGGTAAGGAAGGGGCAAGGTTACACCAACCCAAGGGGTTAAGGAAGGGAAACCCAAAAAACAATTAAAAACCCCAAACCCCAAAAACCCCAAGGGGGCCCCCCCTTTTCCCCACGGGGCCCAAACCCCGAAACCCAACCAAAACAAAATTCAAAAAAACCCCCTTACCCCAAGGAAAAAACCAAAGGGGTTTCCCGGAAAACCAAAAAAATTTTAAGGAAAAAGGAAAAGTAAAAAAAACTAAAAACCCCCAAAAAAGAAGGGGCCCAACCCCCCGGGGGCCCAAGGGTTTAAACCCTTAAAATTTTTCCCCAATTTTGGTTTTTTTTCCCAACTTCCCTAAAAAAAGGTTTAAAAAAAAAAGGGGTTTCCCGGTTTTTTAAATTTAAACCCAAGATTAAGGAAAATTTAAAAATTTCCCCGTTTTAAAGAAAAAAATTTCCTTTTGAAGGGAAAAAATTTAAACGGGGGAAAAGAAAAGGGCGCCCCCTTTTTAAAAAAAGGGGAAAAAAGGGAAAAAAAGGAAAAAATTTAACTTTTTAAATCAAAGGAAAAAATCTTAAAAGGCCCAAGTATTGGGTTTTAAACCGAATGGGGAAAATTTAAAAAAAATTTTAATTTTTAAAACCAAAAACTAAAAAAATCAAAAAAACCCCCCCCAAACAGTAAAGCCAAGGGAAAAACTAAAATTGGAAAAGGGGAAAGAAAAAAAAAAAAAAAAAAAAAAGGAAAAAAGAAGGAATATTTTGGTTTTTCAATTTCAAACCCGCTAAAAATTTTAAAAATAGGGAAAGGGCTTTTAAAAAGGAAAAAAAGGATTTTAAAAGGGAAAAGGAATTTAGAAAAAAATCCAAAAAAAAAAAACCCCCTTTTTACCAAAAAAATTTT
Organism: Portunus trituberculatus; assembly: GCF_017591435.1. Classification (NCBI taxonomy): domain Eukaryota; kingdom Metazoa; phylum Arthropoda; class Malacostraca; order Decapoda; family Portunidae; genus Portunus; species Portunus trituberculatus. The sequence continues at coordinate 5,230,437 of NC_059283.1, read as the reverse complement.
TTTGGGGGAAAATGGGGAATTTACAAAAGGGAAAAAAAACCCCCAAAACTTTGTTCCTTTTAATTTGGTAAATTTAAACCTTATCGGAAAACCCAAAAAAAGGGAAAGTTTTCCCCAAAACCCTTCCTAATTTTGTGGAAAATTTATCTAAAACTTCATGTTTTAAATTAAAATTTAAATTTTCCCCGGTTTAAATTTTAAAAAAAAACCCTTTTTAAAAATTTTTAAAACCAAGAAGGGGGAGGAAATTAAAAAGTAATTTTTCTTTTAAATTCCCCAAAAAATTTTAAAAAACCCTTTAAAAACATTTTTAAAAAACCCTAAAAGAAAAGGGGAAAAAAACATTTTTTTTTTGGAAAGGAAAAAAAAAGGGAAAAAAAAAAAAAAAAGGGGAAAAAGGGAAATTTAATTATCTTTTTTCCTAGGTTTTTTATTTGGAAAACCCACCCTTTTAAGTTTTTGGGTTTTGGGAAAAAAAAAATATTTAGTTTGGGGAAACCCGGAAAAAGGGTTTTTTGTTTTAAAAACCCAAAAAAACCCTTGGGCAACTTTCATTTTAAATTGGCAAATTTTGGGGAAAAAACCGCTTTTTGGGGTTTTTGAAAACGGGGTAAAATTTTATTTCAAACCGGGAGGCATTTTTTAACCCTTTTACACTTTTTTATAAGAAGGGCGGGCAATTTGGGGAGGTTTTTCCTTTTTTCCCCCTTATTTGAAATTTATTGGGAAATTTTCCATAAAATTTAAAAATTAAATTTACGGAAAATTTTTAAAGGAAACCCTATTTCCCTTTTCCCTGATTTTTCTTTTTAAAACGGGCCCCAATTTTAAATTTAAAATTTTAAAATTACTTTTAAAAAAGGATTTTCCTGGGGTTAAAATTTTGAAAATTTTAAAATTTTTTTTGTTGTCCAGAAAAAGGTGATTTTGAAAGGGGCTTATTTTAGTTTAAAATTTTCTGGGGGAAAACTTTTTCCCTTTTAAATTTGGGTTAACTTTATTTTTTTTTAAATACAAAAATATTTTTCCAAAATTAAATTCTTTTTTTTATTATTTTCCCTTTACTTTAAAACTTAAATTTTGCTTTTTAAGTATTTCTTTTGGGGCCCAAATTTTTTTTAATTTTTTGGGGTTTTTTCTTTCTTTATTTTTTTAAATTTAAATTTTGGGAAACCAAAGCAAAGTTCTAAACAATATTTTTTCCCATGAATTTTTCTAATAAAATTTTTCCCTAAATTTTTTTTTTTATGTTTTTCCCTTTTAATTTTTGGCTTGGGGATACAAACCCAGTTTTTTAGCGGGCCGGGGAAAATTTCTTTTTTCCCCTTAAATTTGTCCCAAAATTTTTTCCCAAATTAAATCCCTTCCATTTCTCCCCTTTATTTTTTTTAAAAACCCCCTCCTTTTTCCTTCCTTTTTAACCCTTTTTGAGGGGAAATTTTTTGATTTGGGTTTTATATTTTGGGGAAAAAAAGGCTTCTTTAAAACCTTTTGGCCCCTTTTCCCCCCAAAAAAAACTTTTTTTTGTTTTTTTTCTTACCCAAAATTGGGGTTTTGGGCAACTGGGGTATTGTCCCCGGGGAAAATGGGGTTTTTTTTACCCAAAATAAAATTTGGGTTTTTCCGAACTAAAAATTTTTTTGGGAAATTTTATGGGTTTCTTAACAAGGAAAAAAAAAATTTTAAAAGTTTGGTTTAACCTTTTTTTTTTTTTTAAATTTGGGGGCAAAAAGGAATTTGTTTTTTTAGGGTTTTGGGGTTTAACCCTTTTTTTTTAAATTTTTATTTAAACCCTTCCCTTCCCCCCCCCCCCCCCCCAAAAAAACCCCAAAACCCCCCCAAAACCAAATTTTCCCGGGCCTTATTAAAAACCCCAAGAAAAAATTTTCTGAAACACAATTTTCCCCAAAGCCCCTTATTTAAATTTTTTTTTCCCTTTTCCCCCCTTCCTTTTCCCTTTCTTTTCTTTTTTTGCAAAGGGTTTCCCTTCCTCAAGGTAAAATAAACCCCAAACTTATTTTCCCTTTTTCCCCCCAAGGGTCACCCTTAAAACCTTTTTTTGGGTAATTTTTTGGGTTTCCCACCCCTTTAAAAAAAGGGGAAAAAATTTTTAAAAAATTTTTGTAATTCTTTTAAATTAACCAAATAAAAAAAAAAATGGGGAAAACCCTTAAATTTGCCCTTTAAATTTTCCCCCGCTTTTTAAAAATTAAAATTTTGGGCCCTTTTTCCCAACCCCCAATTAAAAAACCCCCAAAAAACCAAAAAAACCCCCCCCCCCCCCCAAAAATTTAACCCCTTAAAAAATTTTTAAAGGAATTTTAAAGGGGCCAAAAACAAAGGGTTTTGGGAAATGAAATTTTTTTTTTTCCCCTGGGGTTTTTGGGTTTCCTTCCCAAGCTTAAAAAGGAGACCAACAAGGGAAAATGGGTTTCCCGGGGAAAACGGGTTAAGGGTAAGGGTTTGGAAAATTTAAAAGGGCCCGGAACGGATTTGGGGTTTAAAACGGGAAGGAAAAGGGGAAAAACCCTGGGGGAAAACTTAAAAGGGTAAGGGGAAGAAGGAGTTAAACCCGGGGCCCCTTTTAAGGGAAGGTTTTAAAAGGCCCGAACGGAAGGGGGAAAAGGCCCCAAAACAAAAAATTTTTTTCCCCAACCCCCCCAACCCCCCCAATTTTCCCCTTTCCCCCCCTTCCCCCTAACCCCTTAGGGCCCCCCCAAGGGCCCCCGGGGCCCAGGGGAAAGGAAAACCAAAAAGGAAGAAAGGGTTCAAAAATTTAAAAAAGGAAAAAAAAAAATTAAAACAAAAAAGGGGGTTTTTTCGCTGGGCCTGTTTTTCCCCTTCCCCCCCACGGTTTAAATTGATTTTTTTAAAAACAAAGGGTTTTTCCCCTTAAAAAAAGGAAAAAGGGTTCCCTTTAAAAATTTAAATTTAAATTTTTAAAAGGTCCGTGGGTTATTCAAATTCCCAAGTAAAAAATTTTTGAAAATTTTAAAGGGAAACCCTTTAAAAAAAGGGGAAAAGGGAAGGAAAATTTGGTTAAAAGGGCTTTGGTTTTTGAAGGCCCTTTTTTTTAAAAAAAAGGTTAAAATAAAAGGGAAAATTTGGGGTTAAAAGGAAAAAAGAAAATAATTTTTGTTTTGGCAACAAATATAACAAATTTAAAAACCCAAAATTAACCCCCACCACCCCCCAAAAAAAAAAACAAAAAAAAAAAAAAAAAAAAAAAAAAAAAAAAAAAAAAAAAAAAAAGGGGAAAAAAGGAGAAATTTTTTTGGGGCCCAAAATAAATTAAAATCTTAAAACAAATTTTGTTTAACCCTTTTTTTTCCCCCCCCTTTTTAAAGGGGGTTTTTTCCCTTGGGCCGTGTTTTAAATTAAACCAAAAGGAAAGGGGTAACTAGGGTAAAAGGGTTTTTTTCCATTTAGGGTTCCCAAAGGTTTAAGGAAAAACAAGCTTTCCCGGGCCCTTTTTTAAACCAAAAGGGCAAAAAACCCCCTTTTTTAAAAACCCCAAAAAGGGAAGGGAAAAATAAAAAAGGACTGGTTTTTTAAAAAAAGGGAAAAGGAAAAAAAATTTAAACGCCCCAAAATTTTAAAAAAACCTTAAAAAACCGGAAGAAAACCCGGGTTAACGAAGGAATTAAAAAAGAAAAAATTTTTAAAAGGAAGGAAGGGGAAAAAGGGAAAAAGGGAAGGAAAAGGGGGGGAAGGGGGGGAAAAAAAAAAGGAAAAAAGGTTTTTTTGGAAAAGGTTAAACCCCCAAAAAAGGGTTCTTTAAGGCCAGAAAAGTTTAAGGGCCCAAACGGAATTGGTTTTGCAATGGGATTGGGTTAAAATGCTTTTAAATTTAACCAACGAGGAATGGTGGGGAAGGGGTTAATTTGGGTGGTTTTTGGAAAATTCAAAGGGTCAAGGAAAAAAAGGGGCCCAACCTTTACCTTTAAGGGTTTGGAACCAAACACCAAAGGGCCCAACGGGAAAGAAAGGAACTTTCAAACCCCTTTTGGAAAAGTTTTAATAAAAGGAAACGGGGTTTTTAAAATAAAGGGATTTTTCCCCCCAGGAATTTTGGGTTTACAAAACCCCAAAAAACCTCATTTAAAAGGGGAAAAGGGGCAAATTAAAATTTTAATTTTTAATGGAAAGGCCTTTTTTTAAAAACCCTTTAAAGGTTTTTTTAAGGAACTTCCCCGGGTTTGGTTTTTTTTTTTGGGGAAAAAAAATTTTTAAAGTTTTAACTAAAATTTTTCCTTAAGGCCCCAGGGTTGAAAGCAAAGGGCCCAATTTGGGTTTCCCCCGGGGCTTTGCCCTGGGCTTTGTTTTTTAGGTTTACCTTTTTTAAAAGGAACAAACCCCGTGGGGGGTTTTTAAAAAAATTTTTTTTAAAAAAAAAAGGAAAATTTTATTTTCCCAAAAAAAAATTTTAAATAAAACCAAATTTTTTCAAAACAAAGGAAAAAGATTTTTTCCCCCATTAAGCCTTCCCAATATTTTTAAAAATGTTTCTTCAATTTCCTAAGGAAATTTTAAATTTTGGGAAACCCCAACCCTTTTTCACCCGAAAAAAGGAAAGTTTTTTTTACTTTTTTCCCTCTTTTTTTTTAAAAACCCTTTTCCCAAAAGGTTTTTTAAATATTCGGCCCTTTTTTTCCCGTTTTAAACTTTCCAAATTTGTCCCTAAAATTCCTTTTTTTGGGGTTCGCAAAGGGCTACTTTTTTAAAATCTTTTTTTAAAATTTTTTTTTCCCTTTTTTTCTTTTTCCAAATTTTTTTAAAGGGCCCCAAAAAATTTTTGGGCGGGTTTTAGAATTTTTTTTGGAAATAAATTTGGGGGGACCCTAAAATTTATTTTAAAAAAATTTGGGTTTTGGGGTTTTAAAAGCCCTGGGGAAACTTTTCCCAAAAAAATTTTTAAAAACAGGGTTTAATAGAAAAACATGAATATAATCACAGCACAGCAGTAACATGATAAAAAGACACAAGAAAACATTATAATATTGAAAGAGAGAGAGAGAGAGAGAGAGAGAGAGAGAGAGAGAGAGAGAGAGAGAGAGAGAGAGAGAGAGAGAGAGAGAGAGAGAGTGACAGACAAACAGACAGACAGACAGGCAGACAGACAGACAAACAAACAGACAGACAGATAGACAGAAAGAACTATGTCACAACAATCCACGTGATGGAGCTTTCAGTGAGTGGCGAGTCATTCTCTTTCCGTTCAGGTGGAGAGGGATTAAGTATTATAGGAATGGGTGGAGCGTAGTACTTTGTGGGATTAAAACCTTTCGTTGGAGGTGGAACAGGACTACGCTTCTGGGAGTCTAAATCTGAAAACTCACTGTCTCTGGGATCAAAGGGAGAAGAGGGATCAGCGGGCATGGGGTCAGAGGGAAATATGATTGGGTTTCCAGGCTTAGGTCCGTGTGGGTAAGGGTCTACAGTATCAGGTGAAGAATTAGCATCATTTGGGTCAGGTGAAGGTGAGTTTGGATCTTGAGGACTTGCATCTTCGGGATTAGTTGAAGATACATCCGGGTCTTTCGGGTTACTTAAATCAGGATCAGAGTCTGGAGAAGTATTAGGGTCTTCAATACCGGACTGAGGACTATTAGGATCTTGTGGAACAGACTGAGGAGTATTAGGGTTTTGGTGCCCAGTCTGAGGAGTATTAGGGTCTTTTGGAGCAGACTGAAGAGTATTAGAGTTTTCATTATTAGGTGGAGGAGAGTAATAGTCTTTTGGTGTATCAGGAGGAGTATCAGGGTCTTGGGGATCAGACTGAAGAGTATTAGGATCTTGGGGACCAGACTGAAGAGTATTAGGTTCTTGGGGACAGACTGAGGAATATTAGGGTCTTTATTAATAGCTGGAGGAGAGTAATAATCTTTTGGTGTATCGAAAGAAGCATTAGGGTCCTGGGGATCAGACTGAGGAGTATTAGGGTCTTTTGAAGCAGACTGAGAAGATTTAGAGTCTTGGGAATCAGACTGAAGAGTATTAGGGTCTTGGGGATCAGACTGAGGATTATTAGGGTCTTCAGAGCCAGACTGAGGAGTATCAGGGTCTTCAGGACCAGACTGAGTAGTATCAGGGTCTTGAGGGGCAGACTGAGGAGCATCAGGGTTTTGAGGGCCAGACTGAGGAGCATCAGGGTCTTGAGGGGCAGACTGAGGAGTATCAGGGTCTTGAGGGCCAGACTGAGGAGTATCAGGGTCTTGAGGGGCAGGCTGAGGAGTATCAGGGTCTTGAGGGCCAGACTGAGGAGTATCAGAGTCTTGAGGGCCAGACTGAGGAGTACCAGGGTTTTCATTATCATTAGTTGGAGGAGAATAATAGTCTTTTGGTGTATCTAAAGGAATATTAGGGTCTTGGGGGCCAGACTGAGGAGTATCAGGGTCTTGAGGATCAGACTGTGGAATATTACGATCTTTTGGAGCAGACTGAAGCGTATTAGGGTTTTGGGAATCAGACTGAGGAATATCAGGGTCTTGAGGGCCAGACTGAGGAGTATTAGGGTTTTGGGGATCAGACTGAGAAGTATCAGGATCTTTTGGAGCAGACTGAGGAGTATTAGGGTCTTGGGGATCAGACTGAGGAGTATCAGGATCTTTTGGAGCAGACTGAGGAGTATTAGGATTTTCATTATTAGTTGGAGGAGAGTAATAGTCCTTTAGTGTATCAGGAGGAGTATCAGGGCCTTGAGGAACAGACTGAGGATTATCAGGGCCTTGAGGAACAGACTGAGGAGTATCAGGGCCTTGAGGAACAGACTGAGGATTATCAGGGTCTTGAGGGCCAGACTGAGGAGCATTAGGGTCTTTTGGAGCAGACTGAGGAAAATCAGGATCTTGGGGGCCAGACTGAGAAGTATCAGAGTCCTGAGGGACAGACTGGGGAGTATCAGGGTCTTGAGGCCCAGACTGAGAAGTATCAGGGTTTTGAGGGCCAGACTGAGGAGCATCAGGGTCTTGAGGGGCAGACTGAGGAGTATCAGGGTCTTGAGGGGCAGACTGAGGAGTATCAGGGTCTCGAGGGGCAGACTGAGGAGTATCAGGGTCTTGAGGGGCAGACTGAGAAGTATCAGGGTCTTGAGGGCCAGACTGAGGAGTATCAGGGTCTTGAGGAACAGACTGAAGAGTATCAGGGTCTTGAGGAACAGACTGAGGATTATCAGGGTCTTGAGGGCTAGATTGAGGAGCATTAGGGTCTTTTGGAGCAGACTGAAGAGAATCAGGATCTTGGGACCCAGACTGAGAAGAATCAGGGCCTTGAGGGGCAGACTGAGGAGTGTCAGGGTCTTGAGGCCCAGACTGAGAAGTATCAGGGTCTTGAGGGCCAGACTGAGGAGCATCAGGGTCTTGAGGGGCAGACTGAGAAGTATCAGGGTCTTGAGGGCCAGACTGAGGAGCATCAGGGTCTTGAGGGGCAGACTGAGGAGTATCAGGGTCTTGAGGGCCAGACTGAGGAGTATCAGGGTCTTGAGGGGCAGACTGAGGAGTATGAGGGTCTTGAGGGCCAGACTGAGGAGTACTAGGGTCTTCATTATCATTAGCTGGAGGAGAATAATAGTCTTTTGGTGTATCTAGAGGAATATTAGGATCTTGGGGGCCAGACTGAGGAGTATCAGGGTCTTGGGGATCAGACTGAAGAGTATTAGGATCTTTTGGAGCAGACTGAGGTGTATTAGGATCTTCATTATTGGTTGGAGGAGAGTAATAGTTTTTTGGTGTATCAGGAGGAGTATCAGGGTCTTGAGGACCAGACTGAGGAGTATCAGGGTCTTGAGGCCCAGACTGAGGAGCATTAGAATCTTTTGGAGCAGACTGAGGGGAATCAGGCTCTTGGGGGCCAGACTGAGGAATATCAGGGTCTTGAGGGGCAGACTGAGGAGTATCAGGGTCTTGAGGGCCAGACTGAGGAGTATCAGGGTCTTGAGGGCCAGACTGAAGAGTATCAGGGTCTTGAGGGCCAGACTGAGGAATACCAGGGTCTTGAAGGCCAGACTGAGGAGTATCAGGGTCTTGAGGGCCAGACTGAGGAGTATCAGGGTCTTCATTATCATTAGTTGGAGGAGAATAATAGTCTTTTGGTGTATCTAGAGGAATATTAGGATCTTGGGGGCCAGACTGAGGAGTATCAGGGTTTTGAGGGGCAGACTGAGGAGTATCAGGGTCTTGAGGGCCAGACTGAGGAGTATCAGGGTCTTGAGGGCCAGACTGAGGAGTATCAGGGTCTTGAGGACCAGACTGAGGAGTATCAGGGTCTTGAGGGGCAGACTGAGGAACATCAGGGTCTTGAGGGCCAGACTGAGGAGTATCAGGGTCTTGAGGGGCAGACTGAGGAGTATCAGGGTCTTGAGGGCCAGACTGAGGAGTATCAGGGTCTTGAGGGCCAGACTGAGGAGTATCAGGGTCTTGAAGGCCAGACTGAGGAGTATCAGGGTCTTGAGGGCCAGACTGAGGAGTATCAGGGTCTTGAGGGCCAGACTGAGGAGTATCAGGGTCTTCATTATCATTAGTTGGAGGAGAATAATAGTCTTTTGGTGTATCTAGAGGAATATTAGGATCTTGGGGGCCAGACTGAGGAGTATCAGGGTTTTGAGGGGCAGACTGAGGAGTATCAGGGTCTTGAAGGCCAGACTGAGGAGTATCAGGGTCTTGAGGGGCAGACTGAGGAGTATCAGGGTCTTGAGGGCCAGACTGAGGAGTATCAGGGTCTTGAGGGGCAGACTGAGGAGTATCAGGGTCTTGAGGGGCAGACTGAGGAGTACCAGGGTCTTGAGGGGCAGACTGAGGAGTATCAGGGTCTTGAGGGGCAGACTGAGGAGTATCAGGGTCTTGAGGGTCAGACTGAGGAGTATCAGGATATTGAGGGCCAGACTGAGGAGTATCAGGATCTTGAGGGGCAGACTGAGGAGTATCAGGGTCTTCATTATCATTAGTTGGAGGAGAATAATAGTCTTTTGGTGTATCTAGAGGAATATTAGGATCTTGGGGGCCAGACTGAGGAGTATCAGGGTTTTGAGGGGCAGACTGAGGAGTATCAGGGTCTTGAGGGGCAGACTGAGGAGTATCAGGGTCTTGAGGGTCAGACTGAGGAGTATCAGGGTATTGAGGGCCAGACTGGGGAGTATCAGGGTCTTGAGGGCCAGACTGAGGAGTATCAGGGTCTTGAGAGGCAGTCTGAGGAGTATCAGGGTCTTGAGGGGCAGACTGAGGAGTATCAGGGTATTGAGGGCCAGACTGAGGAGTATCAGGGTCTTGAGGGCCAGACTGAGGAGTATCAGGGTCTTGAGGGCCAGACTGAGGAGTATCAGGGTCTTGAGGGGCAGACTGAGGAGTATCAGGGTCTTGAGGGGCAGACTGAGGAGTATCAGAGTCTTGAGGGCCAGACTGAGGAGTATCAGGGTTTTCATTATCATTAGTTGGAGGAGAATAATAGTCTTTTGGTGTATCTAAAGGAATATTAGGATCTTGGGGGCCAGACTGAGGAGTATCAGGGTCTTGGGGATCAGATTGAGGAGTATTGGAGTCTTTTGGAGCAGACTGAAGAGAATTAGGGTCTTCGGCATCAGACTGAGAAGCATTAGGGTCTTTTGGAGCAGACTGAGGAGAATTAGGGTCTTGGGGATCAGACTGAGGAATATTAGGGTCTTGAGTTTCAGACTGAGGAGCATCAGGGTCTTGAGAGGCAGACTGAAGAGTATCAGGATCTTGTGGGACAGACTGAGGAGTATCAGGGTCTTGAGGGCTAGACTGAGGAGTATCAGTGTCTTGAGGGGTAGATTGAGGAGTATCAGGGTCTTGAGGGGCAGACTGAGTAGTATCAGGGTCTTGAGGGCCAGACTGAGGAGTATCAGGATCTTGAGGGGCAGACTGAGGAGTATCAGAGTCTTGAGGGCCAGACTGAGGAGTATTAGGATCTTGAGGGCCAGACTGAGGAGTATCAGGTTCTTGAGGGGCAGACTGAGGAGTATCAGGGTCTTGAGGGCCAGACTGAGGAGTATCAGGTTCTTGAGGGGTAGATTGAGGAGTATCAGGGTCTTGAGGGCCAGACTGAGGAGTATCAGAGTCTTGAGGGCCAGACTGAGGAGTATCAGAGTCTTGAGGGCCAGACTGAGGAGTATCAGGGTCTTCATTATCATTAGTTGGAGGAGAATAATAGTCTTTTGGTGTATCTAGAGGAATATTAGGATCTTGGGGGCCAGACTGAGGAGTATCAGGGTCTTGGGGATCAGACTGAGGAGTATTAGGATCTTTTGGAGAAAACTGAGGAGTATTAGAGTCTTGGGGATCAGACTGAAGAATATTAGGATCTTGAGAGGCAGACTGAGGAGTATTAGCATTTTGTGGGACAGACTGAGGAGTATTAGGGTCTTTATTATTAGCTGGAGGAGAGTAATCGTCTTTTGGTGTATCGAGAGGAGTATTAGAGTCCTGGGGATCAGACTGAGGAATATCAGGGTCTTGAGGGGCAGACTGAGGAGTATTAGGATTTTGATAACCAGATTGAGGAGTATCAGGGTCTTCACGGCCAGACTGAGGAGTATTAGGGTCTTCATTACTAGCTGGAGGAGAGTAGTAGTCTTTTGGTGTATCGAGAGGAGTATTAGGGTCTTGGGGATCAGACTGAGGAGCATTAGGGTCTTTTGGAGCAGACTGAGGAGTATTAGGATCTTGGAGGCCAGATTGAGGAGTATTAGGGTGTTTTGGAGAAGACTGAGCAGTGTTAGGCTCTAGGGGGACACCCTGAGGAGTATTAGGGTCTTTTTGATCAGATTGAGGAGTATTAGTGTCTTGGGGGCCAGACTGAGGAGTACCAGGGTCTTGGGGGCCAGACTGAGGAGTTTCAGGGTCTTCATTTTTAGTTGTAGGAAAGTAATTATCTTTTGGTGTATCTAGAGGAGTATTATGCTGTAGGAGATCAGACTGACTGGTATCAGGGTTTTGAGAAGTATCATAGTCTTGAGGACCAGTCTGAGGAATATTGTGGTGTTTGGGAGCATGCTGAGGACTATCAGGGTCTTTGTGGCCAGACTGAGGACTATTAGAATCTCGTGGAGCAGACTGAGGCGTATCAGGGTCTTGTGGATTAGGTTGAGGAGGATCGTAGAGGCCAGACTGTGGAGTATCAGGGTCTTGGGAAGCAGACTGAGGAGTATTATTCTTTGGGGGGCCAGACTGAGAAGTAGCAGGATCTTGGGGATCAGGCTGATAAGTATTTGGGTCTTGGGGATCAGATTGATATGTATTAGGGTCTTGGGGAACAGACTGAGGAGTATCAGGGTCTTGTAGATTAGACTGAGGAGTATTAGCGTCCTGCGAGTCAAGCTGAGGAGTGTCTTGCTTGCCTGACTGATGTGTATTAGGATCTCGGGGACCAGATTGAGGAGTATTAGGTTCTTGGGGACGAAGTGTAGGGCGTTTGGCGTCTTGTGGAGTGCCGTAACTCACGGGATTGGTGTTTGGAGTCGGGTCGACAGGTCTGGGTTCTGATCTGTGAGGTGGATGTCCTTCCACACCAGGCCTGGATGGAGGAGGAGGAGGCGGCCTGTACGGACGTTGTCCAACAGGGAATTGATGGTGAGGGGTGGGCCAGCTATCCTTCAAACCAGTGGAGACGAAGCGTGTAGTGGAGTCTGGCCCAAAACTAACAACCAGGGTGGAGTCACTGTCCCCCGGAGGTGTGTGGGAGGGCAGCCCTATGAATTGCCGACGAATAGGATCTGGTAGAAAGTTTAGAGTGCCGAATGGATTGAATGGGCTGAACGACGGTCCGCTGGGGCTTCCAAACGGGAAAGGACTAGGCTGTGACTGTTGCTGACGACGACACTGGCATCTGCAGCAGCGGTCCTCGGAGCTGAGGAAAAGACAGCGGTTAAAGCAGCTGCGCACTCCAGGGCAGAGGAAGGCGTCAGCACCACACAAACACCTGCGGCAGCCCAAGGTGGTGATTGCCGTCAAGCAGCCTGGGGGGCAGCCAAAGGGATGGTGGCGGAAACACCAAGGCGGCGTGCCGGGCAGGAATGGTGGTAACCTGATGACGGTGCGACGTGGTGGAGGAAGACGTCTCCTATTATGAGGATGTGGCCTGGAGCCTCCAAGGGAAGACGGAGTGAAGCCAAGGTGACCGAATGGGTCGGGACTCATACCTGGTGGCAGGGAGTTGGGGCCGGTGTCGGGTTGTTTGCTCACGGAAGTGGGTGGATGAGGCGTGGTGGCGTTGTCCTCCATCTTAGTACAGTTGCAGAGGAAGCAGCCGCTGTTTTGGTCCATTTCAATGCAGCCTCGGTGACACTCGGGGACAGCGGGACAGGTTCCCGGGCCTGTGCAAACACATCGCTCGCAGCCATCCTCACCGCGCTCCACCGTGCAACCCTCATGACAGGCCATAGCGGGGCACTCTGATGGGGGACACTCACATCCAGGGCACCCACTGGCGTCAAGAATTTTCTGACAGGTTGATTTACACGGTGGGAGGGGTGGACACACTCCTCCACTTCCACCTCCTCCTCCACTTTCACTTTCACTAGCTTCACTTGCTCTTTCTCTATCGTATATCTCGCTTCCTTCAAAGGGACACTTGCATTTTCTGCAACCATCAAGTGTTATCCTCATGGAACACCCGGCAGGACAGGACTGCGGCTGACTGGGACAGTCTGACAACGCTACACCGTCACACACGCACACGGGACAGGAATCATCGGCGCTGGGCACTTTGAGGCAGGAGGAAGGACACAAACGGCAACCTGTGGTGAATGGAGTAGGGCATTGGATATTCGAAACGGCATGACGTCCCCACGTCCTAAAGATGAGAGATAAAGGATCCAACCATTCTCTCTAGTGACAAATCATGAACATGTTGCTTGAGTTACAACACAGACTTAATGTCATCCTTCACAACCACTCAAAACATTAACGACTAACTAGGACATCAACTTAACATCTAAAGACTTTTGTAATTCAAGAACCACCATAAAATATACTGTAACATAAAAACACAAATCTCATCCTAACCACTCCTTATATTTCAGCACCTTGTGACTCATCCATACCTGTATCTAGTTAACCCTGCCCCTCACCTGTGGAAAACCCGGATGCCGCAGAGATCAGCAGCGTCAGGCACAGCACCGTGACCAGCATCCTGACGGCGTGCTGCTGACGGCGACAGGAGAGTACCTTCCCTAAAGCCCGAGCAGCGTGTGGTGAGGATGGTGAGGCGTGCGCGCATATATATCCTGCTGCACCTTTCCTCCCCTTCCCAATCCCCCCCACTTCTGGCTTTATCCTTGCCGGAATAAGCGTGTGTGTGTGTGTGTGTGTGTGTGTGTGTGTGTGTGTGTGTGTGTGTGTGTGTGTGTGTGTGTGTAATTCACCTCGGTCTCCTGCTGGTCACCCAGCCAGTCTTCCCCATTACGGAGCGAGCTCAGAGCTCATAGACCGATCTTCGGGTAGGACTGAGACCACATCACACACAACACACAACGGGGAAGCGAGGCCACAACCCCTCGAGTTACATCCCGTACCTATTTACTGCTAGGTGAACAGGGGCCACACATTAAGAGGCTTGCCCATTTGCCTCGCCGCTTTCCGGGACTCGAACCCGGGCCTCTCAATTGTGAGTCGAGCGTGCTAACCACTACACTAAGCGGTGTGTGTGTGTGTGTGTGTGTGTGTGTGTGTGTATAACTGCCACTAAACGCTAGAAATCTTTCCCCAGATCTACACTGCAGCTTCCACCAACCTGAGTACAGCACAAGGGACACACTCCTAATCGAACGAGGGAACGAACGAGTGAACGAACGAACAAAAGGCACCGCTGAGTATAAACGGATGATGCTGCACTAATAGAAACAAAAAAGCCACATAAAGAGAGGCGTCATTGCCCTGTGGAGAGGCCGGGAGGTCACGACTCATGTCAAAAATCAAGTAAGACAAAATACAACACACGATCACACTGGAAAGATTGAAAGGTTCCTCTTCCCTTTTGTTCCTCTTCAATCCTTCCCTTCTTTCCCTTCTACGATAGTCACATGAACAAGCTACGAAAGGATTCTCTCTCTCTCTCTCTCTCTCTCTCTCTCTCTCTCTCTCTCTCTCTCTCTCTCTCTCTCTCTCTCTCTCTCTCTCTCTCTCTCTCTCTCTCTCTCTCTCTCTCTCTCTCTCTCTCTCTCTCTCTCTCTCCCATGCCTGAATTCCTTCCACTCTGTCCTCCTCATCCCTCCCATCCTTCCTGTCTTTCCTTCACCCAATGCAAATATTTCTTTAGTGTAAATAATACCTTCCTCTTTCCGTCTATCCATTCCTCCCTGTTTCTCCCTCTCCTCCTTATCCTGTCTTTCTTCCTTTTCCTCTTTACTTCACTAGTTCTTATTGTTCTCTTCTGTCTTTATTCTTTTTTCTCTTCTTTCCCTTTCCTTCGCCTTTCTGCGGCCTCCTTTCCATTTATCTTTTCTTCTCTTTCCTTTCGTTATCTTCTCTATTTTCCTTTCCTCTTATCTATCCTTCTCTTTTTTCCTCTTTCTATCATCCCTATCATCCGTTCTTTTCATTCGTTTTTTCCTCTTCATTCATCAAAATATTCTTATCCTCTTACCCATCGTTCCCTTTTCTCCATCATCCATTCCTCCTTCCCTTCTCTTTGTCATTCCCATTCTCATCCATCTTTTCTTCCTTTAAACTTTCATTCATTTTCCTCCCTATCCATCCCCCTCCCCTTTCCTCTCTGGCCTCTCTTATATCATTCTTTCCTTCCACTTTCCATCATGCAAATATTTCGTCAAAGCAATAAATTCCTTGAAAAACCGGACGCAGTGTTTCTTCTGTCACGCGGCGATGATAAAGACTCCTGATAAACATTTCCCTCTCTCGCTTTTCTCTATTTCTTCTCCCCGAGGCTGCAGAGAGGCGCCGCAGAGGGACAAAGGGTGCGAGAGGAGCGGTAATTCTTCTGCAACGTATTTCCCCGAGGCGGGTCACTGATACTTTGCAGAGATAGGACTGTGGCCACCCGGATCCACGTGAAGCCGGATTGACCTAAGAGAATGTTTATGTTTCTGTATGTGAAAGCAATGGTGGTCAAGAGAGACATATAGAGGAGAAGACATCTATTCATTCGTTTATTTATGGGAAAGTAAGGGTTTTAAATAGAGATAGAGAGAAGGAAGACATTCATTCACTCATTTATATATGGGAAAGCAAGGGTTATCAAGAGAGACAGATAGAAAGAAGACATTTATTCACTCGCTTCTGTATGGCAAAGTAAGGATGGTAAAGAGAGATAGACAGAAAGAGGACATTTATTAACGCGCTCCTGTATGGCAAAAGTAAGGATGGTAAAGAGAGATAGATAGAAGACATTTATTCACCCTATTCATTTCATCTTTCTACTTATTTATCCTCTTGACTGAGCGAATATTTGTGATTTTCTAAGGGAAGTTGGTATTTTCAAGCGCTTCTGGACTATTTAAAGGAGAATACAGCTATTTTTTGTATACTTATTTCGTCCTGACTTTTTCTTCACCCAAAATTTCTCTCCCCAAAGCAAAGTAATAGAAACATCGATGACTAATACATATAAGTAAAGGTAAACGATAAAAATTATGGTGGTGGTGCTGGTGGTGGCGGTGGTGGTGGTGGTGGTGGTGGTGGTGGTGGTGGTGGTGGTGGTAATGATGATGATTGTAATAATGATAATCTCTTCCTTCCCTCCTGGATCCGCTTCCTTTTGGCTCCCTGACATTGCGGTTCCTCACTTTTGCGTCTCATCCTCCACCACTTTGCTTTCCTTCCTTCCTTCTTTCCTTCCTTCTCTCCTTCCTTCACCCATCTGTTATCTCATAAGCGACTCCTTCCACCCTTCCCTTCCCCCATCACTCCTAATTTACCTTATTCTCTTCCTTCGCAAATCTAGTTTCACATTTCTTTCTCCTTCTTCCTATCTTTCCTCATTTCAAGTTTCCTTTCTTCCTTTTTTGTGCTAATTTACGTTTTTCCTTTATGCTTTTCTCCCATACCTTCCTTCACTCCTTCCATCTTTTCTTCCCTTCCTTTATTCCTTCGATCAGTGTTTCTCTTCTTCCATTCCTTCGCTGCTCGTTTCCTCCTTCATTTGACTTTCATCTCACGCTTCCCTCCTTCCTCTTCCTTCACTATTTCCAAATGTATCTTCTTTTGTACCCTTTCTGTGTTTTCCTTAAACTAATCTACGTTTCCACCTTAATTTGACTTTCATCCCTTCATGCTTGACTCCTTCACTCTCTCTTTCCATCCAAACTGTCCGCCACTCCTTCAGCCATCTCTCCTCCAGGCTCTTTTCCTGCGGTAACAAGGATATACACACCCACACACTTACTAACCCCTTCCCACGCCCCACACCCCCAACACACGCCCTAGTGATTCTCAGAGATCGAGGGGGGTACCTTAAATATATCCTTTCCCCCTCCCATTCTCCTGCCGTACTCCTACCCTGCTTCTCCTTCCCCCCACCCCCTCTCTCCTGTCTCCCGTTCAGCTACCTACCCCCTCCAGGCTCCGCGGGTCAACTCAAGGGCACGGCTGGGTGGCTGGAATACTGCTGACGAGTGGCTGTGTGTAATGAGAGGAAATAGCATGTGTGTGTGTGTGTGTGTGTGTGTGTGTGTGTGTGTGTGTGTGTACCGGGATCTCACGCACGCTTATTCTGCGAAAGCGTTGACGCATCTCTCTTACGCAACACACACACACACACACACACACACACACACACACACACACACACACACGGAAGTAGAGACACATCACGTAATCAACACATATTCACCAATCTACAATCCAGCATAGCAAAATAGCTGTTGGCCGCATTCCTATCTCTTACGGCAAGCGTTGAACAGGCTCTAGTAGAAGTTCCACTGAGACATTTATTTGCATGTCTTTAATTTCACTGATAGTTTGATGCCCTCTCCGCGTCACCCTCTCACCCTCTCCGGATCAGTAACGGGAAAGGCTCATGAGTTGTCTGTAGAGCACTCCGATAAGGGAAACGTTTCAAGGTACAAGGCAACAGAGAGGCGGCGAACATTCGACTTAGATCATCTTGGCCGTGTCTTTTTTTTTTTTTTTTTTTTTTTTACGCGATGCTTAATTGTTATCGTTGTTATTGTTATTATTACTCTATGCTGTTATGCAGTAGTAGTAGCAGTTGTACTAGTTGTTGCAGTAGTAGTGGTTGTGGTGGTAGTAGTAGTAGTAGTAGTAGTAGTAGTAGTAGTAGTAGTAGTAGTAGTAGTAGTAGTAGTAGCGGTTGTGGTGGTAGTAGTAGTAGTAGTAGTAGTAGTAGTAGTAGTAGTAGTAGTGTAGTAGTAGTAGTAGTAGTAGTAGTAGTAGTAGTAGTAGTAGTAGCAGCAGTAGTAGTAATGATGGTCTTGGTAGTAGTAGTAGTAGTAGTAGTAGTAGTAGTAGTAGTAGTAGTAGTAGTAGCATAAAATGAAAGAAGAGATAGAGAATGAAGAGAAGAGAAGCCTCCACAGAATAGCATTATTATTAGTTATTTTTCTAATAGCACCTTTTTGGTAATATACAAAAGTAAATTTTCTATATTTAAAAAAAAAATCATTTACTATGAGAAGTTTCAGAATACCTTTGTTACCCCTCAAAATTATTCACTTTCTTTCACGTCAGCTTAAAGAAAATAAAAGCAAATTTTTAGTAGTAACTTTAAAAAAAAATTAATATATATTTTGCTACGAAATATCATGGTCTCTGGAATTCTGAAGTGAAGAAGTATTTTATGAACAGGAAGATGTGTAAGACTAAAAACCGCTTTACTTTGCTCTTTACCTCCTTAGTTTTTGTAACCTAACTTCATCGCTTCAAAAATACGCAAAAACCTAACAAATCAAATTAATGAATACAAATAAATATTGGTATTATTTCTATTTGAATTCTCACCGGTATCTTCACATTCACTTGCCTTTTCTTCACACCCAATGGCATTTCTAATCAAGCTCGTTGTGTACAATAATTCAGGCTTGGCGCTCTACCTACAAACAGTATTTGGCTCGCATCATACTCCACTCATATTTGTTTTTTATGCAGGAAGGGAAACTGGCCAAGGGCAACAAAAAAATTGAAAAAAAAAAAAGCACCACGGGTTGCCAGTTCCCTTAAAGGTCATGTGAGTTATTCAAAATTCAGGGACAAATGTCTTCAAACCTCTCTCTTAAAAGAAGTGTGTGTGTGTGTGTGTGTGTCTTTACGTATTGCCAAACAAGCCCAACCCAAATCGTGCGCCTGGTACCCGGCAGTTCCATCGTCCAGAGACAACAGTTCCCGGTAGTCAGCCAGCTTACTGCCGCCACACACAGGGATGGACGCCTCGGCTCAGAGTGGCGTCACCTCCAACAAGGCTACACGGAACAGATAATCGTAAACCACAAAATTTCAGAACATCTCTTTGAATATGTAAATAGGTAGGATATATTGCTAGTGGTACTACAGTATATAAAAAGATGCAACAAGATGACAAAATTTAAAAAGATTCAAAGCTAGACACACAAAACAGGCAATTGTAAACCACAAAAGTTTGATCATGTAAACAGAGAGGAGAATTTAATGATACTGATAATAATAAAAAAAAAAAATTCGAAGCCAGGTACCAGCACTACATCTTCATTAACGACACAGATGGCAAGAAAATCCTAAACCACATCATATAAGTAGATTGCTATTTGCCTCATCTTTCCTCAATCACTGCCAACACCGAGACATGCTTTATTGCTCTACAGCCACCGCCACACACAGCACTGACCAAACACTACAAAACTTATTATATTTTATACCTTCCATTGTTGTAGACTCAAGTTGTTACCTTTCGTGCTGTAAATTGTTGCATACCGCAGTGAAGGGAGCTGAGCAACTGTTTTGTATTAAGATGAAAGATTATAACACAGGAAGGCAAACAAAGTAATGAATAATCACACGGACACAAACAACCCAATGAAAATGTAAGGAAGTGGACGAAAAAGTGAATATTTGTTGCTATTGCTGAAAAGACAAATAATGAAGACTTTTTTGGGAGGAGGAGGTTGTGGCAGGCTAAAGTAGAGAATGTGAATAAGTAAGTAGATAAACGAAAAGATGAAGTAAAGAAAGTAAAAAGGTGAAACAGAACAAGGTGGTTAATAATGTTTCCAACCCGCCACTGTGTCCACAAAAGAAGATCCAAGAGAAATGGCAATACAATCTTTCAAACGCACGTAGACACACCAGGTAATAAACGAGTTAATGACAGGTGAGTATTTAATTATCACGCGAGAAAGTGTACTAATTAAATGTAGGTAACAGCATTATAATCACAACATTTGGGTTAAATAAGATTGGTGGGGAAGGAAACACCAACCAAAAACTACAATATTATATTAATCTCGTAACTAAGTAGATGAAATAACTAATGCAATTGTAATATAGAAAAAAAATAATGAAATGAAATGAAGACACAACACAGTCTCTCTCTCTCTCTCTCTCTCTCTCTCTCTCTCTCTCTCTCTCTCTCTCTCTCTCTCTCTCTCTCTCTCTCTCTCTCTCTCTCTCTCTCTCTCTCTCTCTCTAACAACAGGTGGCATTCGCAAGGGACGCTCTCGCCGTCTCCACTATTTATCTTTTCCCTATTACTTTCCTTTTATTATGATTTTCCCTCCACCTGCAGCAGTTAACGTAGATGCATTACATGACTCGCCAGTACACACACACACACACACACACACACACACACACACACACACACACACACACACACACACACACACACACCTTTAAATTTCGTCACATTCAAAAGTTTCATTCACCTTTTAAGACACCACGTCACTTCCTTAATCTCGTCCCAACACGATTTACCGATTTGAGAGAGAGAGAGAGAGAGAGAGAGAGAGAGAGAGAGAGAGAGAGAGAGAGAATTACCCATCATTATTCCTGCTTATGTTATATTCTCTAGCCAAACAAGATGTAAACAAAACCAAAATACTAGTAGCGACGACAACTACTATTACCATTACTATTCCTACTATTACTACTATTACTGTACTGTAACTGCTAATACGACTCTTCCTTCTCTTCCTCCTCTTCCTACAACCACTACAACTACTATTACTACTACTACAACTACTGTTACTACTACTACTACAACAACTAATTTTACTACTACTACTACAACTACTATTACTACTACTACAACTACTATTACTACTACTACAACTACTATTTTTACTACTACTACAACTACTATTACTACTACTACAACTGTTATCGCAAGAGCAAGAAGGAAGTTTCCGTAGTGAAGTCATACATGTACAATAACAAAAGCAAATCTTCCGTACTTAAGCTACATCATCATTATAAACAAATACCACACGTAATTTTCACGGCAATTTGTGTGATTTAGGCTCAGGTGAACTTTTCATCACGTTCTGTATCTTGTGCTATTGTTGTCTTTGTCTTGTGCAGGATGTGAAGGGGTGTAAGATTTGTCTCACCTTTTCTGCCGTGCTAGTGTCAAATGATGCGTTATTAGAACATAAGATCATGAGGAAAGTTAGAAGTTAGCCAGTCTCTATATGAAACACTGACTTAGTTCACCTTAAAATCATAATCTATTCATATTTCTAACTTTAAGATTTGTCTCACCTTTACGACCGTACCAGTGTCAATAGATGCGTTATTAAAAGATAAGAACATGAGGAAAGTTAGAAGTTAGCCAGTCTCTATATGATACATTGATTTAGTTCAGATCAAAATCCGAATCTATTATTTTTTTCTTCTTTTTTCTTAACTATAAGATTTGCCTCGCCTTTACGACCGTGCCAGTGTCAAAAGATGCGATAATAGAACATAAGAACATGAGGAAAGTTAGAAATAAGCCAGTCTCTATATGAAACATTGTCTTAATTCAGCCCAAAATCCGAATCTTTCAATTTTTCTAACTATAATATTTGTCTCACCTTTTCGACCGTACCAGTGTCAATAGATGCGATAATAGAACATAAGAACATGAGGAAAGTTAGGAACTGGGAGACCTACACGTGGCAGTCCCTGTGTGAAACATTTTATTTCAGCCCATCATCCTGAAATTTTATCTAGTCTTCCATATATTTTAGTGCAATGCATAGAGGAACAACTGCAGGAATCGTATAAATCATAAGAGTAATATTGACTAAACTTTTCAAAACTAAGATGAAGCGAGAGTTTTCCATCTTGACTTCCTGAAAGGTTAAGTATTGACAGAAGCAGTTTGTTTTATAAAGGTGGAAATATGAAAGTCTGCAAATAAATCAAAGCCGTAGTGTTGACTAAACTTTTCAAAACTAAGATAAGGTGAGAGTTTTTCATCTTGACATCTCGAGAGGTTGAAATATTGACCAAAGAAGCTTGTATATAAAGGCGACGATATGAAAGTCTGCACAGAGGAACTCAAAAATTATACAAGTGAAGTAAAAAGAACAAAATTATGCTAACGGCGATCAGTATGTATGAGTATGGTGAACTATAGTATAGAAAAAATAATATAAATAAAGAAAATGAAGAAGGAAAAAACATAAATGAGAAAGAAAGAAAGAAAGAGTGCATGAATGAAAGAAAGGAAGATGAAAGCAAGCATGAATAAAAGGAAGAAAGAAGACATAAAGAACCAGATACAAAGAAAACGGTAAAAAAAAAAAAAAAAGACGGGGGAAAAACAAGTCAACAAGAGAGAGAGAGAGAGGGGGGGGAGGGGAAAAGAAGGGTATGGGTGACTCAAACAGAATAAATAGTACCATAACTACAGCCAATACCATTACGATGACGGCACGGCTCACGCTCTGCCTCCTTATAGTTCCGCCTTGTGTCAGGGAGAGAGGGAGAGAAGGAGGGAAGGAGGGAGGGAAGGAGAGAAGGAGGGAGGGAAGGAGGGAAGGTATAGGAGAGGAAGGAGCCAAGACAATACGAAGAACGAGACTGTTCCAAACTTTCCCAGTATTGTTGTTTATGACATATTGGCTGTGTGTGTGTGTGTGTGTGTGTGTGTGTGTGTGTGTGTGTGTGTGTGTGTGTGTGTGTGTGTGTGTGTGTGTGTGTGTGTGTGTGTGTGTGTGTGTGTATAGCTCTTTTTTTTTTTTCTTTCTTTTTTTTTAAGTTATGTCAAGTACTGTTTTAATTTTTTCCAGTAAGTAAGGTCTGTTTTTTAATGGACTTTCTACTAGAACAGAAACAGTGAGATAGAAAAAAAAAAAACGTTAAAAATATAGAAAAAACGAAAAAAAAATAAAAAGAAATCAAATAGAAAAGAATAGAGAGAGAGAGAGAGAGAGAGAGAGAGAGAGAGAGAGAGAGAGAGAGAGAGAGAGAGAGAGAGAGAGAGAGAGAGTCAGAATGCGTCAATCAGTCACATCACACAATGAAGGTGAACAAAAGAAGACCACAAAATAAAGCAAGACAAATGGAGATGAAGGAAACATTTACGAAACACAAACACGAGGGAACGGTAACAAGAACACCGATGAAGCAGAACGAAACGCGCGCAAATAAAAAAAAAAAAAGGAAGGGAGAGAAAATAGAAGGAAAAAAAAAGGGAACTAAATCTACACAAATAATACGAAAAATAAATAAATAAAAACAAAAGCATAACAACAACAAAGCGACATTATTGCAACGACACATTTTATCCAAACATATAAATTCGCCGCAGAAACGAAATTACAAAAAATAAAATTAAAAACACATATTTCCAGCATTATTAAACGAGAGAGAGAGAGAGAGAGAGAGAGAGAGAGAGAGAGAGAGAGAGAGAGAGAGAGAAGCACCGAAAGGCATGTGAGAAAAAAAGAAAGCAAGTGTGAAATTTTTAAGAGTAGTGTTCACGTCACCTGGATAACCACAAGACAGGTGCTTCTCTCTCTCTCTCTCTCTCTCTCTCTCTCTCTGGAAACTGTTTTTAATGTCTATATGATACAAATTTACTTACATGAGTTGAAATGAACACTGCAGAACAGAACAAACTCACTAATTAATGTACAAACGAACAAACAAGCAAACAAAAACATTAAGTAACAAAACAAACAAGAAAAACAAGTTAACAATCAAAACAATTACTTAACTGTCAACTTAATATCTTGATTTGTAAAGGATGAAGTAAAGAAAACGTTGATAAGATAAGAAAGATCAAAGAGGACATGGCAGGCGTCGTGGTACAGTGGAACCATGAGTGCTTTGGGGTCCGAGGGGTCTTCAAGCCCACGGGTTCGAATCCTGTCCACGGTCCGAGTGTAGGTTGGGCTTCCTCACTCGGGGTGCGCTTTCAGGTAGAAGGTACCCCAAAAAGTATCTCCTTTACCCCATAAATTCCCGTGAAAAGCCCACATGGTATAAATAAAATAAACAACCCTTTCAATACTGGGACACATTTTTACCTTGAGATTTGTGTACGATTAGACCACTTTATTGATAGTAGCAAAGGCCTATGGGGGTCAGAAGATTAAATGGTCACAGTTTTCACTTTTCTAATCCCCCACATAAGTTTCTGAAGCTGTACAAAATCACCAAATATAGTTGAGATTTGTGTACGATTAGACCACTTTATTGATAGTAGCAAAGGCCTATGGGGTCAGAAGATTATTGGCCACAGTTTTCATTATTGTAACCCCCCACATAAGTTTCTGAAGCTGTATAAAATCACCAAATAGTAAGCAAAATGAATATGGACCCGCGTCATGGTAGTCAAGGGGTTAACACACAATATTGCTGCACCAGTCTAAAATATATCTACACTTAAAATGAATAAATAATAACTAATGAAGACATGACACAATGCTACAATAACTTCATAAAAGCCACAATAATATACCAAATTACTCAAATCAGCGTAACATTCTGAAGAAACTTTTAATCTCATTTTCATTTCCTCTCATTAAATTTTTTGTAATCACATTAATTTTCTTTATTTATTACTGGTATTTAGAACACCGAGCTTATTATGCACTGAAGAGCTGCGTGTTTCTATCCATCTATCTATCAAGCAATCCATTAATCTATTGTATCTATTTGCTTATCTATTCAAGAGTTCATCATTCATTCATTTATTTCTGAAACAATCAAATAATTAAGCTGTCTTTCTACCTACGAATATCTATATATTAATTTGATCTCCGGGTCTTCACATCTTAATACGTTAATCAACACACATATTTCAAACGTCTAGAAACATAAATCTATATACACAAAAACTCCATCTATCAACAAATATTCATACGTGCATCCTCTGGTTTATTTATTTAACAACTCTCTCTAGTAACATACCAACCTATCAATAAATATTTCAATAGTTTATCAGTCTTCTAATCTATTTATCTAACAACTATCTACTCATACACTCATCAATCTATAAATAAACCTCTCTGGCCACCACATTAATGATCTAACC